>NW_027210627.1:4082500-4616457 GCF_029030835.1 Brachyistius frenatus
GTGAGTGACACATTCACTTGATAGACTTTTCAGGCAAGCAACAGTGTCATATACTGAGGTGTCCTGTTGGCTTAAGGGTTTTAAAATCTGATGATGTCATCACAATGTTCAACAGTTGAGTCTGCATCGATGTCAACTCTCTCTGAAAGCCTAAAATAAAAATGGTGAGAATATTTGGACCTCAAAATGCTTTTATGAATGGACCACCAAAAAGAATATACAATATTTTGTATCACAGATATTTTTTCCAGTTTTAAACTTATCTCTTGTCTTGTCTGATCTCTCTGTGAACTTCGATACAAAGTACTGGAATTTTTTTTTAAGAACCGATTGCAAGTAAAAACTGAAAAAGCCGGCAACATCAATATCCACTTACCAGTTTTGAAGATTTCATAACGCAGCGAGAACCCCGCCCCCTGGTGGGCATAGTCTGACACAAACTTGATGTGGAGTGAAGGGCCTGATGATATGATTGGTGCAGGGGCGATGTTGCTGCAGTGCTTCCCCAGCAGGTCCGCTGACTCAGAGTTCCCATCGTGGATCTCTACATAGTCATACCTGCAAAAGACAAACAATTGTTTACAGATAACTCTTTTCTTGAAAGCATTGTGGAACAAGATTGAGCTGAATTTTAATGCCATTGTATTGCTTTCTGGAGATTTGTAAAATGCAACATTACTCTAAAGATGTTAAATTAATATACTAATGAGGCGCTTCGTAGAGAAGGGGAGAGAAGACTTTAATTTGAGGAAGAGAAAATTGTTAAATCTTCTGACTCTGATGTTATTAGTCTTTTTTTCTGTTTATTAGTTCTTTCATTTGGCAGGCATCACATCAAATTTGCCATTAAAAAGGAAGCAATAAGCAGACTGTTTGCATCTTTACATGGCTGGAGGCACTCCTGCACATGCATTGCAATTTAAATAGATGCAGCTGAGGATGCCAGCAGTTCACATATGGTGCAAAATGAAAATAGGCACTTGCATGAAGCAAAATAGAAAAAAGAAACCAGTTTGAAATTCTAAAACTTCACTGTAACCAAGTGATTATGCAGTCCGACTGCTGTGGGCTTCGTGGTCCACAGAGCACCATTTTAGGGATTATAACTATATTATAATACAAACAAAGGAAAAATGTGAATGTAGAATGAACTGCTCTCGTTCAGCTCACAGAGGGAAACAGTGGCGTCACATGTTCAGCAATCTGCAGTTATGTATCCCCACTCGCAAAACAGATTTATGAGTGTGATGATTTTTAAAGCAACAGATATCAGTTTCTGGATTTTTAAAAGTGGCAGCTAAACAGAAATGAAAACTGAATGATGGCTGGTATTTTTCTTTTGAGCTACACAAATAAGAAAATCTACCTCACATGTATTCTGGTTTCTGTTTCACCAGGGTCAAAGGCAAGAGTTTGAACTATGAATGAACCTGACACTCTTTGATGCGAGGAATGAATTAATGTGGAACAAATGACTGCAGTTTAAATCCTGCTCCGATTTAATTCAATAATGTTTGTAACTCGACTTGTCTGCCTTCAATCTGAAGAGAAAACTCACATTTTCCACTTTTTGGAACAGATTTAGGTCGCTTCAGCATTTTCTTGATCCCTTTTGACTTGTAAAAATGTTAGATTTTATTATACAATTATAGTGTGGTGAATCATAACTGTAAAGAAATGGAGAAAGTAAATATGATAAACTCCATTATTGCGTGTAAATTCCACAAAATAGTTTGTTCTTCTGTGCTGCTCTAATCTTGTTTTTGTAAGAAAAAAAAAATTTGAAAATTCAGATTGCTTTTATGTACCAATGTTAAATGTATATAATAATCATCTCCAATAAAAATAAAAACAACTAAAATGATGGTTTCTCTGTATTATCATATTAAGTGCTGCTACTTATTTACTGTATAGTTTTGTGTCCAAGTAGTTCCATATAGGAAAGACATTGTTGTCGAACAGAAGGGTACTGCACTTTTTGTACATGAAAGCCATGAAAGATGCACTCTACAATCAAATTTATCTCCTATATTACCCATATATTAAGTAGACATCAGCAGTAAAGGCGCTGGGAATAGTCTCCCTCTATAAAAGGAAGGTACTGGCTTCAAATCTATTTTCATTCCTGTTTCTTTCATGTTTTCGGACCACAAATGTTATGGCCTATGTCCGGACCCACAGCAGGAGCGTTGCCTCTGTGTCTGAATACCGAGGACACACCTGCCTGCTTTTAAAATAGCTTCCTGCAAAGAAATTTCTCATCCAACTTGTCTTAAAGGAGGACATAAATTGGGATTGGGATTTAAACAAAGCAAAAACATTTGCTAGACTCTTTTTGTACATGTATATTCATCATAATAATCACTTCTGACAACATTGATGGTGAGCCAAATTAATTGCGTCAGCATTAAGCTTTCCATAGTTCTCTAAAGTTATCAAATGAACATGTTTTATCCTCCTGAGGATCTTGCATTTTCTGTTCAGTTTCAGAGGTGTAGTGACGTAAGCGACAGAAGGCCCCACAGTGACTCAACAGATGAAGGTATCATGTGCCACTGGATAATAAAAGTAAAGCACATGGTGATTTGTTGCTATGGTGCAAACACATTAAAGATAAATGAATATATAAGGGGTGTTAATCTTTTCACTATTTGTTAGCATGCATTCACAGTTATGCCTGCTATCATTCCCGAACACAGGAGCCAAAACCCACGCTGGTTTTGTCACCGGAGGAGTTTATTAATTTCCATCCCCTTACCTTATAAACAAGAGCCGAATTTTAACTGAAGATAAACCCCCTCGGGTTAGTGGTTTGGCCTGTTTGGGACTCGTCTTTCACTCTTGGATTGGAGGGAAATGCCTTGAATATGACCAGAATTAGTTTTTATGTAAATTGATATAAACTGACATGGCGAAAGATTAAGATTAAATCAGTGGTGGATATTTTATGCTGTTACATTTTTTTTTATCATGGCATAGTGTCAGAGTTATAGGATCAAATGTGTGTCTTTATGTGCATGTATGCGTGTGTGTGTGTGTGTGTGTGTGTGTGTGTGTGTGTGTGTGTGTGTGTGTGTGTGTGTGTGTGTGTGTGTGTGTGTGTGTGTGTGTGTGTGTGTGTGTGTATGTGTGTGTCTTTTATACCTCTAGCAATAAAACCACAGACAACAGAAGTGAATACAAGTCTTAGAAACACTGATAGCTTTATGAAAGGCTGCCATGTATACAGATTAGCTGTGTTAAGACATACAAAGGTGTGTTTTAGGTCTGGCTCTTCTGTCCATGCAGTCATTTCTGAGTCTCAGTTTGTCAGCATCTCTGTGTGTGTGTGTGTGTGTGTGTGTGTGTGTGTGTGTGTGTGTGTGTGTGTGTGTGTGTGTGTGTGTGTGTGTGTGTGTGTGTGTGTGTGTGTGTGTGTGTGTGTGTGTGTGTGTGTGTGTGGAGTTTGACAGGTGAGCAACCGCCCAACATAATGAGGGTCACACACCTCCTACTCTCCCATCATGTTTTGTGTGGAACTAACACCACAGTTATGACGCAAGCTGTCACTGCACCGTGAGCATGTGTGAGTGCATCTGTGCATGTGGATGTGCGCGCGTGTGAGTGTGTGTGCGTACGTGTCATAGTTCCTGTCATATTTTCCCAAGAGAACGCCTCATTGCGGCGACAGTTTCCTCCTCCTCTTTCTTGCAATGACAACTTTGTTTAACAGCTACTCGTATCCAGACAAAATCTCTTTTTCTTTCCTTTTCTGGCCCACTCCTACCCTAATCATTTGTCAGTGTTTCACTTTTCAACTTTTTATTTTTTTGTATCTTCTTTGTCTTCCTCCTTTTTTGTCTCTCTCTCTATCTGTCCCCTCTCCCTCTGTAGCTTTGTCAGGCACATAACCAGAGACAGTGTGTGGGTAAGACAGCGGAAGCAGAGATGAGAGAGGAAGAATATTATAAATTTTAACTCCACTTCATTAGCAGTGCTAATAAGAAAAGAGGGAATGAGCAATATAGACAGATGGTAAATCTTTCCCAAAGCCCAGTTTTCCTCGTCCTCACAAAAAAACTTGACTGTCATTTTCCAAAGTGATCCATTTTTTTTTTAGGAAAAGCCATGTTTTCAGGTGTAGGAACACGGCCAGAACAAGGAGGAGGAGGAGCTTTCAAATTTAGCTGGCACACTGTGGATGCGGTCGGAGAGAGAACATGACACTGCATTCACTCTGCCAGCTCTCCACCTTTGACAGACAGAGACAGGTGTCCCCTCATCCCTCCCTCACTCTCTGCAGCTTTGTGCTTTTAGCAGAAAGCAGAAAAGACATACAGTACACAAGTCAGCACACAAGACACACACACACACACACACACACACACACACACACACACACACACACACACACACACACACACACACACACACACACACACACACACACACACACACACACACACACACACACACACACACACGCTGTCTGACGCACATACAAAGCCTGTAGCCATGCACATGGATCCATAGAAGGGTTTAAGGTTTCCAATCTGTCTATGTGTAGGAGGTACACAGCCTCTAACAAACTGTTTAATCCCATCATCATCTCTCCTCCCCTCCTCTCCCCTCCTCTCCCCTCCTCTCCTCTCCTTTCCTCTCCTCTCCTCTCCTCTCCCCCAATATATTTCACTGGAGCCAATCAGTGATTTTCTGAGACTTGCTGTAGGGAATGACAACAACTCAGAATTTGTTTCTCCCACACTTTTCCCTGAAATTCATTTGTTACCGAGGGAGATTTTTTTTCTTTCTTTCTTCGCTTACATGAAGGAAATCATGAAAAAGCAAATGTTTGTTCCAAAACATGTAATACAGGAGGGTTACAGCTCTAAACAAGGACAAACATTCATGGATCGTAAGTTCAGACTGAGTTGTGGAAGTAGACTTAAAACTGACTCTTAACATTTGACATTTTGAGAGATTTATGTGTCTGTGTTTGTTTGTGTTTCGGGGGTAGGAGTGTTTAGGAGCGAGAAAGCTCTCCAAAGCCATGCCTGACGGGAACCAAGAAAAAAGGTTTGGATACAGATGAACTTCCACCCTTCCTTCTTCTTAATTGCCTTTCACACATTCTCTCTCTCCCTCTCTGTTTATGTCGGGAGCTGTCTTCTTACACCTGCACATTTCTTTCAAACATCACGGGTGCCCTTAGGAGTAGACAGAGCGTCTGCACAGCACACACACACATGCAGTCACAGACACACAATAAAAAGAGCTGAAACCAGGCCAGACATGCATTTAAGTGTGACAGTGTTTTCATGGCTGAAAGAAACACAGAGAATAAGTCTTTTAAAGCTTGATTATGTCATGAATTGTGAATTCGTCCAAGTTTAAATTCAGAATGTTTAGTTTACTATCCATGTCTGTTGTCTTTCACATTTTTAACATCGGTTAAGTTTTATTTATAGTTACTGTGTTCTTGCTGATGCTTCTCCCAGCTTAATGAAATGAAAAGCCCCTGTTTAAAAGGTGGTTTTAGCCAAGTCATCTTCTGTTTACAGATGCTTCTTGCAACACTCATCATTTCTGTAAGTCATGACAAGCTGTAATTCAGCAGTTGGTAATGATTTTTCTTTCAAGTTTCTACTTCTTACTCTTATGATTGAACATCCGGACATTCACCTTCTAAAATAAAAAACAGACCTTTAGATTAAGGCGTTATTAAACGCATCATTTGGCCCTTATAGTCCTTATAGTCATTGTACCTTCTTTAATGAAAAATGTTCGCAGCACACACGATTAAGAAAACGTACGGGTCATTGGTACCCAGTGATACAAATATTTATAATAAATCCATTACACTCTAACACTGTAATTAGAGTGGATAAGACCATGGGGAGCAATGTTGTAATGCATTTTAATTTGTGGGGTACAAAGTGTATGACCCACACAGCAGCACTGTGTTTATATAGTATATTCATATACCTGTGTCGACTTAAAGCAGCAGCAGTGAGTCTGTCACTGAAGCAGTAAATCGAGAGTGAGGAGGATGACTGACTTCACTGATATCAAGTAATAGGGCTATTACTGCCGACAGTCAGACAGTGTGTATGTGTGTGTGTGTGTGTGTGTGTGTGTGTGTGTGTGTGTGTGTGTGTGTGTGTGTGTGTGTGTGTGTGTGTGTGTGTGTGTGTGTGTGTGTGTGTGTGTGTGTGTGTGTGTGTGTGTGTGTGTGTGTGTGTGTGTGTGTGTGTGTGTCCAGCAGTAGTCTCCAGGACAACCAATCGATTCCTCATTATGGCTTTAACACACATTGATCAGGATCAGTCCTTCACTGACTCTCTCTCTCTCTCTCTCTCTCTCACACACACACACACACACACACACACACACACACACACACACACACACACACACACACACACACACACACACACACACACACACACACACACACACACACACACACACACACACATACAGTTATTACAGTAACAGACATTGATCAGGCAGACCCTCCAGCCTCCGGGGAGTGTCTATAGATCAGAACACTGTTATTATCATTATTACCTGCGCTACCTGAAGGTGCTTCTGTGCGAGAGTGGATTTCCTAAAATCACCACCTTGGAGCTTAACAAATCTTCAAATTTCTTTCCCTGTATTACCGCGTCTCTTGAATAGTGGAGGGCAACTTAATCTAACCTTCCACTTGGGTTGAAGTGCTAGTTTATTAGTTTTGCACTGGTTGCGCACTCAAGGCCCTTTCTCTTGTTTGTGAAAGAATAATCTGCATCCAAAGCTCAACACTTTAAATCGTTGCTACTTCTTCCTTTGACTCGTCTTGTTTTTGACGATTCCAATTTTCATAGGGACTATCTAAAACAAAAAATGTAAGAAAGACTATAGTTTCTGATACATTTTAATTAGTTTGTTTTGTTGATTGCCTTAATGTACAGCAGCTACTGTTGATGGTTATTTGTATAGCTTAGTGATGAATAAATGATCACACATTTCCTAACAACAAAACATCTCTGTTATCTACCGTTATCCCTGCTGTAGGAGGTAACAGCACGGTCCCATTGCTTTGTAGGCATCTGGTGTCGTCACTGCCAGAAAGTTTGTCTGGTGAGGAATTATGATTGATCAAAAGTAGGTAAATAAACCTGAAACTATGTGCTGCACTACACATTTGCGTTCCGAGGAGTTCTCTTTCCTTCTCTCTCTGCAGCTTTGTACTGTCCTATAGCTTTGAGTTGCTTGTTTGGACGTATGACTCTCCTGCTGCTCGAGTCACTGTGATGTCAATTCGAACATGCAGGCAGCTGCTAAATGCCCACAGCTGGTAATTGAACAGCCACTGTCCATCCACGTGCTGTTCCTCTCTCTTCCTTCCTCTGTCATGTAATATTTTCATCTCTGCCTTCACCTTTCTCTCTCTGCTGTTCTGCCCTGAGGCCAGTGTCACATCACATCACTCTACCCTCTACTCTTTTCTTGGTCGTGTCCCCGGGACTTCTGGCTGCCAGTCAGGTGTGTCAATAAGGGTGTATGTTATAAACTATTCCTACATCTCCATCACCATCTAGTTTCCAGGTACTGTCTGTTTTAACAATGTTCATGTTGGATACCTGGCTTAAATTACACTGGATGCCCAGAAGGGAAGGGAAGGGAAGGGAAGGAGAAGAGAAGAGAAGAGAAGAGAAGAGAAGAGAAGAGAAGAGAAGAGAAGAGAAGAGAAGAGAAGAGAAGAGAAGAGAAGAGAAGAGAAGAGAAGAGAAGAGAAGAGAAGAGAAGAGAAGAGAAGAGAAGAGAAGAGAAGAGAAGAGAAGAGAAGAGAAGAAAAGAGAAGAGAAGAGAAGAGAAGAGAAGAGAAGAGAAGAGAAGAGAAGAGAAGAGAAGAGAAGAGAAGAGAAGAGAAGAGAAGAGAAGAGAGACTCGCATGAAGTTAAATGATTGATTGAGGCAGAGTACAAAGACAAGGTCTAAATCATTAGGGAAACCATTATCGTTGACTGCAGCTTCTCTGTCATATAAATCACTTCTTAATTCACTGCTTTACTCCACACTTACTGTGTGAGCCATGCAGCCATGAAAAGGCCTACGTGACTGTCTCCCCGTTGTGCTTACACAGTATGAGTTTATTTGAGAGCCCAAATATGTTTTCACCTTCTACTTCCTCTCTTTATGCAAGCTCATGCAATCCTAATATGGTGTGTGTTTGTTTCTCATTTCAATATTATAGCATCTGACTTGAGTATGAACTGAGTTAAAGGTGGAGTAAAGAGGGTGGAGAAAGAGGCAGACATAGAAGACTTAAGATTTAAGTGAAGGATAGACACAGGTACAAGAGGATGAGGACAAATATTGGATGAGGAAAAGTAAATGATAAAGAGAAGAGTAGATGGATAGAAGGGATGAGGAAGATGAGAAAATAAGAGGAAGAGAGAAGAGTGGGGGAGTGTGGCATTTGGCTGGCTGTCGTTTTCTGATATGCAATGCTGATTAATGATCTGGCATCTAAAAGACTGGCACATGGCACAGGGAAGAGGACGAGCAGAGGAGAAGGAGGGTAGGGAAGGGAAGAAGAAGAGGAATGAGATGGAAGCAGAGACAGGAGGTTGAACAAGATGAGACCGGACGGAGCAGAGCGGTGATGAAGAACGAGGTGGGGCGGGGTGGGGAGAAAGAAGGTGGCACTGATGAAGTTGCAAGAGCAGATGAAAGATGATAGATGGGGTCCACTGGGCAGTGGTGGTTGGGGATGGAGGGGGAGAGAGGGATGAATAGAGGGACGAGAACGGGGAAGGAGCCAGGAGGAAAGAGGAGAGGAGAGCGAGGGAGAGGGAGAGGAGGTAGCTGTCAGGATGATTTGAGCCTGCCCTCAACGGACCCTGACGCTGCACTTTTTCCCTAAGCGGCAGTGTGTGTGTTTGAGAGAGTATGTGTGTCACTCTGTGTGTGTGTGTGTGTGTGTGTGTGTGTGTGTGTGTTCTTTCCAAACACTCCAAATAGAGATCTTGCTCTCAGAGACAGAGCAGTGCAGTGAGCTAAGAGGAAAATATGAAGGAGAACACCTAACCGCCACCTCCAAAGGCTACGTACTGTAAACTTTCAGGAAAATGTTTGTGTAGCTCTACTTTGACCTTCACAATCTCAGAAGAGGAAGCCGCTTCATTCAAGAAAAGTGCTGCACCTCTATTATACCAGTACAAAAATGAGCAATTCTGGCTTTTCAGTTCAGTGAAAAGCACCATGACAAAAGAACAACATCTAAAAAACTGTTAGAGAACTGGACTTGTTGCTGAATTCGTTTTACTGTAATTTGCATTGCTGAAGTGATAGTCTGACATTTTGGGAAATAAGCTTTTTTTTTTGCATTCGGAGACTCCAGGACGTCACATTCTTTAAGTAAAGCTATCCTGGCTGAAGCTTCATATTTAATGCACACATAATGTGGCATTAATTATAATCTTCACAAGAAAGCAAATGAGCGTGATTTCCCAACTCAGGGAAACTCAGGTAGAGTCGGACCATTTCTGTATCTTTCTGAGACTGACCGTCCAACACTCACACCCACTTTATGCCATGTGACGAGGAGAGAAAATACCCTGTGTTTGAACTTCTTCTCGTAGTTTTTTTCATTCATTACATAACTATTTTTCATCCCTTTTTGTGTGTCCAACACTGTCAATATCTTCCAGGAGAGACACATGTTCAAACAATATTGCGTCTCGCCGTCTTCCAGGACAGCTGGCTTTACCATTTTGTAACAACGATACACACGTTTGTATTTCCTGCACAATTCCTACAAACCCTACAATGTGCGTTTAATACAAGTGACACCAAACATAAGCCCCTGGTATTAAATATAATTTATCATATACAATAGATGAATGAAGAAGGCACACATAGTGACACAGTGTTCTCTGTGTGTGTACCAGTCTATCATGTGGTTAAGACACATTCAGGATTTTCCATCAAACACACACAGGCATGACAGCAGGTTTACAAAAGAAATCCGACACTTATGATGGATTGTTGTGGCACCACGGTGACTGTCATGTGACAGAAAAAAGGAAGTCATGTTGAGTCATGATTGGCCAGCGGTACAGTTATCTTAGCAGGAGCAGAAGCTCTTTTTTGATCCGTCAGTGTTCTTGTTAATCTCTCTGAGTCTCCTCAGCTGTTTCCCAGCACTTACATTTCTGCTGTATATGAATCTTAATGAAAATATCTCTCTTTTTTTCTGACTACCACTTCATCAATTTTGACTGCACAGCCAACAGGGTGCTTGACAAAATGTGATGCATTATAGATTCCAGATTCCCGTCTCAAATTGTAATCAGGACCATAATAGATTAGACTGCTTCATTGTACGGACATAATACAACAATTTGTGTCTGAACATGCAGATTCACAACAGTGCAATTTAGCCTATTGTGTGTGTGTGTGTGTGTGTGTGTGTGTGTGTGTGTGTGTGTGTGTGTGTGTGTGTGTGTGTGTGTGTGTGTGTGTGTGTGTGTGTGTGTGTGTAATCTATAAACTGAAGATAAAGAGCAGCATTCTGTTTCTCTAAGGTATATTCTGCCTTAGTATATAAACATTTGGATAATGTCCCTATGACAATATTAAATGACAAAGACATTCGACATACAGAGAAAAGAAACACTGCTGAGTGTGTCTCGGGGTTGTTGCTGACAATCACTGGGTAACCACATAAGTCCCCCTCCCTCCCCAAACAGACACACACACACACACACACACACACACACACACACACACACACACACACACACACACACACACACACACACACACACACACACACACACACACACACACACACACACACACACACCCTCAGCTTCTTCTCCTTGGCCTCTTTGCCCTTTGAACCTAACGGCTCAATTTCAGCCTACCGTTGCACACACAAACACACACATTCACATACAAACACACACAAACACAGACTCACACTCAGGCCATCAGGCGCCTGTGAACCTAAATAGCTCTGCACGGTAGGGCACTTGTAAATAACAGCCTATTAACCTTGAGATTTTACCACCAACACTGCAGATGTCTCACTCTTACTGCTGTGTTTGGATGATGACTTTTCAGAAAATGCTACTTGTGATTACTGTGAGCGAACTGAAACTAAGAAAATATTTAGACACACCACAAAAGATAGCCTAAGACGACATATACACTGTGCATATACAGTATACTGTAAGCTTGCACCATAATAAATAAATCAGAGCCTGTTGTTTCTTGTATTTCCTCCTCCTGGGAAATGACTGGACTTTAAATGGATGTCAGAAATTCAAAAGGGAAGGGGGCAGAAGAGGTGGTAGCAGCTGAGAAGCAGAGAACAAATTTAGACAGAAAGAAAAAGCGTCTAATGTAGCCTATCCAACTGAATGTGGAGTAAAACTGTAAAAATGACAAGGACGGGGAGACAGACGGAGAAGTATGTTTTTCATTTATACAGCACAGTGCGAAAGAAAAAGCAAAACAGAGCAAAGCACAGCGGGCCTTTTCAACCTTTCAGCCTTTCAACAAACAGGCAGCCGGTGAAATATTGATGCTTCAATTCCAACAAAGAAATGTCTGAATGATTTTGGTACATCTGAGTGGGGAAATTTACCTATCTATAATTGATACGGCTGAAATGTTAATAGCTGGATAGGGAAAGCACCAGAAAAGAGACATAACAGGAGAGGTTGGAAAATAGAGGTGTGTGTGTGTGTGTGTGTGTGTGTGTGTGTGTGTGTGTGTGTGTGTGTGTGTGTGTGTGTGTGTGTGTGTGTGTGTGTGTGTGTGTGTGTGTGTGTGTGTGTGTGTGTGTGTGTGTGCTTGTCTGTATTTCTGCCTGTGCCAGTGGGTTTGTAGCCTTTTACGCTCACAGTGTCCCGAAAGGTCTCTCCTCTACTGTGTGGGATGCGTTCACCCTTGACGCGAGATGAGAAACAGCTTGTAGTTTCTTGTAAAGCACATGATAGAAGGTTTCAAAGGGTATTGTATGGGAAAAATATCACATAAAATATTCATATGTTTGTGTGTTTTTCTCATACACAAACTTTCCATATGGCTTTTAAAACGTTACATTTGCATATAATTGCCTGAACTTTTTGCCTGCTATCGCATACCACAGTTGCAGCATTTTTCCATAACATCCCAGCATGCACATTTGTCTCTCAGTCTGTCTTTACTTCTGCTTGCTATATTTTTATTTCATGCTGCATCTCTGTGAGCCTCTCGAGCAACCGAAGCCAAACAGCCCAAAACATTGATGGACACCAAATCCTCTAATCTGTGTTAATTCTTCCAAAGTGTGAAAACCGTGCTGGAACAGTAAATGTGTTGTAATTAGACTTTGATAATTAGAGACAGGGGACCGAGGGTGGTCCCAAAGTGATTATTATGGGATAGCTAAAGCCAGAGAAACAGGAGGAGAGTGGGCTGAAGTTCACCAGATACGCCCAACGACTCTTACAGAGGCAGGCTGGTGGAGACACAAACTTGAGGGAGACAGTGAGTGAATCTTTTCTTAGTTTCAATTTTTCACGCAACTTAAAATCTTTAATCCACCTTTTTCCTCGCTTGCTCTTTTAACCATGTCATGCATGCATGTTGCCCTTACCTGCAGTCCAGCTTCTCTATTTCAAAGTGCGGGTTGAAGTTGAGGACGATGCGTTGTGAAGGCTCTGGGGCTGTGATGACCCAGCGACAGTTCTGGTGAGGTGGATACTCCAGCGGGTAGCCAGGGGTGGTGATGTAGCCGGCATCGCTGGCGTCTAAATATCCGCCACATGGCTCAGATGCTGGATGAGAAGAGCGATAAGGAAGAAAGGTCAAGTAGAAGCAGTAGCATGTTCACTTTTAGGGACTTTGGTCCCCTATATTACCTTGTGTATTAAAGAACTCTATCTATTCAAGTACTAAACGTGTTCAAACTTTGCTAAAACTGATGTGTTTACTTAATATTTTTACATAGGTTAATACACAGGTTCACAAATTGGAATAAAGTTATTGATTAGGGTTTTCAAATGTGATAAAACAGCCAACAGACAAACAAAATGGGAGCATAGGAGAGTAGATGTGATATTGGTGAAGAAATAGATTTATATTGACAGACAAAGAATATTTCATTTCGAAAGCAAAACACCAATGAAGAAAGACTATTCAGATAAACCTACTATAACAATCTGGAACTATACTACAGCAGCGGATAAGTCTAGTATCATCATGCCCATCAAACCGAAGACGTACAAACTCATTCAAATGAATTTAAAATGTATTTGTTGAACATGCATGATTTCACAGTGTAAGCGCAGATAAGAGTTGTGTTTTCAAAGACAGGATATGAGAAACAAAAAAGTGTGTCAGTGTCTCTGTATGTGAGGTGTCAAAGGTCAACGCAGCATCACGATGCACAAAGACTTAATTCTGGTCCAGGAATACACACACACACACACACACACACACACACACACACACACACACACACACACACACACACACACACACACACACACACACACACACACACACACACACACACACACACACACACACACACACACACACACACACAGCCTTCCAGATGCCACAGTTACTGTCACAGAGCGGATCCACTTGTCAGCAGTCATAAGTCTGTGCCCTGTCACAAACAATACCACTCATTCAGGACGGCAGACTTAAATGGGTAACTCATACGTGTCTATAACACCCAACAACATAACACACAATTCTACTGTATGATATCTATAGCATCTATTGTGCAAAGCACTGTCCGCCCTGTTTGATGGACTGTGCCGCTGTCAAAGTGAGCTGAACTTCTTCATTGTGTAAAACTTAAGTTCAACCATAATGGTGGACACATGATTAATACAACCTTTGTGAAGTCCAAGCACTGCACAGTTTAAGCCAGAAAAAGCCAGAAAAGATTCAAGTACAGAGGTTCTTAGTTTGCTAACTTAACAGTTTTACAAAATCCCTTCAACAATTTAATACAATATGTAATATAAGTAACACTATGGCTTCCAGCACTTGCAGAAAGATTAACTATGAGAGAAAATTCATAATAAGTGCGCTGCTTTAAATAAGACTCGTATTTTAAAATTACTACTGTATTCAAGCAACTTTGTCTATCTCCAACAAAGAATGTTTGATTTTCTGCAAATATTTTGGAAAAGATTATGACCACAGTGAACCAGGTTATTCTAATAAACAGCATCTGTGATTTCCGGCTGCTTGATAAACACTTGGCCGGTAAGCAATCCCAAAGATAATTTCCTGTTTTTGAGAGAAAAGGAAAACAAATTCACCATCAAGCTCCTGACGGTCGGTATTATACTTTCAATCATGGCTAAATATGCCTCCAGAAACCTGGCTCAAAAGATTTTTAAAAAAGGGAGGAAAATATGTGTGAAGGGGTCACGTAACTTATTGGTCTCGCCTGCCGCGCTATGACGTTTTATTTATTGCCACTGTGCTGAGAGGGGTGACATAGCCAAGTCAAACTACTCAGCAGAATACAGCATGTTTTAACGCTATTAATAGACTGGCTACTGTAAACCTACTCTGAGAGCAGTCACACATGCAAACATGAACACACGCAGGCGCAGCATAAACACTTTATCAGACACCAGCTTCAAAACGAATTCAAAGTCATGGTCAAACAAACATGCCCATTTAAAATCACACTTTTTTTTGTACCATGACTCCAAAATATGCAAGCACACAGTCTGATGCATATCATACATTTAGGAGTCAGCAAGGGGAGATTCAAGTGGAGGTCAGATTTCAGCACTCAGCAGACAACGTGATTGACACTTTGGCATCTATATCTGGTGTCTACCTCACTCTGTCTGCAAACAATTAGAGATCACCAGTTTGTATCTCGCTGTCTCCTGTCTGCCTTTCTCCCTCGTCCCTCGTCCCTCGTGCTGTGAGCCAACTAGTTCTGTTTATCTCACTCCTTTCTGTTTCCAATCTCCCTGGTGATATACAGTAATACAGGAGTAGAGTTACAGGGGCTATGTAACCCAGCCAGATGCATTTCATCTCAACACCACCTGGATTAGTGTTTAACCACTCTGGAATCTCACAGCGGCATCAGCCAAACACCACTTTTAGCACAGCGCTTAGCTAAACATATCTAACAAAAACTTGAGGAGAGGTGACGCAAAATCAAGGGTTGACGTAGAAATCTAACCGATAATAACCTATTTCTTGGGGATTATAATACATATTATGAAATGTGTGAGGGAAATTGCGACTCCATTAGGTTCCATCCCATGAATTGACTCCGGTACAGGTAGAGGTTTATCCTGTCTATGCCAGTCGAGGACTACATTACTTTATCCTTGGCTTCAAATTCAACTCACTTCCAGCTACAACCAAATGACTGGTGGATAGAGAGTGGGTGGACACAATAACATGAGCACCTTTGCAACCATACAGCTCAATAAAATCTACCTTAGGAGCTTTTCTCAGTCTGTTCATCCATTTTTTTTTTTTCCTCAAATATTTTGGCTCAGTCAAACTGCCCTCTCTCTCTCCCTCTCACCTCTGGCACACAGCCGATAAAGACAGCACCTCCAAGAGTCTGATGAATAAGGCCGGTGTGATAGTGAGGCAGGCGCTGTGCGTGCAAGAAGTATTGTGTCTGCTCTACTTTAAGAGTCTATTCATCTCCAAACATGCACACATGCAGAAAGTCGTTCGCCGATTATCGCACCCAAACAGGGCAGGAAGTGACACGAGTCAACGCGAAAAGTGCATGGATGACATCCCCCTGCATGAGGTGCCAAATAACGTGACTTTGAGATTGTACATACATATATAGACACACATTGTAATGTCAAGTCCCTGCAGTGAAAAGCCGGTATATAGGAAGGAAAGATAAATGCTATCTTTAAGTTTGAAAACAAGAAAGAGGAGAAACAGCGTCCAAACCTTAATCTATAGCAGTGCTAATTTGTATTCCACAATGCATGCTGGGAAGGAACGTCAATGCGCGTGAGTCACAACAGAGGAGATGCTGAGTCGGGCAATAAACTTGAGTTCATGTCAAGAATTACCAAACAGGTAAAAGACAGAATCATCCTTTAGCTGTCCTTTAACTTTTGCTTCATCATAGCCAAGCCCGCTCCAAGCAGCTGCAGTCCATCCAGTATGGCATCGTACTGGACTCTGTCTAAAGTGATGAGCGGGTACTTTTATAAGACAAAAAGCACAACATCAAACCATCACCATACTCTTTGTTTCGGTGTGTCCGTCTCTCACACAAACACCTCCCTCCTCTTGACCCCAATTTTTGCAAAATACTTTTCTTTCGACCACATCAGCATGTGTGATCTTCAGGGAGAGGCTGTATCTAGACCACATATTCACAACAAATGTGCACGCACAAACCGCTGAACATCACTTATCCCATTTATGGCTTAGACATTACTGAATTCAGACCACACACACAGACACACACACACACACACACACACACACACACACACACACACACACACACACACACACACACACACACACACACACACACACGATAAGCAGCAGTAAACGGTGCTAAGCAGTCAAGCAGGGATATAAGACAGGTCACTGCAGTATTAATGGTTCTCCGCCACATTTGGTATTGCATCCTGATAACACCTATTCAGCAACTTTTCTCCACATGCGCAAACCTCAACACACACACACACACACACACACACACACACACACACACACACACACACACACACACACACACACACACACACACACACACACACACACACACACACACACACACACACACACACACAGATGCACCCATACAGAAACGCGTAATAAAAGCTTTCCACAGTCCCAAACATTTGCAAACACACTTCTGCATGAAGCTGCTTTGCACAATTGAACTAGATCCTTGTTTGTTGGCCCCAAATGCAAATGTTCTGACCTTGTTTCTAAGCTCTATTACAGATTCATTTCCCTCCCGAGGGAGTCTGATTTGACTCAAAACAGACACTTTTCAGGCTGCAGCAATCGATTTGCAAGTCTGCAAGAACTTTTGCAAATATGTTGGAGTCTGCATTTATTTCCACTGGCCTGACCTCCATGATGAAAGCATTAATGGTTTAGGAAGTGTTTGTGCATGAAAGTGAGAAAATGTGTCTCACCCAGCTGACCAGAAAGCATATTAAGAGGGGGGGGGGCTATCAACTTATCATCAACCAACACTGGTCACAAATACTCCAAACAGCACAGTGAGTTTTGTTTTCTCATTACTGTGGCCTTGTGGGAAACAGGTGCCTGAATTTAACAATCAATATATTCTGACCAACTGCATCAAAGCCTGAGGGGGAAAATGCTAATTTCCCCATTGATTTCTATGCATTTCTTGACTATTTGTAATGCATGCAGTGGAGTGGTTTGGTTCAAGCATCATGGAGCACTCACAAAAGGCTTCAGGCATTGTTTCCTTAAATGGTGGAAAATACAGATGCATTTGTAGTAAAAAAAACAAAAACCTTTTGTGTGGCTCTGGGAATATGAGAAACACTGAATGTAACAAACTGAAATGTATCGTTTGGATCCAAACTAAGGTGCTTTCAGTCAGCGAAACCTGGGCAACCTTCAGGAACGGACGGAGAGACGAGTGGAAGGGAGAAAGAAAAAGGCAGAGCAGGATGAAAGTCAGAAAGGGAGAGTAATGCCAGAACATCTGTCTCTCATCATCTGAAAGGAGAAAGTCAGCAGCTCAGAAAAGCTCGCTGGACAGAAAATACAACACACACACACACACACACACACACACACACACACACACACACACACACACACACACACACACACACACACACACACACACACACACACACACACACACACACACACACACACACACATACACACACACACACACACACACACACACACACACACACACACACACACACACACACACACACACACACACACACACACACACACACACACACACACACACACACAAAGGTGGAGCTGTGTTTTCCAGGTGCCCTGTATTAAGACACAGTGGAAAACTACAGACTGAGTGAGCGTGTTTGTATCTGTGTAAAATAGAGAGATGGTGGACGACTACAAAGGATCTGAGAGAGAAAAAAGAGCGATGGAAAGAGAAAAGAGAAGATGACTCATAAAAAATAAAGCTGAGTGTGTGAGACATAAAAAGTACCAACATAGGAACAAGCTTTTCAACTCAGGCAGAGGTCAACGCCACTCTGATTGCCTCCCTACACACGATGTTTGTCACCTGACGGGATGCTCCTGCTTCTACATAAACACATGTCATTTGGGAGCACTTGGAGGGACAGTCTTACACTATTAACTAAAACCACAATGGCCTTTAAAGGGCCTCTGTGGTGACCCTGTATTTATGCACTAATTTTCAAGTTAATCATTAATCAAGCAACTGAACATGGGAGCTAGTGTGGTATTAAACCTGCAGATAATTCAATCTGCTCTACAAAAATAACGGTTAAATAAACATGTCTAATGGTGTATTCCTGGCACCCTAAAAATCATCTAGACAAGTTTTATTTGGAGACTTATCTTAAGAAATGTTACACACAACATGGAAACAAGCTATCAAAAAAGGATAAAAACAATGTGGCCTACTGTTAAATGCAGCTCATCTTTGCCACATTGTTGGATTTTAGTATAAAAAGTGTTGCATGATAAAACTGCTGACTTCAACAAAATCTTTATGAATGGAGCCTGTTATCAGTTACCCTAAAGTACTGAAGGGTTGATTAGGTGAGGAATTTGTGTTGATCAATGGACAATAAAGCTGCTGTATTCCTTTAAGCTATTGAAAACATAGGCAGAAGAAGCCTACTGAATCGTATGCGTCAGTCTTTTAAGATGTGCATGAATGAGTCACTCAAACAAGTCATGTGAATGGGTTTCGAAGAAGAAAGAGAAAACAGATTGACAGAGTCAGAGAGAGGGGGCAGAATGAGAAGAAAACAATGAGTGGTTGAGACAGTAAAGAGATTTTCCCACCGTGGCGAAGCGGGCCGAGAAGAAGGTGAGGGAGGTTTCTTAATCGGGGTACGGGAAAACACTAACAGAGGGAGGTGTGGAGAACGAGACAGTGTGCGCTATTAAAGAAGAGCTGAAGCCCCATGAAAAGGGGGGGAAACAACAGGATGATTCAGCGTGAAGGGAGAAAGAAAAAGGAAAACAACCTGTAGCCTTGCACCGCACCGCTCTGGAGGGACTTCTGAGGACGCAGAGGGCTGAGCCAGCACACACACAAACATTTATTCTGTGTGAAGGTTTTAAAAAGAAGTGAGGACAGGCAAATATCCTCATTTGAAGGATTCCCATGATCCCCGCTTCCCTCTGAGGACATTTGTTCTTTGCGAGTGTACAAACAGAAGAACACACGCTCGCAAAAACGCTGATCTCCCCATCCTCTCTAATTACTCCAGTCATTACCAATGGCCAATGAAGACACTAGAATACGAACAGTTTACTAACGACATGATAACTGTAATTAGAACATCCTGCTGGACCCACTAATTGTCCTTTCCCTTTTACAGAGGAGAGAGAGACACAGGGAGACTGTGCCAAAGGTTAATTGGCCTAATGCTTATTCGGTCATTATAAACTAGGTTGTTGATATTAGTGGAGCAGCCCTCTGCGTTGCTATAGGCAATCATTATTATAATGATTGAAACACTAATATTTGATTCCCATGAATCTTTTTATTTATTTATTTGATTGATAAATAGATTTATTTACATGAGAATTCAAAAGAAAGAAAGAAACCACAACAGTCTGAATCAGTAGATGAATAAAGATAACTCTTAATCCTGACACCAGGTGGAAAACACCTGCTAACTGCAGGATAATTAAAGTGAAATCAGTTTTGAAGAAAGTCTCCAGGAAAGTGTCACCTGGCAAAGATCAGCATAATCAGTTGTCACTTAAAATGATTTACCTGCAAGTCTAATAATCACAGTCAATTTTTTTTTTTTTAATTTGAGTTTACTACTTTCCTTAAATATATTCAATGAGGTCATTGAATATATTTGCCAAGAGTTCATTGAATATATTTAAGGAAAGTAGTATTAAAACTTTTCAATTTGACTCAAGTCACTTCAGAATTGGAAGAAAATGGTTTGTGCTATTTAAAGTCAAAGCACCCCTTTAATTGTCATGTAATTTGATTCTTATCGGGATCATTAAATCAAAAATTCAATGTTTCACCTTCAGTGTATCATAATCAATACGTTTATGAAATAATACACCTTGGCAAGAAAGCCTCCTGTGCATGACAGAGAAGGGGAATAAATCTGGGTTGGTTTACTGCAGGTGGCTCCACTCAACTACTGCTTCACACTCTGCTGCTTTCCTCTTATTTCACTAATGCCCTGTAATACTCTCTCCCTCTCCCTCCCACTTTTGCACTCCCAAACGCTCACTATTCCTCGCTCGATCCATCTCTTTGTCTTGCTCTCCATCTCTCTCTTTCTCTTTTTATTGCTTCATTGCATCAGTGTGCTTTGCAGGGAGGAAAGTTCACAAATGATGTTTGTAAAGCATCCTAAATAGACTTTATATTACAACTTCCTCCGCTCCGTATAAATTCAACACATCAGACAATGCAGTGGTAATAAAGAGCAGGTCAAATGGGACCAAGAAGCAATCAAAGAAAATTACAAGAAATTATAAGAAATACACAGACAGACATTAAGAAAATGATTCTAACGTAATGGCCCTTTCCTTTCATAGCAAGCTGCAATATATCTTTCTGTTTATACTAAACATTATTTACTAACCCTTTTTAAATGTGTAAATTTGACACAATCTTCCTACAGTGTGCATGATTTAAATATCCTTAAAACTCAACAATGGAAGGAACAAATACAGGTAAAATCATATTTCTAGAACATCTGTAATATATCAAAGTAAAAACTGATCTTTTTCTAATGTGAATACATAGAATGACATGGTTTGTGGGTTTGTGGGCCAACTCCGTTACAAATGTCATGGAGGAATTGTTTTATTGATGGCCAACTGACACTTGCAAAGCATCATGACCCACACCGATGTAAAATCTAATTAAACAAGCAGACCCCGTGGGGCAACACAGTACTTCATTATGTTAGATGCGCAGCTGAAGCTTCAGGCTAGAAAATAACCAAGTCACACTCGTGACACATAGTGTACATAAAGTTATGTAGAAGCAGAAGCCTTTTGATCCTGCAGTACAATGACCAAACAACAAAGGAAAACAGAACTGATGTGTAGTCATTTGCAGAATTGAACTTAAAACTATGTCAGACTTATTTACTTCCATATTAAGATGGAGTTGTGGATTTCTTTACCCAAAATTCAGCCCCTCTGCTTCAGACTTTAATCACTCTGAGTTGGTTGAAGCACTCAAAAACGTTCCCTAAACCAGTCCTTAATGCATACCTGTGGGCAATTCTCCCCACTGTTACAGAACTTCTTACGCTCTACATCATCCAGCATATTTCTGCAGAGACACTATAGAGGCAGACAGCTGGTCTTGAGTGGCCAATTATGTCCGTTTATCTCCCTTCCAGGCACAGCTGTGATCAAACGGAATGAAGAAACAGGATCAAACAGCGAGGCTAAAAAAATCATTCTTCCGTTTCGTTCACTTCTTCTCGCAGCTTTCCTCTGCCTCTTTTCTGTCTCTGTCACTTCCTCCCTCTGTACTTCCATCCCTCCTGTCTCTCGCTATATATACACTTCTTCGCCTCACTCTGCTTTCCTTGCTCATCTCTGGAGACAACAGAGCAGAGGCATCTATAAAAGTTTACTGCTGAGGAAGCTTCGTTCTGCATAGCCCACTGCTGTGAATGTGTGCTCCAGTGTGAACCAGTGGGGAGATCTCGAGGGGAGCTTGAGGGAGTCCCCAGAAAAATGAAGTTTCACATATCGTCAGCAGATATTCTGCTTTCAAAAAATATCAGAATATCTACATGTCTCCTAATAAAACAGGTCAAAATATGCGGTTTGTGGGGGCCTTCCAAATGACATATTAGGCTTTACTGTTTTATAGTAGTGAGGATATTTTTAGGTCATTTGTACTGAAGGGTAAAAAAAAAAAGAAGATTGGTTTAAATGGTTAAAAAAAAAAAAACAATAATGATTGCCAGCAGGAAATAGAACAAAAAAAACTAATCAATGTTATCAAAGTCAAACACTTCACTCATCTACCCTGAATGCCACAGTTCCCATGTAAATGATTTCTATGCTATAACACCCTCACTCAGTACTTCCTGCTTTGGTGCTGAATGTAAATATGATAATCAAATAGTCACAGTTACTAATTATTTGTAAAAATCTAAACATGTCGAGGCAACATCTCTTCATCGTGGCCAAAACAGACTTTCAGATTTCATTAAATGTAGAAATATCCAGAGGTTCATTCTGTTGCACAGAGTTTCTCACAGCAGAAGTTAATGTGATGTAAAGAATGCCTCCACTGTGTTCTCTACACTGTGGCTCTCCAAAACAACATTTGGCAGACGGGCAACTCAATCCAAGTCATGAGATCTGCAAAAGCCCTCCTGAATAAGAGCTCTCCTAAATCAATAAAACCGAGAATGCAACCAGTTTCTCCACAGCGATCCTTTTTCATTTCCCTCTTTTGACAATGTAGCACACATAGAAATGTATCTCAAAGCAGAAAGTGGACTTTAAGGAGAGATTGAAAATGACTCTCAAGTCTTTTGCATATATAGAGCAATGAGAAACCATAAGAAAGGATCATTATGTGGTGAAAATGTGGTCGTCACGCACCTGGTTTAGCTTGTCAATCTCTTTGAAAGCAGACAATAAGTCTATTTTTGCAATAAAACATCACCAGAAAATGTTATGTTTTGAGATTTTCAGGCCCATTTAGCTTATAAAACAGCTAGTCCTGATTAGATGTCGTCGGCTAGACGTTTTAACTTCTTTATAAACGCACGCCTGTGGCATAGCAGCAATTAGTATCTCCTTGGCCTGGTGTCGGGTAGGTTTTGTTTTAACTAAACAGAATTAAAAGATTTCCTGTGCATCAAACTCACTTTTCGGTTTGCGCGTAAAGATTGTTTGGAACCACACAAAAACCTACTTAAATCAATTTGAACGCTTGATTTGTCTCTTCTACTTTCAATAAAGAGTAAAGCTCAGAGCTTGTGACAAAGACAAACTACTGTTGGAGGTTATACAGCTGCAAATACCGTCGCACACAGATTTAGGGAGCGACGGACGTCCGTCGCTTAAGTCGTTGGAAAGGCAGTGGAATCGGACCACTGAGCGCCGGACCTAACCTCCGTCAGACGGAGACAGTAGCCCGGTCACATTCGCCGCCGCCACCACCTCTCCGCACAACTGGCAGTATTATTTAAAACGACAGCCATGCAGTCAAAGCAGCCAAATGTCTACTGCCAGTCTTTCAGTAGAAACTATTTCGAGGAATATTGCAAGGCTGCATCAGAGTGGCACATTACGCGATGAGGAGCGCGATAAGGTCAGTAATAAACCCTATTGAAGCTACCCTACAGACCACTGACACTAACATTCGTCCAGACAGGAATATTATAGAAAAATTATATTTTATTTTTCGTCATTTACCATCTCCCCTGTGATCGGTCATTGATTCAGCTGCAGATTAAAATCCACAAGATGTTTTTCAAGGCAACACGATCAATATCGATTCTAAACCAACATTCAAACATCTGAGTTCGTACGGAGTGAAACCAGCAGTGAAGAGGAACAATGAGAACATAGCTTGTAGTGATCATACTTTAACTGTAAAATCTTGTTTCTTCGATAGAAATAAACGATTTCGTCAACATGTTGTTTTTCTCACTTTTACACATTTTACCTTTCCGCATCTGTGACCGAGGTCGGCCGAGCGAGCTGGGTCAGCTTTGTGGAGTTAATACAACACCATTCTGCACTGCTCTCCCTCCTAATTGTGATCAAACTAAACTAATCAATGTCCCTCAGCACTTCAACGCATTACTTGCAAGGGAAATGAGACTGAGGTAGCCCCAGCAGTCACACAATGTGTAATACATTTTGTTTTTGGATTATTTTATATTCATTTAAAATTAACAGGAAAACATTACTTTCTCTCAGTGAAAAAAACAAACAAATATCTGCTGTGTTTGTTAGACTGTATTGGTGAGCTGGACGGGGGAAATTCTCTCTCTCTTGCTCCTTCAGAGAAGCGGTTAATTTCCACCTAACACCTAATGTGACACTTGTGTTTGAGCGGGCAGAAAAAGTGTCAAACTTACCCCCTTCGTCTGTTTTTACTGCTGAAGGCAAAAGAAAAGCCAGTATACATCCACAGAACCATGTGAATAAATCCATCTTTTTCCCTCCGACGTGTAGAAAAAGTCTCTTTTTTTCTCCTCTAGAGTGGTTTTATTCGGTTTATCTGCAGTCCAAAGTCCTGTCCTGCCCTTTTCCACAGTTCTCTATTTCTCACAAACACAAACTACAGCCCAAAATCCCAAATGCCAGATTGCGTTCACCGGGCTCTCCAAGAATATCACGCTGGTTCTGATGCACAGTTCGTACGAGTTGTGTCAGTGTTTGACACTGCTTATTCTCTCGTTGAAACCAGCCGGTGCGATCAGTGCAGGGGGATCTAAAAATCAGCGTAATTTGTACTCTAAATGTACTTTTAAAGCCGCGAAATCCATTGCGGTGCGCACAGTCGGCACCTCGGAGTCCCTCTGTCAGTCAAAACGCGCGTGGGAATATAGTCCTTGTCAACACAGCTGACAGACAAAATCATAAATTTCAAATAAACTAGAAATCACTGATTGTAAATGAAAAGGACCACCAGAAACAGGTGCAGACAAGCTTTAAGTCTGATGAAAAAGGAGGAAAAAAAAAAAAAAAGTAACACGTGTCTTTCCTTCTCGGATCGATAGAATATCCTCAAATCTTTTTCTCTGTCTCTGTTTACGAGGGTCGCGTTTTCTTTGTAAAAGCACAAAGTGTTTCCCCATGGACTTCCCTCTTAATATTCTGTCCGAACAACAGTCCCTTCTTGTGCCAAAGATGAAACAAGATCTCCTGGAGGATGGAGCTCCGGTTTGCGTGCGTAAAACTAGTCAGGAGAAAAATAAACGTGGTTGCCTCTCCTCTGTCCTCCTACGAAACTGTGCGGTTCGTCAGGAAAACACGCTCTTCTGTGTTCGCGCTCTCCCCCTTTCCTTCACGCTCTCTCTCTCTCTCTCTCTCTCTCTCTCTCTCGTTCCCTCTCCCGGCAGGCTCGTGCAGTGCGCTCCTTCCACTCCGATCTCCGCCGGGTTTGTGGCAGCGAGCAGGACTGCTCACTCAGTCCCCTGTCTCCGTGTGCTTGCACGGCGTGCGCGTGCGCGTGTATCGGATTACAGTAGGCACCTCGGCCCGCCTCCATATAGCCCCTCGCTGATTAAAGAGTAGTTTCATCTCCCTCTCACTCCCCCCCTCTCTCTCTCTTTCTCTCTCTCTCACTCTCTTTTTTTTTTTTTTTTTTTTGCCCGGCCATCACTTACCCTTCTATATATCAACTGTCTCCCTTTCTCTCATTTTTACCAAATTTATTTCTACCTTTTCCACATTTTCATCCACTCCTTCTCTTTCTACAGTATCTCTCCACACTTTCTTTTGCCATATTTTTTTTTTTACTTCCTCCATTTCGTGAGAATGGAGGAGGGTTGATATACGAAAGGCAGAAAACAGAGGAAGAAAAGAGGTCCACAGCACAGCTTTATGAGCTTTTGAACGGGATCCTGGTGCTGGTTTACAGCATTGCAGGGTAAAAAAAAACAAAAACTGGCCATGCACATAGAGAAAGTAGACAGATCTTACTTAGTAATAAAGTATCAACAAATACTTTACTAATTTGCTTGTGATGAAGAATAAATGATACATTTTTCTGGAAAAGATACAGATTTACTTGTCATGCAGAGCAGCCATTTTAGTAATAATGTCTGAGGTGCTGGATGCAAAAATTCACACACCTTTGTGCAGGAAACACTTGTCTGCAAGCAAGGGTTAACCGCTGTTTACCAAAGGCACATGGGTCACTGGTGAACAGAATTTAAACAAGAGGTGGAGAATAGATTGCTATACAATGCGCGCACACACACACACACACACACACACACTCATAGATAAACACATTTGCAGCACAGGCATAGACATGCACTGACCCACACATGGTAATGGAGTTGAATGACAAGGTGACTGAATTTCTGTCTGAGCAGAAGTTTAGAGTTTAAACTGCGCTTCAGTCTTTCTCTGGATCACACGCACACTCTCTCTCTCTCTCTTATTCATACTCGTTCGCTCACTCGGACGTATAATAGAAGGAGTATGTCAGTGGGAGGCATGTTTTAGCAACACCAAAGCCTGCGGTCTGAAAAGCTAACCCAATCTTAGTTTTTGCGCGGCTTTCCCAGGACACACCCTGCACACATTAACACACAGATGCACACACATATAGGCCATAATGACACAGCTGAACTCACCACTGACCATCCAGTAAAAAAAAAAAACTCACGTTGTGCACCGAGATCTCGTGGGAAAAAAAAAAAATCCCTCTCAAACTGATAATGTTTGAGATGACAATCATACAATCGCTAGTTGCTTTTTTTACATCGTGTGCCGATATATTTGCAGCCCGTTGGACATTTATGACAAAAGATTAAATGAGGACGAGCTTAAATACTGACACGTGATTGCTTTTCTCACAAATCTCAGATAAATGTTCTCCTTTCTTCTTTCTTTAGTTTTAAGGTAACTGTCACAACCCTGCAATTACCAGTCGACAGGTAAATCATGGATCTCAGCTCAGGACAGGGACACATGACACACACGCAGGCGCACTTACACACCATCAAGCTGTCACTCAGATGTTTTCCAACATCTCTGGAGGTTTGGAGGTATTAAGTTCTTTTTCCATGACTGATCGGTGTGTGTGTGTGTGTGTGTGTGTGTGTGTGTGTGTGTGTGTGTGTGTGTGTGTGTGTGTGTGTGTGTGTGTGTGTGTGTGTGTGTGTGTGTGTGTGTGTGTGTGTGTGTGTGTGGCAGAGAGAGAGTAACTGTCACCCCACTCATTCCTTGTGTCCCTCCAGTCGTACGACCTCTGTAACCTGTCTCTCTCACCCCTCTCGCTCCGTGTCCTGCGTCTTTCCACTGAAACTGAACCCACCCTGGTCCCCTGGAAGCTGTCAAGTGGTGAGAGCAGTCACATGGTAATATCATTCGTCTGAGCTCTCAGTCACGGTTTGCGAAAATGTGTTATTTCAAGCGCTAGAGAACAGGTAGATGCACTTGTCTGTGAGTAATCTAACTGAGCTGTTGGGTGGCATTTTTCTACTGTTACAATCATTTTTTTTTTAATCCAAAACATGTTATGCTTTCGAATATGAATGAACACAGCATTTCTTACTCTATTTTTTTTTTTCCAGTGGTCATAATGACCAATTTTCATATTTTTCAATCCACAGATAGACTGTTAGTCCTTCAATTGAAGTTAAATACTGGAAATAGAGTGAAATTGTGGTTAATGTTTTTGTCTCTTGGTAGCAGAACATGCTGCATGCAGAAAGTGTTTAAAATCTTAGTATTTACAAGTTGGCAGGACGAATTTTGGACTGGAAAAGTAAGAAACGGCCTCTGAAAATCACTCTGAATCCACACCACCGCACCACATGGACCCAAACCTTCTGGGCTTTCCCTTCACACATTCTTCTGTATTACTTACAACAGTGTTGTAAAACTAAGCTATGCTAATCCATGACACCTTTTCTGCTTGCCAAGCAGTGGGCTAGGTTTCCCTGAAGTTACTACCGACATCACCAAGAATCCATACTATGGCAATGGACAGAAATGTTGCTCGTTGCTCGCAGCACAAACTGAAAATTAGCTGCATATAAAATAGATTGTCACTATTGTTAAAAAAAAAAAAACATAACCAAGAATCCTGAGGAAAATGACATCTATGACGTACAGAAAGTATCCACAATTAATTTAAAGCATTTTCCAGTTCAGAGTAAAACTTACCCTGCAGCCAGTTAAGACTTCACAGATTTTCTTGTAGGTGTAGGTAGTAAATATTTTCTCACACTTGTTTGGATTCTATTTTGGCCACCTTCTAAAAGCAGTAAAAAAACAAACAAATAATGCAATCATTCCTTTTTTTTTATAAGCATTGCAACTTTTATGGAGCTTTCATTGGTTGATTCCTAAAAGAGCAAATACAAATTCAGTTGGGAATCTTAACATTAATAGGTATAGAGGATGCTTTGTTTACTGTAGCATAATATTAAGTTTTAGTATAAAGTTACCATGTTTGGTTGTTGCACTGGTTTAACAGCTGCTTTGCTGTTGCTACTGCTCTTGCAGCAGTGAAACAAGGATCACATGAGGTAATATTTGTTATCTCTCGATTGAGAGTCATACTGCCTCAAGTAACTACAAGGAGATTTTTCTCGCACGCACACCACATAAACCGAACTCCATTTAACATTCAAGCGTTTGTTTGTTTTTTTGTTGATTCTAAAAAGTCAGTGATGTTGAGTTTATGACTGTCCTCTTCAGTAAGATGGGCCCACAGGTCTTTGTGTGCAAGCAGCTTATTAAAAGACTCTCAGTTACACTTTAAATGTAAGCAACCTCTAGTGTTCGTAAAAATAATGTGAATCTGGTGTCTCAGGTGTTTAGTTATCAAATGACCTTTGACCTTAATGCATTACATGGCAGTGGGACATAATGTGTTAAATTATGCAACGGTACAACCGAAAAAAAATATCAATGGAAATTTAACGAGGATCTTTTGTCGTGGTGGCCAATCAAATGTGTGCTGCAGATGTGATGCAGTTTAGATGATAATGTGAAGAGGTGTGTTGGTTGGATGGTTCAATACAACACAAACTGCTCCTTACTCCCTGTGTCTAACCACAAGTGGGTGTAGTTTTTAAAATCACATTTACTGTTGCCATGACAATAAAAGTTGCACAACTTTAAGGAAGTAGTAACTTTAACAAAAAAACAAGTTTTTTAGGAATCAATTTCAACCAAACCATCATCTTTCTCCAACCCTACTTAAGCAGTTTTTGGACCTAAACCTAACTAGGGGTGCTAATTTTGGAAACAATTCTGTGGGTCGTATTTGAGGGAATGAATGAAAGACCTACATGGTCAATTTGGTGGACATCAGAGTTTCACCCAAAGAGTCATCTTAACAGTACAGCCAATAATTAAACATCTTTATCCTTCACTGTTACTCACTACTAACAATTACATTAATGGCAAGTTGCGTGATCTTATTTATCTGACCTACTGTGTTCAGTCATGAAATGGAGAGAAGTAAAACGGTATCGCATTTATTTGAAATAATTTTGTGTGTGTTTCAACAGAGCTATGAAAGCAGTAGAGAGTAAGGTGATCCTCGCTCTGCGTCAAGGGAAGAACTTGTTGGCTGGCTTGTCGACAAGTAATACTGGCCCTGTCCACACCTTGCCAACACACTGCACCTCAGCCATTTTTTCTTGCTCTGTTGAGTCGATGAATGATTTTATGAATTCATTTCTTTCATTTCATTGCTTTCTCAATTTGTCTCAAATTTTTGCCACCTATTAATTATTTTGCCTGGGTGTTAAACGATGTCGACCAGTTGCCTTGGGAACCCCACATGTAAACTTTTTTTTTTTAAGCAGCAATATGAGTGGTTTTCAAAAGGTCCCCCAAAGAAAACCTCCACTAGAATTAGACCCTTGGAATTGAGGTCAGCTCTGGCTACTGCAAACAAATGACACACTAACAAAAGTATTTTTTTTTATCCAGATTTTAAAGAGCATCTTAACATTTAATTGAAAACCAACTTTACAACATTGTTGGTAAAAAAATACTTGAAATACAGGACCAACTTCGATATCATGAGGGAAGCGATCTCAAATAAAATCTTGGTAAACAAAAATGTTGCTATAAATCCTTACAGTAAGTCACTGTTCACCTCCATCAGGTCTATTGCAATATCAGTTTCTTTTGTAATGAGATGTGGAACAACGGCTTATCAACTACATAGTGATCAACTGAAAATGAATGAAAATCTTTTGTGGAAATGTGATATAACTGTGTATTTGTAACCTGTACTACCCCCTTCATACTTAGTTCACTATTTTTAACACCCGAAGACTCGGGCTGAATTTCATCTGAACTACTTTAGAGACATCAGGTCAGGTAAGGACTGTGCCACTTTGGAAAAACAGCCCATCAATTCTCTTCCTGCAGAGTGCACGCCTTTGTGTTCAACCTGTTCCCATCTCAAGTCAGCAAATGCTACCGTTTTATCAAAGCCTGCTGGCGCTTCAGAGATACTCACAAGGTGCCCTTCAGTTTCAGCACCAAAAGGTTGTAATTAGGTTAGTTTACGGTACCAAAACTACTTGGTTGGGTTTCGGAGAAAATCACGATTTGGGTTAAAATAATGTTATGTTTGGGAGTAAAATTCCAAATGTGACGCACGTTACTTTACGCACATAGTTAAGTTAAAAATGTTAAGAAAATGTACTTTTGTTACTTAAAATAAGTCCACACTGCCTTTTGCTTTTTCACAAACTCAAACATTGGCACCCAGTGGCTTTGACACTCTGGGAATGAGAACAGGCGGGTGTGCCTTTGTGCACACATGCTGTGGCTTCAGTCTCGGTAATGTTTGTACATCAAAAGTAATCACCCCAAAAATGTTACCGGTCACTGAGATTTCTTTCGATACCCCTGATTACCACTCAGTCACTGCTTCTCTCCCTCCATCCGTCTCTGAGGTTAATGATACAGGAAGATTGTGGTCTTCTCAGAGGGACCAGCAGCTCCGTGTCAGTCAACCTCTCCTCATTTGTGCATACGTATGTGCCTCTGAATAAATGTTTATGCATGTGCCGCATTGTCAAAGAGTTAAAAGATGTCTGAGTGCATAGTTGGAAGCAGTTAGTGTACTACATATTTTTCATCTGGGTGTGAGTGTGTATAGTGTCAACGTGTTGACACCTTTGGGCTCCAGAGACTTAGTGGGGCTGTGTTTTGTCCCAGGCTGTCCAAAATGAAATTTCCTGTTTGAGATCTCTCCCACATTGGGTCATGTTACCTCTCTTCTCTTCTTTTCTTTTCTCCAAAAAACGGCGTAAAAAGTCCAGAAGCAGCAACAGAAAATCGAATCACTGGGAAAATGCCCTCTATATAATCCCATACATCCTGTAAGATTTAAAAAAAAAAAAAAAAAAATCCCTTAGCTCACTCTTCATCTGACACACGGTTGATAATGTGTTTTACAAACAGACACGTTCATATACAAAGACGAAGCATTTATTTGTGCATTTGTTTTTGTTTTTTTACCTCCCTTAAGGACACGTGAGCACTGAAAACACTAAGAAATGCAAAAAAACACACACACACACACACACACACACACACACACACACACACACACACACACACACACACACACACACACACACACACACACACACACACACACACACATCCCACGCGACCTCATCAATAAGCCATATTACTGAGCAGATCTTACGGGAAGCTGCTGTAAATTAGTGTGTCAACAGTTAACATGGGCCACGCTGACATACTCATTTGGCACCACAGCCATGTCCCATGCAATCGAGTGTGTTTCTATGTGGGTCCGCAACAAAGTAGCGATAATCACAGTACAGCCTGTGGAGACTGCAGGGAGTCCACTCAGCTATTAGCAAGGACACAGAGGTGCTAGAGAGAGGCGGGCGTAAACACAACCCCACACACACATTCATGGATACACACTGTGGATTCATACGCACGATCACAGTTAGAACTGTGCAGAGTTTGTGAAAAATGTCTTGTCTCTTTCTAATAACTTCAGTGTCTTCATAAGCTTCCCACATCTTCTGTCTTTCTATCACTGAACTAACTAGCTTTCACCCTCGTTATTTCCCACTCTTTTACACTTTCCCTTCCAGATCGCTATCTCCCCGCATGCCTCTTTCATCCTATACAAGTTTCTTGCCTCTCCTATGTCTGACTTTCTTATGTACTACTCTCCCATACGAAAGAAATGTTTCCCTTCCCGCTGCACCCCCGTGTTTCTTTTCTTGCTCTCTCTGTGTAGTTGCTAAGGATGTCCTCCCTGAATGTTTGACTCAGCTGGTAGCACAGCAGCGGTTAGCAGCTTAGTGTTCCTCAGTGGGGAAATGACAGGTGCTGCAAAGATGTCAAACTGACTTTGTTTAGTTGTGAGTCTTGTAATTAAAATGTTACAGCGCACGTGGAGTATCAAATTGATGTGCAGGTCTTTTTTTGTTTTTCAAATGGACCGCAATTAAATGTCACATGAATGGATTGCAAGAATTCTGGGTTTGTAACGTGAAAGTTAATTACTATATCTTTAAAATAGAGGTTGAACTAATGTATGCTCTCACACCTGTCATTTGATACACCTAGAAGTACAATGTGCCCTTTATACACTGTATGAACAGTGATTATAAGTGTACAAGATGATGCATGTTCAAAGGGATATAAGGTTTATTTTAATGCAAAGTTCAGTTTATGTGTCAGCTATGTTGGGTCTTTTTCTATTGAATTTTTGATGATAACATATATATATATATATATATATATATATACTGAATAAAGGCACTGAACTGCGCAGAAAACAACAAGCAAGCAAAAGCTTTCATGAACTGGGTACAGATTAATTATTAATTCAGGTTTTTAGGATCCTAGTAGAACAAGAATCTGTGTCCACTTTGAAAACGTGCATGCACTCAGCCAGGACACGAGTCTGATTTGTTTTCCCCAATTCCTCTTTAAGTTGAAGTTTTACAGTTACGTGGTTTTGGTGTGACAGCTGAGGTATTGTGTTCAGCACCATCAGTCACCACCTGACAAGACAGCTTATAGTGAGGACAAAAAAAAAACCTTACAATCTACTCCTCACTTCTCAGTCATCCAGCTCTCTCCCCTCTTCCATCGCCCTCTATTGTTTTCCGACGTCTTTTATTATTCTAACTTCAAATCAGTTCATTGGTCACCCCATTCTTCTCCGTTTTAGCCACATCCAAGAGAATTTCAGTAATTGGAACTAACTGTACTTTAAGTATGGGAAACGCACACACACAGTTTTTACAATCCACTACCTTTCAATTGCAGACAGTACAGTCATATGTATGGTGGTATTGTTAAAGACAAACAAAAGACAGACCTATTTGTGGGCAAGTCGCTCAACTGTAACACTAGAATTACAGAGAAGCACGGGTCACTGCTCACCAGTATGTTGAACACACATACTTTCAATGACAGGATGCAGAACATCTTCACAGCTCTCCCTGTCTAATGACGTTATCAATAACAAAAGCCTCGGGTCGAAGTCTGAGTACTTGCGTCTGTTTTGGAGGAGTGGATCCGTTTGGCTGCGGAAAGCACAATAACAGAGGTTTTTCTTGGCAGGGAGAAACCCTTGTTTGTCTTAGATGACACAAACTGATAGAATTATCACTAATGGCTTAATCATGAACATCCACAACACCGGGAGGCACGCACGCGCACACACACACACACACACACACACACACACACACACACACACACACACACACACACACACACACACACACACACACACAAATGCAGAAACAGAAAGGCCTGTGATCATGATAAAATGATGGGTCAGGAAACCTAACACTGATTAAGTGGTCTCTAACCCCTCAGAGACCTGATTACGCAAACTGTATCAGTGTGTTTGTGTGTCATGTTACAGTATTTGTGGTTTCTGTCTAACTCTCTCATGCTTTACTTCCTCCACTCCATTCACATCCCGCCATCATCCTTTTAAACCCATCCTGAGTTTAAATACTTCAGAAACGTCTTATTTTCGCTCCTTACTTTCTTCACCTTTCTTTTGCTTCTTCCTTCTTTCCTTCCTTTATTTATATTTACATAATGATAGTGACATCCTTCCTCAATACCCTCTGTATGCTAATCTGGACTGTAAACACCTTGATGTGATCTGGCTGTTGTCTTATCTTGTAATTAAGGTCGAAAACTATTCAATAACACACAAGCAAACACACACAGAATCAGTTTTACTGGGCTAAAAACTGATGATTCAGTACATTTTTAAGCTTGTTTTTATTTACCCGGAGAGTACTAGTTGCAAAGATCATACTTGGATTTGGGCTGACAACAACCTATGAAAAGGAAACACACACTGCGGACTCCCGTAGTGCCCGCACTGTTCACACAGCTCGATTAACCAAAGCTCATATGCAGCACAGGTGACATTTCCATCTCCTATAGGTGACTGAAATGAAAAAAAGATTTTGACCTTTATGCAACCATAAAGAATTGAGGGGAAATGGAGCAACGGCAGGAGGAGTGAGACAGGGGGCAGGGTGGCCATTGTATCGCAACAGAAATGTATGATGCCAAAAGTAGGCAGAGCAGGGTGAAGGAGATTGAGAGGGATATTGGATAAGTCAGTGTTAGGACTGGAAATAACACTGCAAAAAAAAAAAGCAAAGCGCTGAGTTGGTGTTGGGATGTTGCAACACAAGAAGTCTAGTTTAGTTGTACATACTTAAGCTTTTATCAAGTGCAAAAAAAAAAAAAAACGCACAGCAGTTAAAATACTATGACTTATATCTCAGGCAAGTTATTTAATCCTTCAGCTCATTTTTTTGCCAGGTAAACAGGAACATTATTCACTTTACTTTTTTTCTAACTCGAAATATGTACTTGCACTCCATATTAAGATTTAAATTTGTTTTCACCAGAGTCTCTCTGTGCTAAATTCAATGTTTGCAGAGTGCTTATATGCATTTAAGTAAGCAGGTTATTCAGGACAAACACGATTATGAAGTTTGATATTCTCTAGTGATTTACCCAAAATCCAGAAACCAGGTTTCTCATTTACATAACATTTAAGAAATCAGCTTAATAGAGAAAGTCAATTGTGACGTGCATATAAAAGCACTTAAGTAACTGCGATAAAAGGTTTTAATACAGTGGTACTGTTGGTCTGAGCCTAAACGGAGCAAAAGAATGATAATTATTAAAAGGGAATAGCCTGGGTGAAGGAGGAATTGTTGGATGTAGTCCAATGTTCCCCTAACCAGTGAAACACCTAGAAGTGAAGAATGGAAGTCCATATTTCTTTATGCATTGTGGTATAATACAGGGATGATTCACCCTGTGGCAGATAGGAAGTCATGTGTTTATTTGGAATGAATACAAGTAGATGTGGGAAGTTAGCAAGTGCCGCATTTGCAGACACCAAAAATAACTTCACCTACAGAAACACAAAATTTCAAAATGACAAACTTGAGGATTAGCTCTTTGATGATGTGAATTAAGAAGGGAGTTACCCGTGAACAAATGTACAGTTGTAGTTAAGAGTCTATTTATAGGATAGAGGGAAGGAGAGGGAGCGAGGACCAGAAGGGGGGTGGTGATATAATAATTGGAGTTACTTCCAGGGAAAATCCTATTTTCGCAGTCTGGCAGAGATAGAGGGACATGTGAATGGAGGGAGGATTGGGGGAAATGGAGGAATACACAGTTGCTTTCTGGAGAAAATCCTATTTTTTTCAGTCTGGTTTAGAGGAAGAGATAGATAGCCAGCTATCTGGCTGGCTGGATGGATAGATGTATAGATGGATGGATGGATGGATGGATGGATGGATGGATGGATGGATGGATGGATGGATGGATGGATGGATGGATGGATGGATGGATGGATGGATGGATGGAGTGAAATGCTTCCAGTAAAATCCTATTTTCTGTAGCTGCTAGACTTGGCGCACATGGAGTCGTCAGATTACTATAATAATCTACCATGAAGAAATCACCAGATTTGGATTTAGCTTGTGTGTGTGTGTGTGTGTGTGTGTGTGTGTGTGTGTGTGTGTGTGTGTGTGTGTGTGTGTGTGTGTGTGTGTGTGTGTGTGTGTGTGTGTGTGTGTGTGTGTGTGTGTGTGTGTTGCATGTATGTCACATTAACGTAGGTTGAGGTTTAGGTAATGGTTAGGTTTGGGCAAGTATTGCATATGGTCTTGGATGAGGTAAACCTCCAGGAAATGAATGTAAGTCAATGTAAGGTCATGTGAAGTGGTAAAAACATGTGTGTGTGTGTGTGTGCGTGTGCGTGTGTGCGTGCGTGCGTGCGTGCGTGCGTGCGTGCGTGCGTGCGTGCGTGCGTGCGTGCGTGTGTGAGAGAGTGTGTGTGTGTGTGTGACGAGCTGAGCTGAGATGAGGAGGGGAAATGAAGGCCTGCAAATTTGATTTGGAGCTGCCGCTTCAATGAGATGGTTGAGTGCATTCCCCACCACCTCCTCCCCAGCACAGCAAAGCAAAATACAACACACACACACACACACACACACACACACACACACACACACACACACACACACACACACACACACACACACACACACACACACACACACACACACACACACACACACAAATATTAGTGGACATTAATTGATTGAGGAGCGTTGGCTGATGGGCAGCGTCTGAGGTGGGGTGGACGAGATGGGGCGGGGTGGGGGTCAACAGCTGTTTCATTTCCCAGACCTACACAAGTGTGTTAACAGACACACACACACACACACACACACACACACACACACACACACACACACACACACACACACACACACAAATACAAAAGTGTGTAATGTTGTCATGTCACAGAAAGAAGACAGATACAAGCGCCACGTGCACTCGCACACACGCGCACACACACACACACACACACACACACACACACACACACACTCGACCATGGGAGTGTAAAATGCTGGTGTCAGGTCATCTTTAGATCATTACGAGACAACATGAGTGATCATGTGCGATCATTAAACCATCAAGCTGAAATCTGGGTCACAGACTCAAAGATCATCAAATTCTGCTGATGGGCTGCGGGGCCTGTGGCATAACAATAGAAACATGTATGAACAATAACTCTTTTGTTGTCTCCAAGTCATATTTGCTTTGAAGATTTACGAGCAGTCTGAGGTTGAATAATCTCACTGTAAATACCTGTCTGTCTGAATAACTGATTGTCTTTCATTAAGCGTGACACAATAAAACTATAAAATATTTGTTCGAGATTTTGCCCCCAAAAGTGGGAAAAAACAAAACAGGATCGCTGTTTATTGAACTGCAAGGTTGTTTATTTGTCGCTGATGGCTGTAAGAGATGTGATAATTGAGTTTCAGATGAAGCAGATATTGTTTTGTTCATGTTGTGGAAATGAAGAATATACAGGCTACTTTAAGGCATTTTGCTAAATGGTCGATAAGCCCTATTTACACATGAACCTCTATCTCTTTTTCATCATCGCTGTCACACACACAAACCTGTACACACACCTGAATACATACTGTACACACACTCTACCACAGTGACTCCCTTGGTCCAACTCGTCATTCTTATTTTACTTTTACCTATTCACCAGTCTCCCCTCTAACAGCACCTCCGGTTCACCATGTATTTCCATATGTTGCCTCTTACCACTAATATCTGTCTCCCCCCCTTCACCCTCTGTCCCTCTCAAAGTTTTAAAGACATGGTCCTAAGCATAAAACATCCTTTATCCGCTTGTACTCAATTTTTTTCTGTTATGAAAAGCTCATGAGAGTTGTTGATCAGGAAAGTCTTAAGTGTGTATGAGACCACTGATTCTTGTTTCTATATGATCAAATTATGTGTATATATGTGTACTTTGAAAGGTTTTGAAAACTTGGCATACTGAAAACTTAATAAATGTGAGTCATATGTTGCATTTTAACTAATAATATGAATTATCCTCTAGTCGTGTTTGGGACGGTCCTGTCCTGTCCACTCTGTGAGGCATTCCTAAAGGCATCTTTAGAGATGTGGCCACATGCTGTTTATTACTGGAGGAAGGGAAGTTAACCAAATGTAAATTTCTGAACCGAATGAGCCCTGTTTTTTTCTCTCTTTCTTCAGATATGTTTTTTTTTGGTTGTTTTTTATTAGTGAGTTCTTAATTCTCTCCCTCACCCTAAATCTTTTGAAGCAACGCTGTTTTTCCTGAGATAAGGTTCAATTTTGCAGATTTATCGATAAGAGAAAGGAGTATAGATGGCGAGGCAAAGATGCCTCCCTTTCTTCTTTATAGCTCTTGCTGGCCTTAGAACAAGGCACAGGATGAAATACAAAGGATTTAATGAAGCATCTCTCACCGGCACACACACACACACACACACACACACACACACACACACACACACACACACACACACACACACACACACACACACACACACACACACACACACACACACACACACACACACACACACACACACAAAGCTTCTCTATTTACAGCCCCATCTTTTTAGGGTTCTTCTCTCACTCTACAGTTTTATGGTGGCGTAATAAAACAGGAAAAAGACAAATGGTCGGTGAAGAATTGCCTCTGCAAGGGATGTTCAGTAGTCATTTAGTCATTCAGCTGGTCCGTCAGCCAGTCAATAAGTCCACCTTAAAGTCAAACAGACAGTGGCCAAACCAGGTGGCCAGGTAGTCACTTTCTGTCCAGTGAAGGTGTCATTAAAATAACAGGTCCAGTTTGTTAGTCAGCAGCCAGACAGTCAGTCAGAAACAGATAAAAAATTAAATAAAAAAAAAGACCAAATTAAAACAACAGATCACTGTGTATTTTTTTTTATTTATTAATTTTTTCATTGAAAATTAAAACACGCTGCTTAACACACTGAAAATGTTATCTTTTTGTAACCTTTAAAACCTTGATGAAAAATACCACAAGCACACACAAGCATAAAGCATCTCCTGCTAAAACAAAAGATAACTCCTAATAACAGTTGGCCTCTTGGTGCGACTCCCCACTGCTGCCCCACTCTATCAACACTAATTGGTAGTGACTCTTAAAACACACACACAAACAAGCAGGCCATTGCAGTAAGAAAGCAACACAAGGCCCATATATCTGTCTCAACAATCTCTGTGACCCCCATTACCTTCATATTACGGTGGGTAAACACTTGCAGAGTCAAAGCGATGGAACCCACAGCCAGGACATTAATTTATCCAACTATTTTTCCATTTGTCCAAGTCAGGTTTCCAGTGGTAAAAGAAGAAGCAAAACATCCTCACAACTTCCTCACAAACACAATGTGGATCCTACTGAACCCTAAAGGCATATTGGGAGATTTAGTACCTTTGTTGGGCCATTGGTTTATTCCCTATCTGTGCTACTTAGCACCCACCTCTGAGTTCTTCTTTCTCCAGTGAACAACCTTTATTCTCGTTCGTGTGTAACTACAATCCCATTTTAATGCACACTTGGTGCAGATGTGTTTTAGTGATTAGAAAAACACTTATCCTCCTTTTCATCATTTTGTAACTATTTCACAGATAGGACCCATAGCAGGAGATCAAATTTCCTTTCCCACTTGAAAGACAGCAGGGATACAGTAGATGCTGATTTAGTGCTGTGATATAGGATCTGGAGTTGGCACAGGGTGTTTCAATTCGAATATTTACAGGATGCTCTGTGCTTTCGTCAGTGTGACTTCCTGCCCAGTTGATCTCTGTTCAGATCGACGCAATCTCCGTCACCCTTCCGTCAAAATATACACAACACATGTCTTTAGCACAGTGGAGTGCCTAGCCACCTCTTGGATGCTGCTCACGAGTATTCAATTGTATTGCAACGATCAGCTGCGGTGGGTGTATCAAAGCCGCAACGTGACCTGGAAGGAACCGCTGTAACATAGCCTTAACATCGGGGAGAGGGCTGCTGGAGTCTGTGAGAAAGCAAAATCAAAGATGTAACGTAAGTAAACTTAAGTAACATATTAAACTTACATAACATACGTAACGCAACTCAACTTACATATGTAACATTACCTATGTAATTAACAAACTTATTTGAATCCAAACTATGATCTTTTCCGATGAAACACTAGCGGGTTACAAACAAGCCTGATTGGATTGTTGAGATTTTGCTGGGGCGTGAAAGGGTCTGCCACTGTAGGGCCTCCATTTGTAGTAAAGGCGAGCCTCTTCTACATGCTGACAACCTGCCAAACACAGCTACCCAGGTCCCAAGACCATTCAAGAATATTTCCCGGCAACTCTAATCTTCCGCTAGCAGCCCTGTAATGTACACCAAGGGTCTCAAGTAGGTTCAGGCCCTCAGCGCTGCTCCTTTCAACACTTTCCCAAAGAAAAGTCTTTCTGTTACAGTAGGTTTTGGAAATTAGTCAGCAGTTGTGTGAAGTGTATGTGATGAAATGCATGATTCAAATTAAAAAAAAAAAAAAAAAATCATACTTTGACCTCAACCTTAGTTTAACAACTTGCCTACTAGTGTGTTCATCAGATGAGATGTGTGAGCCTGTTAAGTGTGTGTTTTTAACAACAGTGGACTCTACAGCCAATTTCAAAGAACACGTAAGAAGAGAGGAGTTTATAGCCCCTTTCAGCCGTGCACCCATTTCCATTAATCTGTCTAACTCATGTCTGAATAAGTACCCTGATCACTTTTACAAATAAATCACTTTTACTTTCAACTTTCAGTCCTAATGACTGCGGTCACATTAACGAATAGGCATCTACAAGATTACATCGTGTTCACTTACGACATTGTTACACACAATGTTCCTGCCAAACACAACAACCTCAGTGATGCCTATAAAGCTGCTCCCTAATTCGGGAACAGACCGAAGTTGAGGGGGAATTGTTTTGGTGTTGTTTCACTGATGATGAAATAACCATGCAGCTTCACGGGACCATTAGAGTCTCATATGTACTTTTCTGTGGTGTCTGGCCTTGTGTGTTTGATGCTAAATATTGTGTGTTTGCTGTGGGTTTTTTTGTGTAACAGTCTTGGCATGTCTGAATAAAGCCATATATAACAGAACACGAATGCCTGAATGACACAAAGCAGACACTTCAAGAGCTTAATTAAACAGTGACAATTTCCATCACTGAAAAAAGCTTTAGTCTGATGAGACAGACTATTGTTGCTTTAAGTTTAGGTTACAATCCTGTAGCGAAAACCCCAAACACACACTGATTAACTAAATCTAAAATGTAATTTTTTTTTTTTTTTTTTTTTACCTTGATGTTTTATCAACATTATCTACTGACTCAGTAGAATTTACCACAAGCGCAGCACACTTAACGGAGGTGAAATGAAAAGTATTTAACGTAATTGAACTGATTTGAAAGGAAGTGAATTTAAATTAATTTGAATGAAATGACTGAATTGGGAGTAGGAGGGAAACAAGTCCTCCACAGGTGATGAAGAGCGTGTGACTGTATGTGTGTGTGTCAGTTAATGTATTGTTAGGCTAATTTCCCAGCAGCCTCCTGCAGAGACACATTGTTTCATTTCAATATCAAACGGCTGTGTAGGGACGCTTTTAAAGGCCACACTAATTGTTGTAATGGTCTGTTCTTTTGCACCTCTGCTGCACTCTCTCTCTGCTCTCCGTTTACAACCTCTCTGCTTCTTCCACACTGTTATAATGGCCCGCTCCCATCTTTCTTCCTCTCTCTTGTTCCACGTACACACGAACACAAATTTGTGAGTGACAGTTTAATGAGAAGTGCTTTTCCATTAAACAGACAAAAGGAGAGAATGCATCAATTAACACCCACTTACAAACAACACGCACTTCGAGATGCGCAAGATTTTATGTTTTGATTCATACAAACACACACACACACACACACACACACACACACACACACACACACACACACACACACACACACACACACACACACACACACACACACACACACACACACACACACACACACACACACACACACACACACACACACACACACTAAAGACTGATGTAAATACATCAATTAATTCAGTCACAAGTAACTAATGCATTCATCTCACTTATACTTTATGGGGATGAATGAATCTTGAACTCTTTTTCAGACACGTTCAGTTGGTATAGAAATAAATGCCAGCAATTATTTTGTGTTTTTGTCTTGTCGCTTCACAAACAAAACACACACAAGTACGCACACTACGCATGGACTTTGTAAGGATATTAAAAGCTGAAAGTAAGTCACATGCGCACATATAAGGCAATCAAAAGGGGGCAGAGAAAAAAGTCAAGAAAGCTTTGCAAATATTAAAAGGAAAAAAGTATTTCTCTCTTAATATCTGGTTGACTTAATTTCCCATGTTCACCTTTAATTTATGAACCATATTTCTCTTCCTCTAAAGATATATCAAGAAAACCATAAATAGATATGTATCTATATTATATTCTGTGATGTCTGTGTTTATTTCTGGAACATTTAGCTCTGTACATTGCCAGGCAACTACAGGCAATCAAAAAGTTCAGAAACTCTTCCTTTTGCACACGAATGGAAAATCGGCAACCGAGACCCTTGAAATGCGTCCATAAGAATATGGCAATGAAGCAGCGAGCTGGAAGAGGTGTTCTGAGTGACATTCAAGAGTGGCAGAATGTCAATGTACAACACCAGAGAAGGCATGTCAGGTCAGGAGCGCAACCGGGTGGGTTGTTTTTGACATTCGCAGGTTGTGCACCATGAATTCGTCCCCCAGTATCAGACTACCAACACTGACTTTAACTGTGGTGTTCTGAGACGTCTGAAGGAAAATATTCGGCGTAAACAACCTGAACTGGGGCCTGATGGCACTTCACACTCCAACATGACAACGCGCTCGAAAACACATGGGTTCCCCTCCCCCCCCATAAAAGTTTGCCATTTTGACAGAGAAGGAGTTCCAAAAAAAAAAAAAAAAAAAAAAAAAAAAAAAAAAAAAAAAAAAAAAAAAAAAAAAAAAAAAAAAAAAAAAAAAAAAAAAAAAAAAAAAAAAAAAAAAAAAAAAAAAAAAAAAAAAAAAAAAAAAAAAAAAAAAAAAAAAAAAAAAAAAAAAAAAAAAAAAAAAAAAAAAAAAAAAAAAAAAAAAAAAAAAAAAAAAAAAAAAAAAAAAAAAAAAAAAAAAAAAAAAAAAAAAAAAAAAAAAAAAAAAAAAAAAAAAAAAAAAAAAAGTGTAAATCGCAGATGGTGGTTGATGCGGTCTGTTACTGTGAAACGGGACTACTTTGAAAGGGGAGAGCCGCCAGGGTTATATCAGGTACAGTTTCTGTTAGGTATATCCGCATTCTTGGACCTTTTTGATTTGCATCTTATAGTCAAGATTGTAACAAAGATAATGGACAATATAACATCCAGGGGTTGAGTACAAAACTGCAAACAGTTATGCTAACTTTAATAATCTTAAAACAAGTTGATGATATACAGTACGTGCCAAACTTTTGCTTACCGTTAATGTACTGTCAATTTGACATTATGAAGGGCCCAATAGTTGAACATGTCATGTTTTCTGACACATTCCTAATTACTTTGAGGGTCACTCTGCCTTTTCAGTAGGTGTGACCTACGAGAGACATACTAAACCACTCGTGCACCAGGACACCGTAAATGCTGCAGTCACAAAAGGTTTTTGTTATAAGTTTGCATGTGCATTTGTTCATTCATAAGACAGAGTGTGTGTGCATATGTGTAAGAAAAAAAGTGTGTGTGAAGAAAGCTAAAGCAGATTGAACAAAGTTTTAAAAGAAAGCAGGAGTAATCAGAGGCAGTGTCAAAGAGCACAAGACCGAAAAAAAGGTTTTAGCTCAGTTTCAAAGTTAATTTCCTTTTTCCCCCGAGAAACTGAGCTCACACACATGCTCATGCACACACAGATAGAGGCACCAAGAGAGGGACGATTGGACTGCACCAGCAGTTTATATCTCAATAAATGAATACAAACAAACAAATAAGAAGTGGAGGTCTTTGCTCATGGACTATGTTGTGTCTGGTCTTTCTCCTAAGGAAACGTCTCAATCTGTCAAAGCTCTCACTCAAAGCCAAAATGAACATATTAGTTGCAGCTAATACAATATATCAGCTGTCTGACTGTGACAGCTAAAGCTTCCAAAGTTGTGTCTTACATTGCAGTTCAGCAGGGAACACAACTTTCCAAATACAACTTTTTCCTCTGCAACTGCATTGAGGCGATACGTCAGATTATATCCTATCTTGTAATGTGTAATTCACTAGACTGGAAAACAATAAGTGATCACAAAGAAAAGTGCGATATCTTCCAAACTGAGGGAATTGTATATAGCAAACGAGTCAGGCACACTGACCTTGTTTGGACAAAATAGATTTTTTTTACTGCTAATGACAACACAAACTGTACCAACATTTTTTTTCAAATGGCGTTGTAGTTTTTCTGCGGCTGTTTCCTTGCTACTATGGTCTTGCTAAATATTGAGATAAGCAAGCTATAATGTAAAATAAAAGCTTAACCAATCAGCATTTTTTTTTTTTTGTCCATTGACTACTGAGTTGTTACAATCTAACTTAACAATTGTCAGTTATACAAGAAAAAGCCAACCACTAATTAATGGCAGGGCAAGAATACAAAACAATTAGACCAACTGAAAGCTAGACTGGACGCAACAGTAACTCACTATCACCTCTTAATGTACAAAGTGGTATGAAGAGACACAACTTAAATTTTAAATATTGTACCTTTAACCAAAAAAAGGCTCAAAATGTACGTAATAAAAATTGTGACTGTCCTATTAATGATTTCAAACCACTAATCTGGAGAAGTCTGTCACAATATTGATGTGCTTTTTAATCTTATTCACATCTGAGTAGCACTGCTACAATCAAGCAGCAGAAAATAACCTTTTTTCTCCCTTTTTGCCTTTTTGTTTTTGCGTTTTTAAAACGTTTTCTCATATCTTCTTTCTGGTTGGGTTTTAATCTTTAATTTTTTTCCTCCCAGTCGTTATGTCTGCATCAAAAACTAATTCACCTATAATCAGCTTAATGAACAAATGCAAACACAACCAGGAGTCAGAGGAAAATCTCCATGACAACACATCAAAGTGAAGAACAAAAGGGCATGTTCCAACAATTGCCTACGTACAGCTGAATCTGTGAACAAATGTAAACACATACACAACTATTCACCTACACACAGCTCCATTAGAAGCAATGATTTTCTGAATGTTGCTTTTATTTAAACACAACTTTCATCCACATTAGTTTTCATGGAGACCGCTGCCCTCGGTAAAAATACTTGAACTACAGGAGATTAGCTGAATGTCTCATTGTCGCTCTCTGCATGTTTGCTGAGTCTTCATCCTCTTTTCAGATGGCAAAATTTAAAACTGGGCATCGAGGCAACATCTGGTAAGAAGTGAGAGACACAGCCTGGATACTGTTATCATACAGAAAAATACACAGTTTAATTGTTCTCATTTCCATTCTGTTTATGTTGTCAAAAAGAAATATAAAGCAATTCTGGTATTTGCATTGATTTAATTATATATTTTTCCAAATTCAAATTAAGTAGCAGCTCATTACATGCTGCTGCACTGTTATGATGAAATCACTGTTTTATGATTGTGTTGATTATCACAGAAAACATCAGGAGGCAGAAAGTTAAGACACGTAACTGGCATTTTTAGACAGATCCATGCTGGATAGCAATTTGGAAAACACTTCTCTCCTGTGTTAATTATGACGTAAATAATCAGAGCTGATAAAAGGCAGATCCAAACACACAGTAGGAGAAAAGGATCTTAATCAGACTCAACTTATCTGAATACGAGGTGCAATCTAAGAGTTCAGAGACTTTCCCTGTGGCCCCTGAACACAGCGCAGTGCAGCGATGCACATGAAGCAGGAGGAAGCAATACATTTTGTGAGTAAGTATTCCAAGTTGCGTTGCTTTATCAACATCAGCCCCTGTGTTGCGTGCGTTTTTGTGACCACTAGTATGCACGCATTTGTGTTTTCACTATGGGCCTGAAACTTCAGGAGATACCAAATTTTGATTCGAACTCAGAAAATGTACAACTGAGACCTTGAATATTCCTCAACGCACGCGTTTTGAGTAGCATTCATGTTTCAAGAGGGGTAGATCATCACTGTCGAAGGCCGAAGAAGGGACATCGGGTCAGGAGCGCAACCAAGAGCATGCTGGTGGTTTTCTTTGACATTCGCAGGGTCGTGCACCATGAATTCAACCCCCAGGTTCGAAATGTTAACACCCAATTTAACCATTCAGCGCAAACAACCTAAACTGTGGTGCGATGACAAATCAAGAAAAGCGGATTTGGCCCCCTGTCACTTCTTTCTGTTCCCCAAAATTGCAGTTCAAGCTGAAGGGTTGGCGTTTTGACTCGGTGGAGGAGCTCCAGTGGGAGTCGCAGATGGTGTTTGACGCACTTACAGAATGGGACACTCCAAGTTTGGCAGGGGGACCGGGAGCGGGGACCACTTCCTTTGCAATGACGATTTAAATTATGCACAGCTTTTGGTTGTTATCTGCGCCGTCTCGTAACTTTTTGATCGCACCTTTTATAATTTGGATGTGGTCCTACCACTCATGTCAGCCTCTAAGTCATTCAGTTCTTAGAAAACCTTTTTTTCTTCATTTATGAACCTAAAGTATTTTTCTTACCTCGAATTCACCTTGATACATGGACAGTGTGTGTGAACGTCCGCACATATGTTTCTGGGGATCCGACGCTACTGTGAGGGTTCTTTCATTAAGCCACTTCACACAACAGCCGGTCCATGGTGGTGGACGGAGTGTGTCTCTGACAGGGAGAGAATAAGCCTGTGAGTGTGTGTGTGTGTGTGTGTGTGTGTGTGTGTGTGTGTGTGTGTGTGTGTGTGTGTTAGGAGGGTGAATGACTCTGAAAGACGACATTCAGACTTTGAGGCAGCTCACTGTTCTTTCTTTTCTGTGTGTTGAGAGGAAGTAAGATAAGAGGCGCCACTAAAAGCTCCCTTACTCTCACACATGTTGCTTGTTTATTAAACAGGGTCAGCATTTTGTGTGTGTGTGTGTGTGTGTGTGTGTGTTTGTGAATTTTGTGGCGTCAGACTCGTGTGTCGGTCAAACAGAGCGCAGGGAGAAACAGAGAGCGAGGACAGTGATGGAGAGAGGAGAACTGTAGAAGTCATTGGGGTGTCAGTATTACAAAAGGGAGGAAGAAGAAAAGAACAGAGAGAGAGAGACAGAAAGAGCAGCAAATGGAACGAAGGTCAAGTGTTTGAAAGAAGAAGGAAGTATGTGTGACAAACAATCCCTGATCCCTCTCTTTATTTCACAACTTTTCTAAGAAACCGTTTTGTTTTCCTTCCCTGTCATGTTGACTGGTGGAACAGCCCCAGCTCGTCCGGCCCTCTGATCCAACCTTTCTATTTGACTTGGAAAGACACAGACAGCGATAGTTGCACGCAAACACAAAGGGCCAAATTACATCACTTCAGAGGACATTGTATTCACTTAAATTCATTTCCTGGAGACTTGTCCTGACCCTAACCATGCCTAAACCTAACCCGTACCCTGACCTAGTAATCTAAACCTAGCCTTACAAAAAACTTAAAACAAGACTTCCACTTACAATTTAATGATTTACATTATGACAACTTATTACGATAACAGATTTATATAACCACAACGTGAGCAGTACAGGTAAATACATACACATTAGTGCAACTAGTTTGGACAAGGTTTCGTCAAGAAATAGCTACACCCAAACACTTATCTAACACTTATTTAGCTAACAGTTCTCTACTGTTCTCTACTGTGGAGCTTTACTTTTGAGAATAAATTGCAATGGAGGGTAAGCGTTACAAGGGAAGTCAGACAAGCGTGGCACAAAAGGAAAGGGGAAAAAGTACAATCGAGCAGAATGTAAATTAACTTTATTACACTTAATTTGTATATAAAAAAAAATTCAAGTTAAGATCTAGAATCAGCCATTATAAACATTAAATAATAACAGTTTTCCACAGATCCGGCTTTAATACTATTTATTCTGGCAGCAACAAATTCTGGCTGAACTTTACAACTGCAGCTGCTGCTTTAACTTCTGAAAAAAAACGGAATATTTTAATGTTTTGGCTTCTTTCATAACGTGTTTACAGACTTTGGCAGCAAACCAAACAGATAGGCAGCGGGGTCAGTAAAAGAACATTTCTCATTCAACTACAATTTTCTTTCCAATATACACACACTCTTAAGAGCTCGGTTAAAGTAGCTATTTTCAGCAGTGTTAGACCAATTCAAACACTGTAAACAGTGTGAGTGCTGCTTCACTGGCTTTTGTCAGTACCGTCCCACCGCCTTTTATTGACTTCCATTTTATCACTGTTGAAGAAGATCATGAATTTCTGAGTCCATTTAGTTGTTTTTACGGACTAAATGATCAGTGACGTTTTGAGCCCGTATCAGTGTTTTGTATAGCGACAAAACATGTTGCAGTAAAAGGAGTGTAACTCGTGCATCGTCTTAATCAGGAAACACAATCAAAATCTGTCTAATCTCCTTTACTGTGATTTTATTGGGATTATTTTCTCTGACTTGAAAAAGCTCCCCCAGATCTGCTAAAGACACGAGGGCACTTATTTTCATAGTATTTTACCTAATAAAGTCTTCTTTTTGTGTGAAATTGGCGGGGCTACCTCAGTGGTTAGTTGAAATCTTAATTCTTAATAATACAAATACATTTGCAAGCAAAGTCAACACTGCATTTAGATAAATAATCAATAATACTTACTAGATTGATCAGTTAGAGAACAGGTGGATGGAACAAAATTAATGTATTGTCATATATTAAAGAACTAGCACTGGGGGAGAAAAAAATATATCAGACTGGGTTGTTTTTTTTTTGTTGCTTTTTGTTTTTGTGTTTTTTGTGTTGTTTTTTTTACCCCGGCCAAAATGTCGAAATCATTTAAATTCTAAATCATCATTTGGATTTCGCAAAAGTAAATGAATGCTTAGTATAAACTGGATCTCAGTAAAGAGTAGAAACAGCTGAGAGACATTAACCAGAGTAGCTGGAGAAGAATGGCTCATTACTGTGTTTGTGTGTGTGAGTGTTTATGATTATTATTCATGTGTAGTTGCTATGATACAAACCAGCCAGCTGGGGAGCAAGCGCTGCGCTCAACCTTTGTTGCCCTTCCTCATTTATTAGACACACACGGAAATGCGTGCAAGTAAGACCCTAAACACACACACACACACACACACACACACACACACACACACACACACACACACACACACACACACACACACACACACACACACACACACACACACACACACACACACACACACACACACACACACAAATCAGAGCAATCAGTAATCTAACCAGGCAATGCAAACACAAACACACAACCCCTTGTACCCTCACTCATGTTAACATTCATTTTATAGTAGCAGGCTTTGTCTCCACCTACACAGAGCTCACAAGCCTCTGAAACACAAATAAACCACATAAAGCAAAGCCAACTACAAAACAATGTGATCATTTCTTTTCCTGTAGGATCTTCTTTTACTGTATGCTAATGTAGGTGCATACAAAATCACCCATCCATCTATCCATCCATCCATCTAAAAACATCGATGTATCGCGGCACGACAAACTCAATTAGCTCGTCATCCAACTGTCGACCAAACTGAGGTATTTTTTTTTAATCTGCCATACAAACCAGGTGAACCGTTTGTAAATTGAAAATGTATCTTTAATTTAGCTAATGATAAAACAAACCGTAAAAAAAAAAAAAAAAGACAAATACATGGTTTTATTGAGCCAGTTTTATTGTTAGTTTTTATTTATGCGTCTAGTGAATTTATATACCTCATTACATCTAGGATTTAGAGGAAAGAAGTCTCCCCGTACCGAAATAGATTGTTTGTCGGTGCTGAAGGAAGTATCTCTAGAGATCACAAAATATGGGAAATCTTATAGTCTAGATATGTTGAGTGAACTATAATATACTTGGTTGAAGTTAGGGGAGCATCACCTTTATAGGCGAGGTCAAAGATGGGAAGGAACTAGAAACAGGGATATGACCGCATGCAAACAAAAAATATTTGTATTTGTGTGTATGTGTTTAAATGTTTTTCCTGTTGCAAAGTTAAAGTGGTGTGAAGCACATGGATTAATTCGATAGGTGCATGTGTGGAGAAGATAACAAGGTTATTCTGGTCGATATGGTGATCAGTGCAATATGAAGTAATCAATACTACGGCGAGTGTTTGTGTACTTGTGTGTCTTCTGTAATGTATTTATTCAGTTCAGTACAGTACATCGTATTACTCAACCTTTATGTAATTGTATGTTGTAGATGTATGCATTCGGTATGTTACTGAAGTATGTATTTGTCTTACATGCGTGTTCAGAGTCGGATGATTAAACAGCGGGCTGCACACATGAAGTAGGTCAGTGTTGTGCTGCAGTATATTTAAAAACATACAACTGAATGTCACTTTGGGTCAGTGACTTGATTGTTATTGGATTACCCATCAAACTGTTGTTTGTCCTGCTGTCTACAGATTTTAATGTGCCTGTTATTTCTGTCTCATATCAACTATTTTACACCTAAATCAGACCAAATGGGTTTTGTGAAACAGATGGACAAATAAGGTTTACATTAAAGGTCCCGTATTTTACACTTAATGATAAACATGAGGAAATCATTTTGGGATATTAGGCACCAAAAATAATCTGAATGTAGTTTTAATGTTCCTCTGTATAGCCTCTCTCTGGATATCTACCAAGAACAGGCTGTTTTGTGTCTGTGTCTTTAAGGTCTGATGGATGTTTTATTTTCTGAGTCACGCATGTCCAGGCCAACTACAGGTTTTCTGTGGTGCTTGTAGCTAGCGAGCTCGACGACAGTGACTGCTCTGTGTTTTCTGATGCACAAAACATTGGACATTGGGTTCTGCTGACGACAGATGAGACATGAGAGTGAGTATGTGACATCACAAATTTCCATAAGTAAAAACGGCTCATCCAAACAGCACAGTTGCTGAAGGCTGGCTGTATGTGCATTTCTCTGTTCTCAGTGTTTTGACACCTTCACAGTGTTGCTACAGCACCTAGACCTGCTTTATAATCCAAAAAGAAGTAAAGATCTGAAGTCATACGATAGGGAACCTTTAAAACTATAAAACACACCAAAAAAAAAATCATGAATTTGAAATCGTGAAAACTTTATTGTTACATGTGGTTTGGTTTTTTTTATTAGTCTTTGAAAGCGTACATATATTCCCTAAGTCATGAATTCAGTTTTTGACCCACATCAGCCAAAACCTGCTCTATATTTGATTCTACTTCATTACCTTTAGAAGTTACAAATACAATTAAGCATATAAATGCATGTTCAGACACGGGACCACTGAGCTGAGGGAGAGCAAAAACAACAGCAGGAGACAGACCTTCCACAGGTGATGACGACTGTCTGGGGAGCAGTGCGGGGTTCAGTAAAGAGCAACAGTCCATGATCTGTCTGGACAAACATGCACACACGTATAAAACCCTGCAGTGACACGTCAGTGCAGTCAACTAGGACTTCATTATCACCTGGCTCTGAAATGCACTGTTGGCCATCCAGTAACACACACACACACACACACACACACACACACACACACACACACACACACACACACACACACACACACACACACACACACACACACACACACACACACACACACACACACCTAGCCAGGGACTGGTATCCGTTAAGGGTTACTGGGCAGGATTTGTACCGCAGCTCCAGCGCCCAAAGGAGCGTGAGTGTGTGGGCTTGTGAGCATATTTGCAAGTGAGCCTGTGCACTGTGCGTGTGTGTGTGTGTGTGTGTGTGTGCCTGACATGGCCAGCCAAACTTGCCGCTGCCATCGATACTCTCAGTGCATCACACACACCTGACTGACCAGCTACAATGAGAGGATGAGAGAAATGAGAGGATTTAGAGTGACATTTGCGCCTGCATTTAAAAGAGTGCATGTCTCTGTGTTTCTGTGTGTGTGTGTGTGTGTGTGTGTGTGTGTGTGTGTGTGTGTGTGTGTGTGTGTGTGTGTGTGTGTGTGTGTGTGTGTGTGTGTGTGTGTGTGTGTGCGGGTGCCATATTTCCTTGTCAGTCTGCGAGGTCGCATGGGTCAATGAGCTGGTCTGTATGTAGTATGAACGAGCGATCAAGCATTCACTTTTGTTTCCTTGCTTCACTGCAACTGTTGTGTCAGACAGAGAAGGTTCAGTGTGTGTCAGAGCGGCAGCTTGTAACTGTAGCAGGTGAAATAAACCGAGTGGAAGTAGAGAGGGTGGGTTAAAGGGAGTGAAGACAAGGGACAGCATTCAGATCCAACATATCTCTTTGCTTGATTTTTGTCAGTCTGGAACAACCAACAGTGATGTCACCCATTGGTTTGTAAACCACTGTTATCAAGCCTCAAGTTCGGATACTGGCAAGCGCCATCTTGCTAGTTTGGAGCAGTTTGAAGTCAGAAGTCGTCATATTTGGATGAGCCGGGGAGGAGTGAGCGGTGGACCTGACTAAATCTGATTGGAAACCCGGCGACACTACGTCACGCCCACCGATAGCTGTCAATCAAACAGAAATGCCTCCAAAAACATGGCTTTTTGAGGCTTATTTTCTCACTAATGACAAGATTATTTTCAGATGGACCGCCAGAAAACTAATAAGAAGGAGGGATTTTAGCGAGCTGCCACTCGTTGGTATTGTACTTTAAGGCACTTTCCACATCTGCATCATGTTTCAGGCCTGGAGGCTACGTCTACTTTTATGCTTATGGTCTGGAAATATCTCTAAAACACCAACAAGTGTTGAGGAATATCTCTCTACACTTTTGAATTTTGCCTAACGACCTATATTTGTTATATATCAGCCTGAGAAGTTACAAAATGTTCTGAAAAAACAGTATGAGAGGCACAAACTGGGGCTTACGCAACAGTTTCCTGCTAAAATAAAGTGCTGAAATGATCAGAAAGAATCGATGCCAGAGTGAAGTATGAAGTCTGCTATAAGGAGTAGTGAGTGGGTGCTTTTACAGCTATTTCAAGCACTTTAGGGAAGATAATCTTTAAAATTTTGACTATGTACTACCTCTTTCCAAAAAGTTAGTCATCTACTATTTTCAGCACATTTAGTTTTTTTGTCAAGAGAAAAGCTAAAAGTCAGTTGAGCTGTGATATCCAGATTTTTGTCCTCTGTGAAAGGGCAAGGGAAAAGAAAGACATTGCAAATTGACAGTGACCAGAAAAAAAGGTGAAAATGAAAGGAAGGACTGACGGCAAAAGATGGGAATAAAGAGACAAATAAAGAAATGAAGAGAGCGAGTGAAGGGTTCTTTGATGAATTGCTTCGGAATGAGAGCAGAGTGCTGGAGAGACCAGTGAAAACAAACTGGACTGAAGCATTTATTTACACTCTGCTTCTCAATTAAGTCAAATAGGCCACTTTAACAAGGCTGACATTTCAACAGTGTAATGAGATCCGGAAAGCTGACGGTCCTTCTGCAGGATGTACCGTGAACGTGGGTAAGTGTGTGTAGTGTGTGTGTGTGTGTGTGTGTGTGTGTGTGTGTGTGTGTGTGTGTACGTGCGTGTTTGGATATACATCCACGTAAAGGTGTATGAGGATGCACTCTTTCCATGTCAGCTCGTTTGCTTACACACGTGTGTGTTCACAGTTCGCCGTGCAGCCGCCATCGTCCGTCCCTCGCCTCCTCTGTCTCCGCCGCTTCTCTGCGGCGGCGTTTGTCTAAACAGAACAATCTGGAAATCTTCAGCGGCCCGGCCCGGGAATGTTAACAGGCTGCATCGTAACATTACACCTACAGGAGTGTGTGGGTGTCTGCAAGTGTGAGTGAGGGAGTGAGAGAGGCTGAAAAAAAAAAAGTGAGGGAGGGAGCGATGGGAAGGTGGAGTGTGCATGCTGGTGTAATAAAAGAAAAGCAAGAGATTGGTTTGATGGAGACGGAGATGGAAAATGCAGGTTTGGTTTCCAGTGTATGTGTTGCCTGCTGAGAGGAATGCAGCACTTTGGAGTCTATAGGGAAAGTCCCTCTCTGGCGATGTTTTTAAGCAGCAAATAAACTCCTGGCTGAAGGGATGAAACTCTATCCACGCCAGGTGAAAACCATTTCTCACGCTTTTTTTGTGTGTTTAGATGTGAGGGAACACGGATTCTTCTGCGTGTATACGTGCCTGTTCATTCACACGCGTTTGTGTCTGTGTATAAATATATGCACGCCTGTTCTGTTTGTGTCTTCGAGTGTAAAATGCCTGTATGGAGGTGTCTGGATAAAAGTAGGATTCTCAGCAGGGGGATGTTTGTGAGTGTGTAGGTTGTACTGTATGTTTCATGTTGTGATGCAGCAGAACTTGTGTTAAGAAGATCCATTTAGTGTACATCAAGCTTCCATACATCGAATACTTGCTCTCATCCATGCACTAAACAAGTTTTGATGTGTGTAAAGGGAATTGTCTTATTGGTTTCTGATTTTAAAACACTATGTACTAAAGTTTTGTGCCTGTCTTGCTTAGAAATGGGAACATAAAAATAAAATATGATGACTTTTTCCTTCTCCTACCACAAAAATCCATTATTTTGAACATTTAAAAGACAAATTTATTTTAAAACATAATCGTCACCCACCAGCAGGATACAACGATTATAGCAAATCAATTGAAGGGGCATTTTTGTCTGCAATTTACAGTCAAAATGCCTTTTTTTTTTTTTTTTTTTTCCTTTCAAACATAAGTACTTTAGAAATCTGTTTGTTGTGTTTATTCCAGCAATTGTGAATGTTTCCACTTCCACAAGCCACAAGCTGACAACGTCTGCACGACTTTTCCAAAGAGGGGGAAACAGAATGCAGGAGCTATGGATAAAAACAAAAATCAAGTGTTAGAGGAGTGACTAGGGACACATGTAAGAGAAAAGACATTACGTTTTAACTGGAGAAGTTGGTGTTATCATACCTGTCAGAACTGTTTATGTTCGCCCTGTGGTCTCTTGCTCTCTGGACTCTATCTTTGCAGTGTGTGCGTCTAAATGCATGTCAAGTCTTTGTGATGAGAGTGTTTGAGAAGCCTTACAAACTCGCATAGCCACGAACTCGCACACTCAAGTACAAGTGAGTGCGTGTCCTACAGAAGACGGATGACTCTCCATTCAGGCCACAAACCGCTTCAGCTCGTCCCGCCTCAACACAGACATTTAGGAAAAGCCATCAGCAGCAACATTAGTCCATCACCAAACACACGTACACGCAGGACTTTCTAAATACACCCTGAAAAAAAAAACAATTAAGAACAATTTCTCTGTCAACTTTGGCATATTTTATTGTACTGCAAAGAAAAAAATGTCGTAAAGTTCAGGGCTCATCCTTCAGGCTCAACATTGTGTCTCCGTCTCTATAATTTGGCCAGTCATACGTTTATCACATTACAAAATTCAATGAAGTGAGTCATGAACAAATCACAATTGCTGCAGAGCTTAAAATGAAATGACAAGGAGAATAATGTCACACTTTGCTTGTTAGCTTATTTGCATTTCAGACTCGGCTCACAAAGCAGAGCTGCAATGGACGCCACACTCTGGAAAATTAATTAAGTCCCCCGTTGAATATAAAAAAAAATGTTCCTCAGTATAATCAGTCTCTTTAAATGCTTGTTGCAAATCCAGTGCCCTTAATTCTCTTGTGACCGTAGTGTGTAAAATGTCTCTTCATGGAAACGATATTCTGTAAGAGTGTATATATATATATGTGTGTGTGTGTGTGTGTAGGTGTGTGTGTGCGTGTGTGTGTTTGTGTGTGTGTGCGTTTGACGAACATTATTGAGAAACTTTCTGCAGCTCGGTTTCAAATGCTTTTGGGCACCATGGATTAGTGCCATATCAGTTTCCATGAGAAAAGGTTATGTTCACTGCCAGCGGTCTTTCATCGTAGCACGAACCACAACGTGGTCTGGCAGAGATTCAGAGGCTTTGTCACCGGTTTTACCCAAATTCACCAAAAACCCCCTTGTCACAAAGTCCTATCATACCAAAGAATTCACTCAGAGCTTACAGCTGATCCACACAGAGGCTGTCAACAAAAACAATATCGCAACCTCAAACAACACTCTGATCTCATCTCTGCAACTTGAGTGCTCTTCATCTTCAAATGTGTATTCCTCTCTTAATTACTGATCACTCTTCAAACAGAGAAACAGTTTCTCCTGATCTCTTTTCATACAAATGGATACAATAAACATGCCAAAATCTCTCTCATACAGTCCAACACTAAAACCAATAATTTGCCATTTCCCAGGAGGATTTGACCATTTCTGTGTTCTTTATCTTTTGCAGAGGATTTCAAAATTTTGAAATCACGTACCACTATGATCCAAACCAAATTTCCCAATTACTACATCGCACTGCAGATACCAACTATTTTTTTTCATACGGTAAAATTCACTGATGTAACAATGTGACTAGCCTTGTTTTGCCTTACAGCTTCAATCTTTGCTATGATTATAGTCTGGAAAAAGTCTATGAAGGTTTGTTCAGCCACTCGGAGGGGCGGACCAATCAGCAACCAGCAGTGCTAAGTGTGATGACGTTGAAGTCAAGTGTAGTAACGTCGTTCCAAAAATAGCATCAGTGGTTGAGCTGATTGAAGCGATAAAAACAATGCCAGCAAATATCAAGAAATTGAGGCCGGAGGAAGAACAATGCTCCTTGTTGACACCATTTCAGTTTCAGTTTCTTTTAATGCGAAAATCTAAAGTTGACAGGAGTTGACATTTTGATTTCTTAAGGCATGAGTGCACACTTCGCATGCTGCAAGCCTTAAAACAACACGATTCTTTAAGGTGTTTGGATCCATGAATTTGATGAGTAGCAACGACGCAAAGCTGCAAACACAGACGGAACTGAAGCTGCTAGGACGGCAGAGTTTGTGTTATTGTGTGTTTATGTTAACATCTGGTTAATTTGATCACAGTCTGTTAGAAATCAAAGTTCAATGTGGAACAAAATTGAAACAAATTCCACGAAAATCATCTTGTTGAAAATTTGGTACCGGACCATGAAATACTGTAACTATTAGACATACTCACATGGATCAATCATTTTATGGCTTTTGAGGAAACAACTACATCCTCTCAAACACCAACAAACGCACACAGAGTGGGATCAAATCAAATCAGCCAAAAATCTTAATCTTCATTCTGTTACACACTTTATCCTTTTTAACTCCTTTATCAATATTTAACTTTTCCTTTCATCCCTCACTCCCTCTCCAAATCACTTCCTGGACAACAGTTTGAGGCATTCATCATGTGACCTTAATTCAGGCTGGATGTCTAAACCACATCAGCAGCTCCTCATTTTCTGAGATGTACGCTTCAGAAAAAAAAATGAAATCTGAATGGGAGACAGATGGAGAGAAGACAGTGGGTGACATTTGGAGGGTCTTGACCTGATAAACCCCTCCCTCAGTCTCTTCCACTCTGCTGTTCCTGCTCCATCATAGCCTTCCAGGGGATAAAATGGGCTTTAGGAGAGAATCTGTCCAACACTTGTTCATGCCAGCACATGGCACTCATCGTCGTCGTGAGAAGATCAACTCATGGCACTACCGACAAACTAGTATCAAATGAACACAGCAAGAAGAGCTGGTCCGGCCATCTGGAGTATTACGAGCATTAGTGGAAGCCTGTTTCACCAAGCAGGTTTTACAAACTCTGAACCTAAACCTGAACTCTGAGAAGATGAACCTCAAGATGGCAACATCTGAGGTTATTTTGTTTCACAGCTGGTGAAACCAGCGATTTAGATCAACTTAAGAGTGCATGCTGAGTAGGTAAAACCATCTTCAACCGCAAAGCTGCCATTTTATTCTGGTGGAACTCAAAATATTATCGCGAATATAAGCACACAATGCACAGTTACCTTATTTTTTTTTTAAAGAAGTGCTGACTATGTTTGCAACTATGTGTATGTTTCAGCTATGTTCACATTATTTGAATATCATGAAGCTTGATGTGTTTTCATATGAGAAAACAGCTGAAGTCACCATTCATCAGCCGAATACCAAGACTTCCTGCATCCATTTCAAATTAAAAACGTTCCTTTAAAATGATAAACCCTCTAGTGTTTGATTTTGACCATGACTTGTTACTTTAATAGTTGAAATGGTTGCTCCCTTGTTTAAATTAAACTATGTTGTGAACATCAGCAATATATCCTGGTATCTTGTATTCACTGTATAAATCTGAAATGCAACACTTGATTTTCTGATACCAACCAATACACACTAGCCTGGTGCTTCAGACCCGAATTCCCTTTGTGAACCTATGGGTCTGGCTATGCTCCATAGGGAATCGCTTCCAGTTGTTGACTCCATATTACATTGACTTTGATTTAATTTTGAAACTAAAGAAACACTTGACTTCAACATGATCACACTCAATCACCTCGCTGATGGGTCCGCCCTTCAGAGTGGCTGTGCAAACAGTAATACCAACAGGGTTTCCAGACTACAACCTAAACAAGGAAAACTGAAGCTGTGAGCAAGACTCTGGCGGAGTCAGGCAAGATACGCACGCCAACATTCGATTTGACAAAAATCATTCTTTTGTCAGTTGCCAAACAAAAGCACAAAATGTGATCTGCTTTTACAGTGCCTACAACAATTATTCAGTTTCCTGAAATTTTTGATTTTAATGTTTATAACATTTACATCATATTGAGATTTATTGATTTAATGTGGCTTTTTTGACAATGACATTTTTTTTAAGAGAAAATAAATACATTTTTCATAAGTATTCACCCACTTTATCAGAAATCATGCAAGCAGTTTTAAAAGTCAGTCAGTCACTCCACATCAACAACCAACTTGACGCAAAGGTGATTGAAAAGCAAAAGTCAGGTGAAACTTACCACAAATAAAACCTTCAACATATTTATGATATTTGTTGCTTTCAGAATTGACATCAAATTAAATCCACGCTGATTTATTATTGCTTGTTGCATGAATTCTTCATAAAACTAATAAAAGCAGAAGAGATAAAAGATCGGTGCGTCCCATCTGCATGCAATATCCTTTTCTTGCCACTTCTCTTCATCTCTCATTCTGCTTTGAGCTTGCTGTCCTTGTGTGCCTCTCTTTTGGAAATTAGAAAAACTCCTCATCTCTTTCTCCTCTTCCCCTCAGTCTCCCTTTATTTCTCTTATAACTGTGTTTTGTTGTGATATGTTTGGGCAAAATCATTCCTCCTCATTACACACATTACATTTTTTTAAGTATTCCATCTCACAACAAAACATGACATGCATGTTAGTCTGAAATTAACTCGACAATCTGTATTCTGCTGTCAAAGAAACACGGAGTGTTTTGTATTGACTGCAAATCACTAGTTCAAAATTAGAATAGGCATACAGTATTTGTGCATGTATGTTTATAGCCCCTCTCTCTCCCCCTTTCCTCTCTCTGATTCCTTCCCTCAAGTGATTTGAACACAAATCCTCAACTACAGAGTCTATTAGGTCGGACAGGGATTGAATAAAGAGGGAGATGTATTTTGGGAAGATTATAATTGCTCATGTCATGCTGGTCCCATCCTTGTAACTGACTGTAAGATTTGGGTGTCTGTATATAGGCTGAAAGCTCCCCACGGCTGCAGGACAAAATGTGTGTGTGTGTGTGTGTGTGTGTGTGTGTGTGTGTGTGTGTGTGTGTGTGTGTGTGTGTGTGTGTGTGTGTGTGTGTGTGTGTGTGTGTGTGTTTTAAGAGACAGAGACAGAGTGGTGACCCTACCAGAAAAGCTTTAAAACCTGATTAATAATACTAATAATACTAATAATAATAATGTGAAGTACTTTTCCCCTTTCCACAGTTTTTTTCTAATCAGCTTTATAGTATGTATAATATAATACAGTCTTTAGGCTCTAGTGCTCAACACGCCACCTTTGGTCATGAAAAGCCAAACGCAGACATAGACTATCTTCTAACTGCAACACAGCTATTTGATCGGTGGAGGTTGTTGGGGTCAGTGCTCAGAGTGTAACTAAGAAGCTCAACACAAGGCCACCAAGTCCGCAAACCTCATGTGGTGTGACACAAAGGGCCATAAATTTACTTTTAAAAGGGCCATCACTAACTTCTCTTTTCAAACACACAGTTATGACTGATCTACCACACTTTGTTTAAGGAACAAGCCTACAGCAGCCTAACATTGTTTATTTCAGAAGTGTTTATGTAATACAAACATCACATTTAGTTCTAGACTCTCGGAAAAATACCACCCAAGGAGGCGTTTGTTTAATTTGGAGCTTTGGTCAGTGTTGCAACGTAAAAAAAAAAAAACGTAAAAGAAGGCCATAAAAAAAAAAAAAAAAAAAAAAAAGAAAGACATGAGATGGAGCACAATCATATTGTTTTACCTTGCAGACTTTGTTATAAGAAGAAAAAGATGAATAACATAACTTCTACTGACAGTTCTGCATCTAACAGTTTTTGGAGGGAGCACTTACGAGCAAGCTTGGCTGCCTTTTTAAAATATGAATCTCTTGTGTTTACATTTAAATAGGTGTCTGTTTAAATTACTATCCATTGCCAAACAAGGTAACACAATGTTGACTGAGGTGGTGGTCCACTGACGCATTTACAGTATCATAAAGTGATCAAGCTGGGCGTCAGTCACAAGTGGTGCACTCAGCAGTGGGTTGTTCCAAAAAGTCCTCCAACTCATACAAGCACATAGGTTGTTTGTTCCTAACTTCAAACACGACCTCGGGAGTGTTTCCTAAATTAAGTGCCGCTGGTTAGGTTTAGGAACAGAATCGTTGGTTAGGGAAATAATGTTTTTTTTGTTTGTTAAAAAGATCACTTGAAACGTGCATTACTACGTCTTTAAAGTTACGCACACCAACGGTAAATGCAGTTTTAAAAGACTCGTAGTTGGAGCAGGGATCCGAACACTGGTCTCCAACACCAAAATACGCTGTTGTATCGAATCATCCAGCCAATCTGGCTCCTCCTAACGAGGAAAAACTCACATTAAATAGGCGTTCTGGACTTTGCCACTTCTTTTTAGCACCAGATTGTTGTTATTCACACGACGACTTGAGGTCAAAAACGTAACTGTGGGTCTTAAAAAGCTGCTTCCACACAACCCACATTTCATTAGGGGAAGACAAGTTGTTCCTTCACATACTGAGAAGACGAAGATGCCGTCATACGGGGAACAATTGTTTGAATTTAGGGCAAGTGAAGTCCAAAAACACAGCTGCAATTAGCGTTTATCGGCATAGGTGTCACCGAAGAGAACAAAATAGAAATCTTTAAATCTGAAGCTACTATCACTAAAATAAGAAAACTGAGTTCATGCAGGTATTTCCTTGCACTTTGACTGATGATAGGGCAGGCGTTATTCGTTTTATCAGAGACAAGTTCTGGGGTCTTTCAAATTGTTCTTTCACAATATATTTTTGCGTACTTAATACTTTTATTATAAATTACACTATAGCCATGACACGAAACAAGCAGTCCTGTTCAGACTTGAGCCTGTTAACCGCGACCAGTTGCCTATAATCGGAAATTCAGAAGAGGAAACAAGAATGTGTGAAATAACAAAATAGATAATCACGGTTTCTAATGAATCAAATTTTATACTTTTTGTTTTAAACTGTCCATCAAGAGTCCAACAATATTGTAGGAGGGCAGTTATAATTGGGAGAACAATTTCCAGGGTAATTGTCTTCTCTCTGTCAAACATTGTAGTTAACTGGAATAACTTGACCAATCACTTTGGGAAGTTGGACATTTCTCAGTTATTTGTTTTCTGTCTGTCTATTTGAATAGTAATTATTTTAGAAAACTAAATATTGTTCACAAAAAATGAATTGATTATTAAAATAATGCCAATGCTGTCACAGCGGCTGAGTGACAGCTTCACAATTCCACACTTTCTTTCTCTAATTGAAAGTTCACATTGGATTGTGTGCTGAATTTGTTGTGTCCACAGAGTCAGACTTCACTGGAAGCTCGCAGTAAAACGTACGTTAAAGGCAAATTAAGCCAGTTTTGTATACTTAAAACAACAGGTAACGTAACACTACATTTTTAATTTAAACTTTTTTTACACTGTATAATCAGGACAGAAAGGATTAGAAGATCCACGAGTGACTAAAAAAAGGGGATGGAGGATGAAAATAGACAAGTATCATAGTGAAAACATGAGTAGTCCCTATTCGCCCAATTTTATGTGAAAAAAAGGAAACCGAGAGAAAAGCGGAGGAGTGAGGTGAGCAAAGCAATGCAATTTCCTTTTCAGAGAAAAACAACAAAACAACACCACCAACAACAACAACAACAACAACAACAACAGAGATCTCCTTTTCTCTCACCTTTCCTATTCTCTCTGCCTGTCTCGAAAGGGATGATGTATGTCATTTCCCCTTTTATCAACTTCTGACCAACTTAAGGCTGTTGCAGTGAAGGATTAGGTGTGTGCATGAAAATGTGCACAGGTGTTGGGAAATGTGTGACGATATTATGCATCGGTGTTGAGTACAAATTTTAGTTGTCACACTTCGTAGGAGTTGGAATTGAGAAATTTGGATAAAGCCACCATGCAGCTGTAGTATAAGTCATTTTCAGTGGAGACAGGTGTGTCAGAAAATAAAATTGCCAAAAGTATTTTTGTGTGTCCAGGATACTACAGTCTCCTATACTTTAGTAATTATCTAATTAACCTGCTACAAGTACAGATAACTGGAAAGATTGAACAGGTCTTGCACCTTTGGAGAAACCTTTCACTAATTTTCAAATTTAACTTAATTTGGATGCACTAAAAATAGTTTCTGGAATCCAAAACTGAGGTTTTGCTTATAATATAAGTGAGAAGAAATCTGTGTTTCATTTCAAACATTTGATCGCCCAAACTTACAATAATTGCTGCTGGACCATAATAAATCAAAACGGTAGAGGCCAGGCAGAAGCTGTTTGTTTTCCTTTGTTCTTGCAGTGTTGTCTCTGGGTTTGCATTAGCACTTAGACGCCATATGGAGCTGTGGCATACTGCTCCAGGTTATAGAGGTTAAATGGTGTTTTACTATTCTCTGAATGTGCACGCCTGAATTTTGTTTGTTTATAACTCCTGACTGCTCTTATCTGTCCTGCAAGTCGCAAGTTGAAATCACATCATGAGACAGTGCTAGCAGGCAACCGAGCACAGCAGCGCACGCACACGCACACGCACACGCACACACACACACACACACACACACACACACACACACACACACACACACACACACACACACACACACACACACACACACAGAGAGAGAAGGTCCACCCTGTGTGGCCTGTCAATGTGGATCGAGCCTGGAACACAAAGACAGGCCTGTCATCCTGGTTCTCTCAGCGGCCTAAAGGATCCAGCAAAAGAGACCGAGTGAATATGAGGACTAGCAAGATGCCTCAAGGTTACCACTGGTTGGGAGTGTGTGTTGGAGGAAAAGGGGGACGGGGGAAAGGGGAAACAGCTGCCAGTGAGTTTACCACAAGTCATTACAGTGCACAGGGGACAGAGGAAATGTAATTTTTACACACAGACACTTTAAAGGACACACTCAGGGTTCTTAATACACTGACCATGACCCCATCAGGATGTGATACACACACACACACACACACACACACACACACACACACACACACACACACACACACACACACACACACACACACACACACACACACACACACACACACACACACACACACAAAAACCAACACATTCCCCTGTTTTTCAGAAGTGGTCACTGACTTGTTCACACATTCCCACAGCTAAGGTGGTATTGAATCTACACTGTGAACAACAGCTCCTATCCTGGGTTCCATGATGAAAAAGCTGTGCGATGTCTAAGATATCTGCACAATGCTAAATACATAGTTTTATTTTATGTTGTCATCTTCATTGCGAATTACAAGAAAAACTGTCGAACAAAGAACAATCTGTTTTTTGTTTGAACTGGTCATGACCTGTTGACATATTGTACAAACTCACTTTAGCTTTTTTTTTCTTTTCAGTGTTGCAAGTAAAAAAGATTGTGGACACCTGCACAAGAATGTAACACGTATGCTAAAATATCCAGACAAGCCTGAATTATAACATCCATAGTTATTTGAACGTAACCAAAAAACAAAGTTGAAACAACCTTTAAAAAAAAAAAAAAAACTGCACTGACCTGTGTTTTAAAGCACTATTTTTCCAACAGACTCGATGTTCCAGTCTGTTGTTTCGATGGCAAATCATAATTTCCAAACAACTCCACCCAAACTTCAATATTTCCTGTATTTCCCTTAACTGCACCCAAAGTGCTGAATAGGATTATGAAATCTGATGATTTAATGGAAACTGACATTTGGCCTTGTGAATCACTTCTGCATATCAATGGTGATTTATACAGAATTGAATTGCACCACCTCTTTAAGTCAGTGATGATCTGCAGTAAACTTTAAATCCAATAAAGTTCAAGAGGGGACAAACATGAAGAGACTGCAGAATGGGTGTGTGTAAAAACGAAACAATCCCGATGTGATCTATGCTTGTCACATTTAACTCATGAGTCCACTGTTGTGGAGAAAACAAGATTGCATGTTGGGAATAATTAATGAGGATTTCTGGAGGTCTGGCAGTTCCATGGACGGCCGTCAAACACAGTGTGTACATAGGAACAATCAGAAGTCAAGGGAACAAAAAGCAGCTGCTGGGCCGCCAATAATAGCTATGACTGAACAATACCTTGCCAAGTAAACACACACACATTCACACGTCCACGAGCTGGCAATCACTCATAATAGGAAATCCTAATTACAATGGCTTACAATGCTTATTAAAACTACTAATAATAACTGCTAATAATTACAGCATGCCAAACCTCCCTGGGAAGGAAGTTGGAGCAATTACACACCCAGTCAGTCAATGACTATTTCATACAGTCACTCAACCAGTCATCCAGGCTGTTTGACAGTCTGTCAAACACACCATCAGTCAAAAGATTTTTTTTTACCAGTGCAAGGTCACCGCAAACTGCCTCCGTGCCTCAGTAGAAAACTAATTTCATCCGACCAGGCTACATTTTTCCAACTTCAACTGTCCAGTTTTGGTGATTCTGAGCTTCAGATTTCTGTTGTTGGCTGACAGGAGTGGAATCCAACGTGGTCTTCAGCTGTTGTAGCCCGTCCGCCTCAAGGTTCGACATGTTGTGATTTCTGAGAGGCTATTCAGCTCACCGCAAATGAAAAGAGTGGTTATTTGAGTTGTTGTAGCCACACTGTCAGCTTGAATGAGTAGGACTATTCTTCAGTGGGCGCTATCGTTAACAAAGCATTTCCATTCAGTCAATAGATGGTTGTTGTTTTTCACACTATTCTGAATAAACTCTAGATTCTAATGTTGAACGTAAACTTCCCCTGCTTGTAGCTAATTAAAAAAAAAACACATTTACCAAGCTCCCAGAAACAGTGGCCCCCAGGTAAATTTGCACTTCATACAGCCTGTGCAGCCGGCTCATCAAGAGAAGCAGAAACGTTTTATTTAAATATTTCAATACAATGCTAAAATCCAAACCTATCATGGAACAGACAATTAAGTGAGCCCATTTTCACTCTTTCAATCAGCTCAAAGTCAGAAGAGTTAAAAGTGTACGAGTTGTCGTTCAGTCCTGCCGTTCTTTTCGTTTTCTGCATTTCAGTGACATGTTTGATCCTGACGGTGAGAAGAGTCCGGAGGTACGCTGCAATTAATCCTTTTGACTGATTTAAGTTCTGGCACGCATTAACAAACACACCAGGATCTAAATACACATTACAATCAGAACACTGAATGTTGAAAAGACATATACACATTCACACGCACAAAAAAATACACACTTTGTAGAATCACATTGAGCCTTGGCAGTGACTCAGGAGAATTTAATTACTTCCTCTCCCTCTCCCCATTGGCCAAGAGGTCTGGGATATGCTAATTAAGCCTTGACTGATAAAACATTTCCTTGGCCTGTGTGTCTCATTACTGCTAACTTCTCTGATTGCTGCCCGAGTCCAGCGCTCACAGTGTCTAACAAATAAGAAAGCACCTTAAGGCACACAGTGTGACTAAATGCTTATTAATCCGAGGGATATGACCCAGCAGCACGATGGCATTTCGCTGGAGAAACTGGGAAAAGTTTGTGCTGCAATCAGAGTTCCTTATCTTCTTTTTCTAATTGATAATTAGTCTTACATTAATTTGGGGCCAACATCTATCTCTTATCACAAAGGTACAATTTATCAGCTGCTTAAATGATGGACTAAATTGGGTTGGCAATGTTAATGATTCACCTTGTAGGGTACAGGGGACATGAGGGAAATAATTTCTCCTGACTCATATTTAATTAACCTTAGCAGATGTGCTAGGCATGCAGTGTAACTTTAAGAGAAGCAATTCTTTTTTTTTTTTTAAACATTTTTTATTACATTTAAAGTAGGACATCATTGGCCAAACTTTTTTTTAAATGAATATTTTAATGCAAAAAAAGAGGTTATATACATAAATATAAAATGTTGGAAAACAGTAATAGAATTGTTACAACATTATAAAATGAGATTCGATTTGAATTTTTAGATGCAAGCAGTGTAATAAAAAATGCTATACTTCGAAGACAGTGAGGTTATTTAGTTGGTTCCTTCATACACTCTCTGTTAAAGGAGAACCAAGCAGACCGGAACCCTTCATTTACAAGGTTCTAGTGAGTACCTTCAACTTGTGCAACTCGTATTGTACTGCTGAAAACCATGAGTCATACAAGATGTTTGATTTGTTACCATGCTACACACAAGGTGTTGTTGTTTTTTTCTGTAAATTTTCTCACCAATTAAAAATAAAAGCTTGCTTCCACAGTTAATTAGTTTAATGTAAATTGCATATAGAAAACCAGGAAATGAATTGAAGTGTGATCCATAAGTATGCAGTGTACCTCACAGCAGCACGGCAACAATGACCAAACAAACACGATACAAAATAAATGCTTTTGAGACGTTAAATACAAGTTAACTGTCCATCAGAGGAGTAACAGAAATACATCTTCATGTAATGTCTCTCATATCAACACACCGTAGCTTAAAAAAAAAAAGCTGCGCCAGACACTGACCCAGCATTCACAGCTGAGGAGACGTCCGTCTTTGATTTTTGCTTATTTTGTCTTAAAGGAGTGCGATAGATTTTTTTTTTAGAATGACGATATAAAAATCATTCATGTGATCCCCGGGGATAATTTTCTCTGCTGCTCGATGCACACTCGTTAGTATGCTGTAATACATATGTAACTATGATTATCCAAAGCAATGAAAATGACCTTTTGGAGCTCAGTGGGCCTTTTTGTTACCATATTGAATACAACAGTTTGTTTTACCATTTCAAAAACTGTAACATTTCAATGCAAAGCTAACTTGAGCACCATTTACTAACCAACTTAACCACTGAGCATTTCCCCTGCAGCAAAAGCTTATTTGATAAGATTTGAAATAATTCGAGGTAACCACAAAGTCACTCACTGTTGTGTTATTGTAACGTTAAATGCTAGCAAACAAAGTGAGCCCCGAGCAAAGGAGTAAAATGATCTAAAGGGACTTGCATTATTTTGGTGTCTAAATCTGACCATTTAACCATCAGGTAAAACTGTACTTCATTATGGTACTTTCTGTAATATGGGGAAAGCTTGATTTGGAAGTTTGATTTCGATAGTGGTGCTGAAAATTGATAAAAGCATAAAAAGACAAATATTCATAAATTCACTACATTCAGTCAATACAAGCCCACTCCTGTAACCCTCCTCCTACTGCAGAAGAACTGCTGCAACAATTTGTATGAACTTTCATTCTTTCTCTTTCTTTTAATATCCCTCTTTCTTTCCACGTCCTGTCATCCTGTTCTTTTTTCCTTTCTTTCCTCATTTTCTTCATTTGTTTAAATTCTCATACCCCATCCTTATCCTTCCTTTATTTCCTGCCTTCCTGTCAACCTTCCTTCTCCCTTTCTTGTTCATATAAAAGTCCAGATTTGTACACGAAAACCAAGAAAAAAAATATTTTAGACCTACATCTATTTTACATTCTCCTGCATGTGTTTCAGTCTAATTATTCTGGACATTCACTTTAGTGGGATTTCACCCTCTGAAATGCAAACCACCTAATCCTGAAATGTCATTTGAAACATTTAATCGCCATTGAAATTAATACTGCTGAGCTTTGTGGAGTGAAACACAGAACTGTTATGCTAGACTCTAACTCTTAGTCACACTCAACTGATGGTTTAGTAAGTGGCTAAATGGATCCACACTGTGGTGCGGCTCTGACAACACTCTGAAGCTCTCTTCATGTTCGAGCAGGACGCAGTGATGCCTACACCATCAGGCCACAGAGAAGTCCTTCACATCCAGCAGAAGTAACACAGAGTGGGAAATGACCTCTATCACTGCTCAGTTAAATACTGAAAAAAACAAAAATACTTTTCTCTGGTTTACCTAACAGTATGGACATCTGTGAGGCTAGCAGCCTTCAGTCTGGAAATTAAACAAGACTAGTACAGACATTAGTACAAGATAGCACATTTTAGTGGGTTTGATATATTATGAAATAAACTCTTCCACCTTTATGTAGTGTTGCTTTAAAAAAAAAAAAACAACTGTCAAGTTCCCATGGCCAATATTTAAATTGTTATATCAGTTTTAAATTGAAGTTCTTTTGTGGTGTAAGTTACTCCCAGTAAAGGAGAAGGCAGTATTAAAAAGTTGTACTGGTGCAAAATTTAAATATTGTTATAATCTTGCTCACTTGTCTGTTTTTTTTTCATTTTTTTCAGGAGGTCTCAGCATCATTCATAAAATGGTTGTCTTGTTCTCAACGGACCTTCTTCCAGAATGTCAACGTTTGTTGGTTGACATGAACGTGAGACAAAATGGGGATCTCTCATAAACTGAAAAGTGGTCAAAAACTCTCCTTAGTTCTGATACGATTCCCTAAAACACAGGTTTGACAACACACATTAAGTAAAGATAAAAGTTCAATTCATGCAAATTTAGCATTCATTCAAGTTGAGGTAATTTCAAATAAGGTATCAATCCAAAGATAAATGTAATTCCAGTTCTGTTAATATGACCTGTCAATTTGAGGTCTAGTATTTCTACAACTGGTTTTAGATATTGTTATCACAATGTAATTTTAAAGCAGGGTCATTCATAAGTGCTACAAACCAACAGCCAGTTTCTGACTTGATTATATCAAGTCCTGGACTAAAAATGTGATTGAATTGGACTCTACCGAGAGAAATATTTTTTGGGATAAAAATGAAAGGTAGCATTATTAGTAGTATTACACAGAAAAATAATCAATACAGTGCTCTACTCTGCCACTTGAAAGTTTCCATAATTCACTGACAAAACTATATATGATACATCGGACTAGTCTTGAGGACAAAATCTGCACTTTCATAAAGATTGGTATAGTGGCGTTCTCCCTGTTTGGCAGATTGAGACATTGGGTCTCAAAATGAGCACTTTGTTTCACCTACTGTAAATATCACCCGAACTTCACTTGCCTTGTTGAGTTTTATTCATATCATAGTTATTTAATCATGGATGGTTATACCATTTCATAGCGCTAACAGTAAAGTTATGATGAGCTTAATAGTCATAGCAAAGAACAATATCTTTGCCACGACTAATTTGCTGCCATCCATACAGTTCTGGAACACATGATCATTTAGACTTTTTCCGTTTGCCTCTACATCTCAACACTTAAGAGGAGACTCAAAGCCCTACAGTCACCTTTTTGCAAATATAAACGGCTTCAATCCGGAGAATACTTTTGGTTATTTCATGTTGCATTAGTGGATATTTTACTTTTTGTCCTGTCGGAGCAGCAGAAGTGGAACCACCGGGAACAACATGAGAGTGTGCAGAGCTGCATGTATGCCTGTAGTGGCTTAATTTAAATGAATCCAATTACCTTTGCGGCTCAGCCTGATTCTTGAAAGAGGCGACTTAATCAGAGCAAAGTGAAAAGTTAAAAACCCTGCTAATTTTATACTCTGGGAAGACTCAAAGCAATTTAAATGACTTCAAACAACAGACATTATGCATCATTGCGGCGACCCTATAATTAACCTTCTATACCTTGCTTGTCTTTATATTGCCAAAGACTTCAAACGACGCAGACAGTGTCTGATAATGATGAGGAAATCAAATCGCCATTTTGAGGTTTCGACTCTATTTCACTGGTGTACTAAAAGTAGAAGAGCTGCACAATACGTAGCGGTTAATATTGGACCTGATTTGACTACACAGCTGCAGTCATGGCATTCTTCTGTCTTGGGTTGGTTTGGTGTTGCTGTTGCTGTCTTCCTCCCTCCCCCGTATAGCTATACCGGCCTGTACTGGGCTCCACCTGGTACCTGTAACCAATTAAACATGTGCTCAGATTTACTCAGAACAATACTGGCGTATTGAATTATTTTGAGTACTAATGTAGACTTTCATTATAAAAGGCTTTAATCAAAGAGAGGCATGCACTTGGAACTTGATTTTACATATGGGAAAATACATTATTCGGTCTAATTTTAATACTCTGTTTGTACATGATTTGTTTGTCGTATTTGGTAAATTTCAGATTTCAGAACACTCGTCTTGTGTTAAAATGGATAAACCGAGTGATTTGTAAAAAAAAAGAGTAGTATTTTAGAGCTAAAAATTTACCTGTAATTGTCGCCATTGGCCCCTACCTGTAACCTCCACCCCCAGTTCCACGTGTCATAGTGTCGTACCGCAGTCCACGAAGTGGAGGGGTAGGAGATGGGGGCACGTCCTGCCGCAAGGGCCCTCTCTGCTGGGAGCTATAGGAGCAGAAAACAGTGGGAAAACACTAGGAGATGAAAACAAGGAAAAGTCAAACATGATCAAATTATGAGAAGGAGGAAGTACAAACAGGTAGATATAGCATCACAAAACCAAGACGGGAGTTACTTTCCAACTGCTCTCTGAACTATAACATTATGCTTTATTATATGAAGCAACTTGCTCGCATTTATCTACCTTGGGTGGGGGTAGTAGCCAGGGTCGACGCCTCGAGGGTCTCCCGGCCGTGGGTAGGGTTGGCCAGGTAGGTAGCTGGAGTAAGACGGGCCCGACTGGGAGTTGGGGATGGGGTAGGACGGGGACTGGGGGTATCCCTGTTGGGCCTGGGGAGGTCCGGGGTAATGACCTGACCACGGCTGCATGGGGTAGTCAGCTGGATCCATCGGACCTCGTCTGGAAAAGAGATTGATACAATCTTGAACAAATGCATTTAACAATGGCGTTTTTCAGTTGTTAAACCAAAAAACAACAAAAAAACTGTTTTATTTAGTGTAACATGGAACATAAACAGTTATGTGTCAGTATTGGTAAAGTCACCCTTAACTAGTCAATAATAGGGCAGATGCAGCCAATGGTCAAAAAGCTTGTTGTGTGATGTTGTGTGAAGGTTGCCCGTGGCTGAACTCTTAAATTCAGCTCAGTTTATCGTACAAATATTCTGTGTGATGTCATCCAATAAATGACATCATGGCTAAGTGCAAATAAGTTCATGCATTAATCCAAAGTTCAATCTTCTGTACAACTTTGATTTGACAAACTTTGGCAACTTCTATACTGTTGTTAGTGGAAAAAAAGCGATTATCATTTGTCATCATTTGTATTCAATACTACCACGTTTTTGCCATCAAAATAAATATGATCCAGTAAAAATGTCAGTGTTTTGAAACATAATTGGCCTGCATGAAACCAGAACATAGTTGCAGCTTTAACCTACTGCTCCGCCTGAAATCACTCAACAAAACAAATAAGCAACCCTCTCCTGGCTCTTCGAACCCTTTGTTGTTTTTGTTTGACTTGTGATGTTCCTTTCGCGTATTTTAAAAAGAAACTACGAGCAAATTTGAATAGGACACCTGTTGCGAGCTTTTCTGGTGAAGCTCTCCGCTGAGGTTGAAATATTCATGAAATCCTGCTCAAAACTATCTGTGGTGGACCGAAGAGAAGACAGACGCAGCGAGAGGGACAAGCAAGACACACGGCCAACAGCTCATCCCAGCCAAAGATCACATAGCAACAGAATATAAGTGACATGTGACAGTTTTAAGTAGGCTAGGGCTCAGTTAACGCAAGCAAAGACACACACACAGCTGTGGTAATCCAGTCTAGTCCTGTTCATAGGTATCGATGTCTTGCCCAGTGGAAAGCAAGTACACATACATGTGTCGTCCGCATAGCAAACATTACAAGGTATTAGATTTTATCTCGCCGTCTTTCTGTCTCTTTCATTTGTCTACGTTTGTGTCTCATCCTCTCTTGATTCAACCCGCCTGTCTCACTTTTATTCTCCTTTCGTTTTAAAATCTGCGTTTTAACAGTGTGTCTGTGCTTGCTTGTATGTGTGCATAAATGTGACACTAAATGTGTTAAAAATAAAATAGTCCAGTACAATTTTGATATCCATATAATTTCTCAAATGTGGTTTAATATGCTTCAAAATTATGCAAACTGAAGCAGGCACTTGTGATCGGAGCAGAATCACGTTACTCTCAATAAGTGCCATAATGACACTTATCATTGATATGCATAGCTGAGTGGGAGGGGCTCCACAACCTCCAACCAATCACACAGTTGACCTGTTAGCTATTGCCTGGAAATAATGTTAATGTGCCTACAAGTATGGAGACAAACCGACTAAATCAAACAAAGATTTGTAGATAAATACTTGAACAGAGCACTCAGACGCACGCAGAGTGCTGGTGGTCTCCATGATGACGCCTGCGACTGTCAATTTGGGTGGTCAGCAGTGGAAAGTCTCTAACTAACTACATGCCCATCATATTTGGGATGTCTGCTTCTGCCCCTCCTGGCTCCATTTCCACTGGTAGCGTGTTCGTGTGTGTGTGTGTGTGTGTGTGTGTGTGTGTGTGTGTGTGTGTGTGTGCGCACACACATTACATTTCTTGATACTCTGTCAATTCATCTGTCAAGCTATCTGTCACCTGTCTCCTGGTTTCTGGTTTATTCTGCTACACTTATTGTAAGTCACTCTGTGGTATCAGCTAGATATCTCACGTGTCTCTGCTCTCCACAGCTACAGCTGTTTTGTCTGCTGGAAAAACCAACCAACATGTCAGTCTGCCAGCTGCCCTGTCTGTCCATGTGTCCGCCTGATTCCGTCTCTCTCTTTTTAGATGCTTTACGACTCCGGGTCTGCCTGCCAGCCAATCTGCAGGGCTCGCCTATCCACCCAGGAGCCAGTATACCTGTGCCCATATCAGTCAGTCAATCTGTCACTTAGCATTTGGCCCCTGGACACGATAATGTCACTGAGGCAGAGATAAGAGCAGTGGAGAGGTGATGGGGAGGTGAAGAGAGAGAGAGAGAGAGAGAGATAAGAGGGAGAGGAAGAAGGGACGAACAGCAAAGTGAAGGGGGAGGTATGAGGGAGATGAAAAACAGGGATAAGAAGAAAAGTAAAGAAGGTGCGGAAAATCAAAACAGCAAGAGTATGCAGCAGGAAAAATACATCATTGGTAGGATTTAAAGATAGTCTAGAGCAGTGGTTCTTAACCTGGGTTCGATCGAACCCCAGGGTTTCGATGAGTCACTCTCAGGGGTTCGGCAGACACACACTGCGGTCAAGCGAGCTGCCGCTTTAAAATTCAATTTTCCATATCCAGCATGGGTGAGACAGCCGTTCACGCTTAGTGTTGCGACAGCAGATGTCAATGATGAATGCCTCGACGAAATCATTGAACTTCAGCAGAGCCAGCTTCAACAGCAACTCTTCGGAACAACAATGCTCTCAACGTTTTGGTGTCACCAAATCGTACCATACCCTCGTATTGCCAAGAAAGCCCTTGAGATACTCACACCGTTTGTTACAACGTACCTTTGTGAGCAATCCTTTTCGAGGATGGTGGACATGAAAACTAAGAAAAGGAACAGACGTTGCTGCGAAAATGATATGAGAGTGGCACTTGCCAAGGTGAAGCCGCGCTATTCACTGAGTTATGTTTTTGTGTGAAATTCATGCTTTGTTTGTCGACAAACCGATCCTCACAGCATCCTACGAAGTTGCGTACCTGATCGCAAATCATTCACTGAGTTATGTTTTTGTGTGAAATTCATGTTTTGTTGGATTTGTTCTTTGCACACAGTGATTTTGCATGCAACTGATGCATGGTTCATTTTGTGCACTAATAAAATATATACCTATGTTTTGAAGAAATCATTTTATTTTTCCAATTACGAAGGGTTCGGTGAATGCACTGATGAAGCTCGCAGGGTTCAGTACCTCCAATAAGGTTAAGAACCACTGCTCTAGTCATAAGCAGCTATTGTGAAGTAAGGCCTTACATTACCTCTGAACTGTTTACATGACATTAACTATTAACTCTTTACTTGCACCATTATTTATTGTGATATTGTCACACACTGTTATACTGCTATCGTCAAATGAGAATACCCAGTGCCACTTTTTATCAAAATGTTTCAACAGTTATTTGCACAAAAACGGCAGACAGTAAGAAAGTTGGATTGTAGAAAGTAGAAAAGGGCCAGTCGTGATAACACAAGTTAGAAATGACAAAGAGTAGAAATGTGGAGAGAGATGGGGGGATTTTTGGATATTACGGAAATGTGGAGTAGGAAAAAAGAAAACAGATGATGAATGGTGAACAAGGAGCAGTGAAATGTTGGTTTTCTGGTCTTTTTTTGGTCTACTACTACTTAGTTTTTATTTGATCTCTGTGGTTTTTAATTGCTTGCAGTTATAAAGTTCTGTACTGGTTTGTAGAGCTGTGACCAATAAACTTGGTCTTGTTGAGTGTTTGTGGCATGCTTTAGATTTGTCTGTGATGCTTTTTCTCCAAACCTCTGTCACAGCCAGCTGGCAATTTTACATTGATTGGCTGGAAATCTGGAAAATAAGGATATTTTATTGGATCTCAGGGATGATTGGGGTTTATACGTTGGAAGACTGAAATTAAATTGTAAACAAATGTAGAATATACACACTCCTCATAATAGGAGTAATAAAGAGGGTACATTTGTCACTTGGGCAATAAAGGCTCATTTGGCCATTCTACTCTGTTTTCTGGCAGACTAAAACATAAGGTATTAATCTAAAGACTCCCTCCATTGAAAATCAAGCTTGTAACCTATTTGACATGTTTATGTGGTGTTTTTATATGCTAGAAGACATGGGTGGGTGGGGCGGAGGGGACTTTTTGCATAATTATAGATCTGTGATTACCAACCCAGAGACTGTATGTTGATGTACAGTCTCTGGGTTGGCAAACACAGATCTGAAAAGTGAAGCAATGCGGAAGTACCTTAAAGTGCAGAACTACTGAGGGGTCCAAAACATTTTCTGGCTCCAATGGACTCCAATTCAAAAACTTTTCTTAGAAATATAAAGTCAATCATTTTTTCCCCCACAAGTCATTATGGTGTCATTTGCTAAACTCCCTCGTTCTGATTAGTGTTCTGGTGGTCTTTCTGAAAATAATTCCAATCTTCTTTTGATATTAGGCTTCAAAAAGCTCTATGCTTTTTGATTCCAGTATAGGTTGGCAGGCACAGTGTGCTCAGGCAGATAAAATCAGATCCACCAATAACTCCTACTCAGCTCATCCAAATATGGTCAAAAAACAAGATGGCAACAGCCAAAATGCCAGACTGGAGGATTTAAAACAGCGGTTCACAGACCATTGGGTGACGTCACAGTGGCTCACGGCTTCATTCTGACAAAGGTGTCAAGTGACTTCTAAGAACCTTTGAGGAAGTAGGGGATTTATTTCTGGGAAAAAAAACAACAACTTCTAATATACAATTTTGATAGCCGCGGATGGGTTTTTAGGGGGTTTAATAAATAACTGAAGGGAACTTTAATAAAAGAATTGACAGCCTAATCAATATTGAAAATAATCATTGTAGCACGAGTGAATAATGAGAGTTTCCAAATCGGGAATGGTGTAGAAATCCATTGGTAATCTTTAGAGAATCCGGTGTAAATCCGGTGGCAAGTTTGGAATTCTCCCTTCATGAACCCAGTCAGCACTGCACAGCAGCTGGGGATTACAGAGTAATGTGGATGAAACCCATTACTGGCACACACACACACACACACACACACACACACACACACACACACACACACACACACACACACACACACACACACACACACACACACACACACACACACACACACACACACACACACACACACACACAAGCATACAGTACTAGAACTAAAACACTCATGTAGACATACACACAAAGAGAGGACATTTTGCATAAGCACACATGCACACACACACTGCTTAAACACAGTGCTCGCTCCTCATCACCCCCCCCCCCCCCTTTCCAAAAATCCCCCACGTACTCTGGAGGAGGCAAATTGGCACACAGCTGGAGAGGAGTTAAGACCAAATGAGGAGACTGGTGGTCTGTGTGTGTATGTGTGCACGTATGTGCCTATGTGAAAGAGACAGAGAGGAAGACAGAACGAGAGAAACAGATGTAATGAATGAGAACAGCTTGCTGGCACATGCAACAACTAGTTTAACATAATTGAGAGAGTCATCAAACCAAAACGTAAAATTGAAAACATTCCAAGCAGAACAGAAAAGCCATTCAGGGCTCAGTTTGAAGTGAAATTCAACTATGTAATACCTGTTTAGGGATGACTTCCTAATGCCGTTAGTTATGTCGATGCACTCAGAGAACATAGGTCAGATATTCAAAAGGATAATTGGAGGGATTTCTCTCCAGGTCTGACAGTAATTGAGAGTAATGTGAGCCGTTGTAATTCCCTGGTATTTAAGAGATTTCTGATGGATTTCAGCGGAAACAAGGACTTGTTATATCGCCTCTGCACCTGCCCCTTTCTCTCATAAACACACACACTCACTTACGCTTTCTAAAAGGGCTGCATACAGCTGTTAAACTAGTGGAAACACACACACACACACACACACACACACACACACACACACACACACACACACACACACACACACACACACACACACACACACACACACACACACACACACACACACACACACACACACACACAGCCATCTATCACCCGAGTCTGCCTCAAAGCAACAGGGGGAAAAAGACAAAACAAGAGACAAGACGTAACGTTGTGACACAACCGTTTAAAAAACTCCTGAGAGCCAAAGACAGCCATGTCGCCGATGGATTGACTCAATATAACCAAGCATTAAAACACAAACAGAGCGGCTTCAACATGAGCAGAGAGGAAAAGTTTTAGACAGGGAACGGGGGGGGGGGGGGGTTCGTTATGAGTTGAGGAAGAGCGAGAGAGGGGGAGGTAAAGAGGGATATTTAAAGTGAGGGAAAGGAAAGACAAGGAAATGAACTAGTGTGGCTTTAATTCAGTTATTCCTTTATGAGTCTTTATAGAGTTGAATCCTCACCTTGTGTTGATACCCACTTAAAAATGGTTTTAGATTTAAAATCGAGAAAGTCCCTCATATATTCATATTGCATTCAACAGTGTCAGATTCTTTGTCAATGAGAGTCACGATATTTTGACAGTGTGGTAATAAAACAGATTAATAACTCAAATTGTTCCACAACTGCTGTCGTAATGTCATTTTGGGAGCCACAGTGAAAATGGAGCTGCTGTGATATAACGTCCCTGGAGTTAAACTAACTTTAACTTAGTTTTATCTTCCTAATCTGATACTTCATTATGAAGCTTTAATCAGAGACGCACAGTCCAAACAATGACGCAATAAACGCTTAAGTGGAAAATAATGAAGGGTGGAGAAATATCTTTTCATCTATCTAAGGAAGAATAGGAGAAGACAGCAAAGTCTATTTGTTGGAAGACTGCACTGTAATGAAAAAAAATAACATGAAAATCCTGCATCACATTGTCAGGTTTTTGCAAATTACTATAAATGAATATTGCTTTAAACTGCTTAGGGAACTCTATTAAATTCAGTTCATTAATATACCTTAAATTATAGCATCAGGTTGGTAGCCAATGGGAAGAGAGCCAGGATTCCTGGTTTTGAGGTACGTCACCTTTGATAATCGTGTTTCTTTTTTTTAACCTGACTAAAAACATTTTTTTTGACAGGCAAAACTCCTGTTAAATAAAGTGTGAACGAAATATTCTTCTGAAGAACAACCTGGTTGATGTTGCATAGAGTGCAAGTAGATAGAAATAACCTCACATTAATTTAACCCTGCTATTGCCAACATTTGTGTTCGAGTGAATATGTACTTCTCAAACTGTATATATAAAATATATAAATAAATAAAAAATTTGCTTGAAAATTTGATTTCATTCATATATTTCTTTAACATATAGAACAGTGATACCCTCTCATTCTGATTCAAAAAGAGTAAAAGTAATCGTAGACGTAAGTTCACAACAGCTTTTATACTTTAGTGGCTAAAGTGTCTGGAGATTACTCTCAGGGTTCCTTGACGATGAGGACATGTCCAATAACCTACCAAAAGTCAGAGTGTTTGCGAGTACATTTTGGATGATAAAAAAAAGTAAAATAAATATGTATTTATGAATAGAAAATGGCACTTAACCTGCTCACTTTCCTTTCATAATAATATGACTTGTTAATTGAGGAATTGTGACATCACTATGTCACCAACATTACTAACTGTAAAGCTAGAGCTTTAAAACATTAAATTAGTTATAGGAAATCTATTATTGCTCATTAACATGCACATTTGTGCTGCCAAGTGCTTCCAAATCCAATTATTTCACTTGAGGGGGGGTCCTGAGATGCAATTATGAATTTCTGTCATGTATTGTTCATTAGTACATGGACAGAAACACAGGTGCTAACATGTAGTGCCATGTGCCAAGAAAAGTGCATTTGTGAATATGTGAAAAATACAATTACAAGCCATTTTCAGGCAAATGTATATGGAGTAGAGAAGGAAAGCTTTCAGAGTGATTGGCAGTTGTCTTTGTTTGACTAAGTAAGACCACAAGAAGCTGCTGTGGCGCACACAGTGCAGGTACAGTATACGGCATCTGGAACAGTATTACCTGAGAGTAGTGGGGGAAAAAAAAAACTTTTAACACAACAGAGCCAAGTCATTAAGAGCGACGCCTGAAGCAGCGGAGAGAGGTCTTTCTGTTTTATTAGGAGAAGCCCAATAAGACACTAAGCTGTTTTCCTACTTACGGTTAAGTGGTTACATACTGTGTGTCACGTGTGTGTGTGTGTGTGTGTGTGTGTGTGTGTGTGTGTGTGTGTGTGTGTGTGTGTGTGTGTGTGTGTGTGTGTGTGTGTGTGTGTGTGTGTGTGTGTGTGTGAGGGATGGTATTCTGTTGGTTCAGCTGTCAGTGTGGTTTGTGTTGGCGAATGTCTGTGTGTGTGTGTTTGTGTGTGTGCGACTCCTAAACCTCCCTTGACTTCTGACCTCTTGAAGTCACATGACACTCCATCAGTTCCCACCAAACACTTAGAAGATGGGGTCAGAGGCTAAGCAAGGGTATTATCAACCAGGATTGGGGAGGCATACCAAATACATAGACATAACATTCAAACGTTCAACACCATTTGCTAAAGCTAACAACCATTTGGTCGAGGACTGAGTTACTGACAATCAAGAAACTTTGGTGGAAGCTCAGTTTTACTTTCATGGATGTCACTTATATGGGTTAAACAGCACGTGCAGGTTCTTATTATAGATTTGTGAAGGAGGGCAGTAAAGTAAAATTTTTTAACCTGAAACTAGATTTGTATTACTTTTTATAAAAAAACTAAACAAAATATTGTCAAGCCCAGTTCACCTAATAATTTCCTAGATTAGAATAATAACAATTAGCAAAGCATTCAAAATTCCCCATACTTTTTGAAATGGTGGATATTTAATTTTACCAAGTAAAAAAAACAAACAATCTCTAGCTACCTAAGGTAGGCAAATGATTGGCTAATAATCATTTGAGTGTTTGCAGATTATTTATTTTTTTATAAACAAAATTGCTGTAAATTAGTCTTGCACATGATAGCTAAATACATATTTTACATTAAAAGTTAAAAGTCAAAAAGTCATCAAAATCCCTACCTAATGATCCATAGATGTTATAGGAGTGTTGTTTATGTATAGTGGGACAGTGCTACTTTGTTATCACAATAGGCCCAACGTATTATGAAGAAACATATAATTACAATGTTATTTGTTAGAACAAAATGCTTGTTACCAAAAAATAGCGCAAACAAGATTCATGTTTAAAGGTTTCCGTTTCCAAAACAAAAACTTCCCAAAACCAAATTGAATATCAGGAACGAGCTGCTTTTAATCCTAATTCGAACTGCTGTAAAAGCACCTTGGCTTCCATGCCGTTGAGTCTCCAGTAATAAATATCAAAGTATTTTTCAAGCAAAACTTGTAATCCCACATACCTCAGCATATACAAGTTAGCTAATTACATTAATGACGGTCCCTGCCTTTGGAAATAAAGCGATGTTTTTACTGTATTTTACTGAGCAATTTTTCATTTTTATTTTTAGCTGGCATGCAAATTTTAGCAGTTGCTGTCAATTGTAGACCAGTGTACTGCAGTGTGATGTGGACAAAACAACAGAGTAGAAGTTTCTACGTTTCACTTTGTCGAAATTTAAACAATCTCCTTTTGAATCATGTATTACTTAGTTAAGTCAATTCTTAATACAAAAACAACAGTCAGTATTTGTATAAAAATTATGTACAGTTTAAATGCAAAAAGATGATTTTGTTTTCATATTATTTGTTCCTATAACTATTTATACTCTAAATTGTATTCTGGTTTTATTGATTGACTTATGTTATTGCTCTTGATGCTGCTGTAGCCAAGGAATTTCCCCCTGGAAATGAATAAAGATCTACCTCCCTATGAGAAGAAATTCACTTCTCACTTTGAAAGGGTTGATGTGGTTTAGTGACCAAAGACATCAAGTGGGCAGTTAAATGTAAAAACAAACCTGAATATGGAGAAAAATTAGTTCGAGCTCTTTATGCAGGAGATGTTGACTGGAGAGTTAGAGCGTGAGAAATGATATTTACTTCACTGAGGACTGTTTCTTGACCTGTCCACTAATTGTATGTTTTGTGCAATGAGAACTTCACAGCAGGGGGAAATTTGTGTTAAGATGACCTGCCAACAAGCAATTTAGAGGCAAAGAGCAGACCACTAAAGAGTCAAATGTTCATCTCCTTTCTGTGGAAACAACCAAAGAGCAAAGGGCAGAGAGAAAGTAGATGAATGGAAAGAGGATAAGAAGTCGGGATAAACAGGAGACAAAGAGATGTAGCTACAGAGGGCTGAGTCAGACAGGAGAGGAAAACGAGAACAACGAGGAGGACGAAGACAAGGATGGGGACAAAAACTAGAGATAAAGAGACGCTGGTTATCACGCAATGAGGTATGAAGGAGAAACAGAAGGTTTTCCAAAAACCTGCTTTAGCTAGGGAAGGCAGAAAGCGTAAAAGATGTAAAAACGTAGGGAAACAAGGTGAAACACTGAAGAAAAGGCGACGATGGCTACAAGACAGAGAGACCGAGCCTCTCAGATAGATGGTCTTATGAAGCTGAGAAGAAAAACATGAAAGGACAAAGAGGAAGAAAGGGGCAGAAAATGAGAAGGGGGAAGAAGAAAAGTAACTGAAAGGAGGGGGGAGGGGCTGATTGAGAAGAAAAGAAAAAAGGAAGAGAAACAAGTGCTGCCCTCCAGAGAGGGAGCATGCTGAAGGTCAGCATCTGCTGAGAATAATGGGCACTCCTTTAGAGGAACACACACACACACACACACACACACACACACACACACACACACACACACACACACACACACACACACACACACACACACACACACACACACACACACACACACACACACACACACACACACACACACACACGGCAACGTACTTCCTTGTTCACGTTTCAATGAAACTAAACACCTTTCAGGGGCTCCTATCTGTCTTTGTCTATAAAGCTCTGTCAAGTGTGATTAACCCACCAGTATATCATGCATGCGTTACATACTAGTGTAGGAAACTAACATGATTACGTTCCCTTGTGTATGTAAGTGTTTTTCCGCGCAGATTTGGAAATCTGCCATGTGTGTGTGACTATGAACGTGTGATGGTGCATAATTCAAAGTACTCATATTAAAGAACACAGCTGAATGAGAAGAAATGACCACAGGAGGATAAAAAAGCAAAGAGGAGAGAAAATGAAAGAGTATGGTAATACAGTAAGCACTTAAAAGTGAAAGGTATGAAGAAAAAAACGAAAGCACAAAGAAAGAAAAAAAGGGAAATGGGAGAGGATCAAATTAGAGCACAAAAAAACATTAAAAAAGATGTCGGTGAGAATAAAAAAAGAAACAGTAGTGAAAGAAAAAAGAAAATGAGATGGGAAAAGGACAGAGGAGAAACCCATTAGAGGAAAATGAGAGAAACTGAGGGATGAGGGCCTTCCAGATGGTAGGAGACTGTTGCCTCGGAAACACAGAGAGGGCAGAACAATGGGGATTTGGAGTGGTGTTTCGCATCCCATCATAATATGGCCATGCCATTTGGAAATGGAGCGACAAGGCTGCAGCCAAAAATGACAGAGGCTGATGATTTACTGCAGGCAGATCCTCCAAAAAAAGTAAGTAAATTCTGATCAACAAGTCGAATGTAAGACAAGCTGATGAATCAACAAACTGAAAAACCTGCTTTGTTTTAAGGGGGTGAATTTCTTTGAGACCTTTCGTTCATGTCATTGCAACAAAATTTTAAATCGTCCTGACATGTGATCACCAATTCTATTTATTATGCAGATTGTAGGAAATAGAAACCTCTACAAACTATATACATTTACATGCTGTAAGATCAGATGAAATGATAACCTTTGTTGAGAACAATAACATCCAATTCAGCCATACTTCATGTTCAATGGTGCAAACTGAGCTTCTATCCATATCAACTTAAAGAAATCCACCTGTGTAACAGCCATAAAGACAGATTGATCCCATTGGTAGTGAGCTGGCACATTGTAAGTACCTGTAAAGGCCATGCCCGTCTATACTAGCCGCAATCGTTCAAACTAAAGATGACATTTATTTGTGGAAGTATCATGCCATAACCAGTTATAGGCAGTATGGTGGGTGACTTTCAGAAACATAATGAAATCCATTACTGATAACACCATATCCCATTTGAACAACCTTCATTATTTCACATCTTGAGCCAATAAGGTTCCCCTCAGCAAGATGTAATAGTTTCAAGCTGGGCACATTTTGCCCTGTGCAGGACCACAAGATACAAATTGCTGACAAAATTACGATCCCTCAAAAGCCACTAATTTGTTATATGAGGAGGCGTTTTGAAATAGTCGCTGTAACAGGGAGATTGGAGAGCATAGAAAGCTCAATACAGACATGAGTATGGTGTTGGATTCACAGGAAAGGACTTCTACGGGGGAACACAAGGACACGGACCGACTTAGGCCAAACCATGTTCTCAGTGTTTGTATATTAAAAGTTATGGTTTGCACCATACCTGCGCACAAGCCACTGTGCAACCTATTACTGCTCTAAAGTGTAACGGCAGCATTTAGACCGAATGTTGCACACTGAAATTGAGGGTAAATATGCACATCTATTCACCAGCTTGACCTCTTCGCTCTCACTGCTTTACTTTAATGTCAAACTCCAGCTTGTTGCGGTAATTTGAGCTGCTTCCTGTTTCAACTGATTCATAACTCACCACAACAACTTAAAGTGCCTTTCATTTTTGTTTTTTCTTGATCAAAGACATTGATACGAGCTCAAATTGTGCACAAACTCCTAACGTTGCATGTCATAGTCAATGTAATGGAGAAAAAGAACATTATATGTATGCACAAACACATTTAATTGTCACTTAACTATCCAATATAAGTTTGAAAGTGGAGAATTTCTCTCTAGCAGCACAGGGACGACAGATGGTCATTAGACTGTTGCCAGATGTTAACATTTCACAGCTGCAACTGTTGAGAAGTATGAAGCGCAGTCCATCCTCTGGTTCTTTAGATAGAAGTAGGTAACAATGTATTATAATGCCTTCATGAATTTTCCACATATTGATAATTAATAAACTGCTGTAAAGTACAAATAAACTGCTGTCTCACTTTGGGGAAAAAAAAATCACAATAAAATGGAAAATGTGATTCAATTAAATTCAAGAAGAGGTGAATTCTGACTTTGTATATTATTTTCATATTATTTCCATGACTAATTATTTGAGATAAGCCACTTTATTCAGGTGTAATTATGCTGCGATGCAAAATGTGAGTGAAAATTTAACAACTTGTCACAAACTTTGATTCCACAGGAGCACAGTATTGCTTTACATCAGTTTAACTCCAGGATACCCCAAAAACCTGTTAAACATCTACCGGACCTGAAAGACACATTTCCTCTCTCACCCTTGGGTCCATACAGAGTCAATTAAGCTTTGACCAAAAAAAAAAAAAAAAAAAAACCTCTTTAAAGCAGCAACGAGCGAACACATCAGAAACGCTACAAGTCAGGAACAAGATAGGGTCACGAGAGGAAAAAGGAGGATGGAGGAGGAGGAGGGGAAGGCAGTGTATGAGGGGCAGGGTCTTTTCTTCAGATCCCCTACGTGGCTTACAAACAAGCAGAGTCTCAATGAGTCCAGAGAAACACGGAAAAACAACTGGACAATGGGGTGGATTGTGCAGCAGTTGTAAAGTGGTCTGGGAAACTCTCAGGCCTGGTTGGGAGGTCTTCTCAAGAGAGATGGCGGCAGAGACAGACAGAGAGAGAAGTGAGAGACATTCCCGTTTCATTTCCCTCCCTCGGCAGACTGAAATGATATTCAACAATGTCCTTTTCACCCCAAGTTCAGAGAAAAGGAAAATGAGAAGCCGAGGGGCAGAAAGAGAGAAAGAAGGCAAAGCTGAATGGTAGAAAGTGGAATGAGGAAAGATGTGCGCAGAGACAGAGCACAAGACACAGTAAAACATCTGCTTTCTAATTACTAATCATCTAATTATCATTATAATGAGGAAGTGACAGCCTCCTCAGAAACCTGAGCAACAATTCTGATTGGCTCTTTTAATCTAATAAGTGCAATAACAAGGACAAATCGGGAAGGGTGTTCTGCTAATCCAATTGGGTCAAGGCTGTGTCTTGAACAACTGAACGCTGTTATCAACAGGGATCCTTGGAGACCTCAATAATGTCTTCAATCAATGTCCAGTTTTATGTGCCCTGAAAATCACCTGCGCAAGAATAAAGTCTTCAAAAGCAGTCAGGAGCAGAGATTCCAGCTAATGAAGGAAAATGATACAACAGAAACTCTACAAGGGTGTCCCTTTATGAATGTGAGTAGATAATAATACCATGTGAACTAATTCTGTGATTTGGCACAAATGTTCAATTTTTTTTTTTAATTTTCAAAAGAATCAGGATGAGCTTGGTGTGAAAACGGTCAACTTCTGACCTTGTTCTTTTTTTTGTACATGTTTTTTTTTTTTTTTTTCCATAAAGAATAATATGGGAGAAATTAGCTTGCATCTTTCTCTGTATACATCTGACACACACAGCAAAAGAATGTGTAAATGGGTCAGTAATAGTGCACACATGGTAGGGGCGCAACCTGCTAATGTTGACCATACACACTCTGATAGCCATCTACTGACCTCAGAATGACCGCAATACACACACACACACACACACACACACACACACACACACACACACACACACACACACACACACACACACACACACACACACACACACACACACACACACACACACACACACACACACACACACGCCAAATCACTGAAGTTGTTACAAGCAGATGTACATTCACTCTCAGGCATCAACTGCAAATTAGAGAGTGGTTACATATTGATGCAACTTTCTTGATCTATTCCAGCCAGGAACGGTTTCTGAATGTCGTAAACCTCTTTCTCCTTCCTTTAGGCGTACCTGCCCTCGTAATTAGAAATAAAAGTGTCCACCTTCATCCCATGTTTGACACAAAATCAAATTTTAGTCCTAAACAAGCCAGTTTAATATCTTTGAATGCTTAACATCCAATCTGGGCGTCACATGATGCGCTGAGGTGGAGAGGCTCTCTCACTCTCAAACGGCTCCTTTGTTTCAGTATAATAACAGCACTATGAGAAAGATGGAAGAGGAGAAGTACAGACAAAAAGGTGAAATGCAGGGAGAAGATGAGATGGGGGTGAAGAGGATAGAGAGGTAATTCAAAGAAAATGACAGTGAGAGGAGACCTCAGGCCCTTTCATTAGGAAAAAAGACTTTAACAGAGTAAAGGAGTTAAGGTTGCTATATTCTAAATATGGACTACAGATTATTAAGTAAGGGATGCATAAGCGAGTGAAGTGCTGCATATTTGAACAGAGAAAAATCCTGCAATACATAACATGCATTCATATATTGATATCTTTTTTGTCTATAAGATTATTTGACAAAGAAACCAATTTTGTTTCAGCAAACATAACAGCGAAAAGAGTGTTCTGTTGATGTAAAATTATTTTTAATCACTCTGGAATGACTTTTATAGTTTGTGTAACTTTTTCTTATATAGTCATTAACTGAGAAATGTTTTATGAAGTAGCAAAATATACCACATACCCCGAACAGTCTTCTCTCTATTTCAAGCAGTGACATTTGCTGACAGTTTGTTTGGTAAAGTGTTTGTGCTTTAGGCAGGGAAACATCATCCACGGCTAGGTCATGTTTTAATTTTAGAGCCATCAAAATCTTGTCTCACAGCATGCAGACACAGACACACACACACACACACACACACACACACGCACGCACGCACGCACGCACGCACGCACGCACGCACGCACGCACGCAGGCAGGCAGGCAGGCTGACAGACAAAGTCATACACTCAGTCACCGAATGTACTCCGTGCTCCAGTTAACTGATGTCGAGTCAAACATACAGTACCTGATTAAGCAGCCCAGCAGCTATTTCCGGACTTGCTTGGAAATAATGTAAACACACATTCGCAAATACACACATGCACTTTCACAAATGTGGAACCGCCCACATGCACGCATACAGGTATACCGGCAGTGCCGACACTAGATACACACAGCCTGCCAGCTATTTCTGGGCCGGTGGCAAAATAATATGTTTTCATAAGGTCAACAGCCTGGATGTGGTTTCCAAACATGATCTGTTTCGCTGCCTCTCATGATGCTGAAATATCAGTTGAGTTAATTGATAGCAGGGAACCGAGTGTGGACAGAAACGCTTAGGCAGGAAGGAAGATAAATAAAGACAGAATGAGAGAGAAATTCGGCTCTTTCTGACATAAAACCTTTTAAAAATTGAAACATTTCTGCGTTAACGTATCTATTTAGTAATGGCTTTTTTACTTTCAAACTGGCGGTTCATTGTGGAAAACTTTCCTGTTAACTCAAATACAAGAAGCTGGTTATGGATAGAAGTGTAATGCTTGGATAATATTTGGCATCTGCCATGTGAGACTTGGCTGCACGAGGCATTACGTACATGTATGTATAAGGCTATTTACTGTTATATAATCTGCAGGGGGAAAGAAGTCTTCGAATTTCAAGGTCAGACAAATTTCCAGGTTATTTTTGGTTGTTTTTTTTTACATAAACAATTTAGTTCATGTAACACAAAAAAACCTCCTCACAATCAGATCTGCAACTTAAAAGCGACAGAATTTAAATCATCAATTACTGGTCTTAATTAGTATGCTATATACAGAGGTAGCATGTGGTGTCTCAACTGTCACAGGCTGTAAGTAGGCAGAATGTCAGTGACTTCAATGGAAAAACATCTTTTCAAACATAATGTGTACATGTAGAATTGGTACATCATTTACGGATTACAGTGCAACGTCTGAAAGTGGAAACAGAGACATGGTGTACTGTATGTGAGTGTGTGTGTGAGAGTGAGTGAGTGTGTGTGTGTGTCCAATTTCCCAAGGCTTTTCAGATACCACGGCCAGACCTCAAAACTATCATCACTGTTCTCGCTCCCATCTGCCAAAATCATCACCCACACAGACACTCTCCCTCTCTTTTACTAAAACACACACACACACACACACACACACACACACACACACACACACACACACACACACACACACACACACACACACACACACACACACACACACACACACACACACACACACACACACACACACACAGAGAGGAGGTGTGAAATAGCCATCCCTCAACATTTTAACAGGGGTGGGAACCTGGCTATAAACTTCCTAACGTTCTAAACTTCTGTCTGTCATTCCACTTAACCTGCCTCCTCCCTCTATTTCCTCACCACTGACATACACACACAAACATTTGTTAGTCTGCTGAGGTGTCGGTAGTTACAGGCAAAAATAAAACGAGGTGAGAAGAAGCTAGTAACAACTACTCTGTGTTCTTACTGTTAACATTTACACTTCTATTTTCACTGGAAAAAGTTTTATTTTTAGATACGAGTTAATGCTACACTGATATTTGGCCTGTCAGGGGACTGTTTAAATACATTACTGCAGGATTGTTCAAGAAATGGAAAAATAACTGACCGTAAAAACAATAAATGTAGAGGAGAGTGAGACATCACACAGGGGTGAGAAACAAAGAGAAGAACTCAAGAGAGGGGAGTCAGCAGGGAAAAAGAAAATGTAGAGATGTAAAGATTGTAAAAACAAAGTGACGAAAGAGGGGAGAACTCAGGTTGAGGCCTTTCAGGAAGAGAAAGTGGAGAATGAAAAACGAGATGCTGAAAGAGCAGGAGTGACTGATGATGGTTGGAGAATATAGTATGTCTGCAACTGTGTTTCACGTTGAGGTTAACATGTTTAAATGGTCAGTGAACACCTGTGGCTTCACGTTCATGTTCCAAAGCCAATTTTTTTTTAACTTTTACACGACTATGGTCATTCAGGGATGCAATATTTATCTGACTCCATCAGAAAACACATAATGAGAAATAAATGGAATGATCCTTTCAAGAATTGATTAATATACTCAGGAATCTGTTATTGTTCTGGTGTTGGCTAATGTTCGCAATATTTCATGCTGTCGAGGGAGGAAAACAACATAATGCACCAGGCAGTAGGCTAAGCTTGGTGCACAGAAATAGTTGAGTGGTTATGTTTCCCTGCTTGATGATCAAATGGGACCACAGCTAATTCTTTAGTGCGCTGATTGGTGACTTTTCAATTGTCTAGGAATGCTCAGTTCTAACTACAAAGAAAATGAAAAACCACATTTGAATGGACCAAAAATGTAAATAAAATGAAAAAGTTAAACATTTTAAAAGAGGAAATTAAAAGAAAATTAAAATGATGATAAAATACCACACATGGTCACTGATAGCATACACTGGGTAATGATTACCTTAACATCAAATTCATTTTCTGACAATTTAGATCAGTGACGCTTTAAGAGAAACTCCATGAAAAGTTTAATATTCCCATAAATAAGTAAATATAAGTTTGTTAAGTTTCCAAATGTAACCGTGGTACAGCAGCTAGTTCACTTAAGACCAAAAACAAATTGGCATCTTAATGACATTGCCTCACTCAGAGTAGACACTCATGGAGACTTTGAAAAGTTCTGATGGAGCATGAGCTAAAGTTTTAGTGGGGCAGCAGGAATCAGGGATCAGTTTTCATCGTGTGTGTGTGTGTGTGTGTGTGTGTGTGTGTGTGTGTGTGTGTGTGTGTGTGTGTGTGTGTGTGTGTGTGTGTTCCCCGGGGAGAGTGTAAGGCGAGTTCCTGGCTGAGACAGAGGCCTCCAGAGACACTCAGGAAGAAAGACTAACTTTTAATTAAAGGCAGAGAAGAAAAGAGAAGAGAACAGTGATATGTGCATCAGAAGCTTTTCTTTCTTGGACTCTGTCACCCAACGGAAGGAGAAGATGCAGTACCTTGGTAAGGAGGCATACTGACGTTCCACCTCTTCGTATCGTGGAGTCATCCGATGATCTGTCCCTCTGCCTGGAATCTGTTGAATAAAAACTAACTGTTAGTTTGTGGCGGTACTTAAATCACAAAATGTTGATATCCTTCAAATAAAAACCTACATTATACAGGGTATTACTCTGCCTTGAGCAGAAGTAAACTGCGAAAATGTGAGTCTAAGCATGTGCAATGCACACCCCTAAGCCCCTCGCTCTCTGTTTGTGTGTGTGTTTGTGATACATGAGTAATTTAGCACTGACAAAGGCCAGTTATTAAGGATTTGGAGTCAGAGTTTCGGTCTTCTGAGGTTTTTTGGGGGGGAGTAGTGGGGGTCTCCATCCTAGATTAGGTTACTTCAAAACAGGATGGAGTTGTCCTGCTCAGTCAGACACACACACACACACACGCACGCACGCACGCACGCACGCACACAGCACACACACACACACACACACACAACACACACGCACAGACACACACACACGGGCACGCGCACACACACACACACACACACAGAGAGAGAGAGAGAGAGAGAGAGAGAGAGAGAGAGAGAGAGAGAGAGAGAGAGAGAGAGAGAGAGAGAGAGAGAGAGAGAGAGAGAGAGAGAGAGAGAGTCACAAATATACACAGCGTTGTCTCATCTCCATATTGGAAAAAAAAAAAAGATTAAGTCGAGCTGCTGACAGTTCAATCTCTCCTACTTCCTCGTCTCACTGCTTCTCTCTTTAACCCTCACATCTAGTGATTCCTCCTCCATTCCTCTCTCTTTGCCTCTCTCTCTCACACACACACACACACACACACACACACACACACACACACACACACACACACACACACACACACACACACACACACACACACACACACACACACACACACACACACACACACACACACAGAGATTATCCCAGTCTATTCAGTGGGGAGATTCCAGCTGCCGTGGCACTCCTAAAAGAAGCCGACTAAACCCCAAACATTAACACGCTCCATTAACACACACACACTCGTGCACACACACACACACACACACACACACACACACACACACACACACACACACACACACACACACACACACACACACACACACACACACACACACACACACACCATTTTTTTCCCTTGTAAAATGCACTGAATACTTTAAATGCGAGTCATTTTAATATAAAGTAGGGTGAGAAAGTGAGATATGATTCAGGTGACTGATTGACTCTCCATACATGCTGAAGTTTAACAATGAAAAAAAGAATGCAGCATTATACAATCCCTTCAGGGTGTGTGTAATGCTGAGTCTTTGAAAACAGCCCATTACATTTAGTCTACTGCACCTTTGCCACTGTAAAATGCTTCGTTATGGTGCTATCAGATAAAATTGCATAACACACAAGTATTTCTTCAAGTACACTGTTGTACCGACAGGACATTACTATATGTCATTTGCACAGTACAGAGCTACTGTAAAAGCAGGGCGTGCACCATGTTCCAACAAAGTGAAAGAAAGAATAAAATAGTTGTTAAATCCAGAAGAGGATAATAGAATAAGGTTGAAGTGCATGTGCATGTCCCAAGTGGTGGAGACAAAAGGCTGAAGGTTTTATAGGAAACTAGGTTTTTCTTCTCTCCTCGCTGTGCTCCGAATTAGATATTACAGACCACATCATTTTGCTTTTCTTTCCCTGCCTCTTCTCTCCTCTCTGCATTCTAGGGAATGATGCCAGAAGGCATTTAAAACAGATTTGCTGGCCCTGCTTTCTTTTGAACACCTGTCTTTATAGCTTCAATATCTCAGGTAGAGAGACAGCGGGATATTAAGAGAGAATAGAGAGGTGGGACGAAAGAATGAAAAGGCATTAGATGGAGAAGAAAGGAGGAAGGAGAGCGGGAGCGAATGAGAAGTAGATGAGTTAGAGAGAGCAGGTGAGGGAGATATAGAGCGGAGGAGAGGTATTATGAAGCCATTGAGAGGGGGCAAAGGCAGAGAAGAGAGATGAGAGGTGAATTATAAAACAAGGGAGCGAATGGGGTGAAGACCGGGGCGACAGAAAGGGGAGGTGAAAGACACATTAATGACACGATTTAAACAAGATGTTAAAGAGGAAACCAGAGATAGCGAGAGGGGTGAGAGAGTGAATGACTACATCATCCGGTGGAGACTAAGAGGTGAGAGAGACTAAGGGGGTGTAGAAAAGCCTTGAGTCACGAGAGGAGGAGTCAAGAAAAATAGATAAAAGAGAGAGGCCAGTGCCAGGGAGATGGAAGAAAAAAGGAAAGCAGCGGAAAGATACACTTTAGTAACTTTCTGAAGGGATAACACTGGTCTTATTCTGTTTATTTTAACAAATCCAACAAAAAGACCCAAACTGTGCATCCCTCAGTACCAGAGTAGATATATGCTTTGGTGCTCTTCTGCTTAAGTGTGTGTGTGTCTTAGTGTATTTCTAGAAACATGGATCAGAGACAGAATAATGCGTGATGCCACAAACTGAGTCAACACAAACTGGTGAGTGTATAATTTGTGTGCATGTGAATATGAAGTGAGGAAGCATTTACAGAGCAAGCAAACACACTTATCCACCAATAACCACAGATACGCTAAATCCCAACGATGTGACATGAGGGAGCTGAAAGCACAGTAAATATTACTTGATATATGTTGACAAAAAAATGAGCTTCTTCATGAAGAACACTTTCTCGTAATAAAGTAATATTCACTATCAGCTGTGTCTTTGCAGTTTAGAATGAATATAAGACCTGGGTAGCGTTTGATTGAATCAAAGAAAACAAATAGTACTGAATGTACCGCAGTAAACAAGTAAAAAAAAACTAGTAGATTGGTTCAAAACTTTACAAAAACTGTTTTGTTGGTGTAAAACACACAACAAAATGAGTCCCTCTGTAATTTTAATTTTACAATATTTATTGCAAATTCAACTAATCTCTGCAATACTTGCATGCAATTTCCCAAAGTTCACACAACAGTTCAGCAATACATGTTTATTAATAGGCCTTCCAATGAAGACCACACACAAAGTAAGCCTTTCTAGACAAACCTTGCTTTTAACCAACAACAATTACTCCCCATTTATGGTCAGTAAGGCTCTTCAACCTTTCCACAACCATTAACCAAATTTCCAAAGTTTTACTGCCAAAGAAGAATATCACCTTCCTTCAAGTTTTAGTCTGTCAAACTTCCATCAGAACATATTGAAAGCCAATCAGATCAAAAGCTTAAATAAAGTGAGACTTTGCATGGATCTGATTGAAGGGGTATTTGCTTTCATTGATGTTTACAGCACCTGAGCACAACATTGCAAAATATTTAACTGTGTGAGGCAGTAGTATATTCTCCTGTCAGCTGCAAAAAAGAATAACTGCAAAATCAAAAACCTGGGGGTGACTGATAGATGTATTTAGATACAGTGATAAAGAAAATCAAGTTTGTGTGTTGTTGTGAGCAAGCTTTACTTTTCTTTGCAGTGTTTATAGTCTGGAAACCCTGTTCACATTCAGGTTTGTTTAGTCACTCTTAAGGGCGGATCAATCGGCGACCAATGTTGGTGGCTAAGCGCAATGACATTGAAGTCAAGGGTTTTTTGTTTTTTTCCTAAATGTAGTTTCAGCAGTGATAAAGTTTCAGTACATATAGTGGTCAGAGCTAATTAGATTAAAGGCTGCTCCAATAGTTTCAAAATTAACTTCAGTTCTGCTTCCTGTTGGATGCAGCGACATTTGCACTCTACGGAGTGTAGCCAGACCCGTATATTCACACAGTGAATTTGGGTGTGCTAAAACCAGGCTAACTAAGACATTTTGTTAATCCCAAAAAAGATTCAGCCAGAATTAGAAGATTGAATGTCTCGCTGGCTACAACTACAACTGCCTATATTAGTCTGTCTGTAGGTCTGTGTGTCAGAGAGAAATGTTAGACGTTACTCGACAACTGTGACAGATGTACAGGGCAGGGCAGACACTGACAGCTAAGTTTTAATCGGACACACTGTACACACTCGCTCTATTTTCCCTCAAACGCACGTACGCACTCACACGCACGCGCGCGCACACACACACACACACACACACACACACACACACACACACACACACACACACTGTTGAGCTACAGTTCACATAGCCCCTCTCATGACCGCAGCCTAACACACACCCTTATTTCTCTCCAGGCGCGCACTCACCCACACACACTTGAACACCCTCCCTCTCACTCACAGAGGGCTGTGGCAGTAGTGTAGCGCACTGGTTGGGGTAATGGTCTAGTGAAAAACCATTTCACGGCATAGCGAGCAGAGGAGAGGCAGAGAGGAGAGCGCGGAAATCAAGCAGAAGAGACTGATACTGAGGGGAGAGGGAGCAGAGACACACACACACACACACACACACACACACACACACACACACACACACACACACACACACACACACACACACACACACACACACACACACACAATGGAGTCAACCAACTTCAAAACACACACACACACACACACACACACACACACACACACACACACACACACACACACACACACACACACACACACACACACACACACACACACACAATGGAGTCAACCAACTTCAAAACACACACACACACACACACACACACACACACACACACACACACACACACACACACACACACACACACACACTGTAAGAGGGGCTCATCTTTCTCCTTTTTAACAGACCCTTCAATTTAGTCATAAAACACACCACCCCATCACTTTCAGCCCTGACACACACTCAGGCTTTCTCCCTCTATCTTAGTTTTTTTTTTTTTTTTCTATCTCGGCCTATCTGACAAGCACACACACACACACACACACACACACACACACACACACACACACACACACACACACACACACACACACACACACACACACACACACACACAATAGCGCCGATGTCCCATCCTTTTCACTCGAACTGTTTCAAGGATTTCAAAGGGATTTACATCGACATGGAGTATTTGGTAGGTGCATGCGGCATAAATGAGACCACTTAGTCCAAATGTGAAGAGTCTCTTTCTTCGTTTTGGGTTATCATCTTCTGCACTCCTTCATCATCTCCCTCTTCATCCACCCATCGAACGCTCCCCCCCAACACCCATTCTCTCTTCCTAATTCTCTCCCCGTCCACACACCTTATCTTTTCCCTTCATTAGCCAACTCTCCTTAAGTGAAATGAAGGGTTCCTACGAGCGCCGTTAAATCCCCTTCCTTAACTCTTGCTTAACATCTCTTTGCTTCCTCCTGTCCTTCATCTTCCTCTCTCTCCCTTTCTTCTTTCAATCTATCACTTATTCATGAAATCTCTCCTACTCGCTTCCATTTACTTCCATCCCTCTTTTTTCTTCTTCCCTAATTGTCTTTCACGAACAGAAGACACGTGACATGTGGATTCATCTGTATTTAGAAAACCAGAAATATGGGAAAAGGCATGTGGGTTAGCACAAGACGATGGCCTTTCTTTCACTCCCAATGTCATTTTCTCCTTCTGTAAATCAATAGACAAAGATTTTGCTCCCTCTTTGTCCTCCCTCCGTCCTGTCCCCCCGCCCTGCCTCCCACCCTTGCAGAAATCGATGAATAAGGGAAGGCTGGTTCTAATCTGTATCAGTCATATAGTTCTGCTCCGGCAGCACTTTGGGCTGACTCAATTAAAACGCAGCTCTTTGCGGTTCCTCTGTGTGTGTGTGTGTGTGTGTGTGTGTGTGTGTGTGTGTGTGTGTGTGTGTGTGTGTGTGTGTGTGTGTGTGTGTGTGTGTGTGTGTGTGTGTGTGTGTGTGTGTGTGTGTGTCACATCCACTGCCCGTGATATAACTGATGCCTATATGTGCACACATACTGTATGTATGTTAGTGTGTAGTCAGTTGTAGATGTGTGTGTGTGTGTGTGTGTGTGTGTGTGTGTGTGTGTGTGTGTGTGTGTGTGTGTGTGTGTGTGTGTGTGTGTGTGTGTGTGTGTGTGTGTTTGAGTAAGAGCAACCTGGAGAAGGTTGTCTGCAAACAGCAACAGAAAATAAGTAATCATTCTAATTTTAATACTAATCATTATACACTGTCTGAACTTAAACTCCTGCTTTGGGCACTAATTTACATCTGAAGTTTGTTGTCCACCGGGACAATGTTCCATCATTAGAAACTTTCTTGCCTGAACTCTCTTACATAAGACCAGGAAACAAGCCTACAGCACGCTTCTTGGCCGTTAACCAGTAAATGTGCAAACCTGTGTCTGAACTCTGTTGATTTTAAAAACATTAGTGAGGTTTATGTCTCTTTTAATAATTCAGAAATCCCAACAGAGTGATGAGTCAGTAAATTACTGAACGTACACATCAGATTTCCACCTGATATGTTTTAGCTAGATAGCAGTTTACTATCTGCCAGCTTTAAATTATAGATGCTATACTTCCAGAGGTTGTACTTTTAAGATGATCACAGCGATATTACTTTTATCAGGCTGAATTCTTGAGGTAAAAATATGCACACACAAAAAAATGGCACAATCTCATTGCTTGATGTAATGACATCTTCTGCTATGAGATTCCCCCTCTTCAAACCTACTATATCTGCAAACCCATTATCACTCAGAGTTCAAAAACAAAACAGCACTCTTATTATTTAACACCCATTAAAAATATCAGCGACCATCTTTCTAATTGTCCCTTTTTAAAAGAAACAGTCAGGCATTCGCTCAGGTGTGTCATAGTGTAAAAATTGCCTGAGGTCCCTAGAAAATTACAAGAATTTCCTGTGTCCTATTAGTTGGATTTTGTTACTGGTTTACATTGAAAGCTCTTCTTTGTGATTACTTTACCCCAAGCATGCTCTTAATATTTCACAGGGATGGAGGACAATTTCAATACACACATACACACACAATGTAAAAAAGGAAATCTATGAAGATACAACCACGTTTAATCACACTCATGCAAAGCCACTTTCCTTGTTTGATAGATTAATGCATTTTGTTAATCTCAGAAGATATTAGTAATATGTCACCTTAGCTTCTAGTGAGAAAAACATTACATCTGCCTCCTCTAAGTGAAGTCAGTAATGCTTCTGACACACATCAGAGAGAAATCATCGAAACACAGCCTTTTAAAATTTCATTTCATTAAAAAAAAAAAAAATGTATTTCCAAACTCGCAGCACAGTGATCTTATTCCCATCATAAACTATATATATATATTCTATATATAGCACCTGTGATGCTAACCACTGTCCCTCAAGTAGTAAAGAAAAAAAAACAGGTCATTCACCCAATTCTTCCACACACACCCCGACCATCTAACCATCCAAGGATACTTCCTCCCCTTCATTCATCGCTAACCTCCTTCACAGTATCCCAGTCTTTCTTTATTCTTTATTCTCCATGTTCCTCTCCATCCATTCATTAAATACAGTATACAATCCGTCCCTCCATCCATTTAGTCATTCTAGAGAAAGCAGTAATTGCAGCCACTGGCAAAAAGGCCATCCATTTTATCAGGCTAATTACTACAGCCGCTTAGCAAAGTAGCACTAAAGGAAGGAGAGTCTACAAGCACAATCACAAGAACATGCTTTTTCACATTCACACAGAGGTTCACCTCTGCACACACAAACAGCTATTCAAATGGGGCCTTTCTGCAGTTTATCATCCTTCTAATGAGTCTATGTTACACACACAGGAAACAGTCCCTCTACCAGAGCCAACTGCAGTCAGTAAATCCTATCCTAACCCATACTATCCCATCCCATCCCATCTAGGTATGCTGTTGTGGATTTTGCGACCTTTGGTCAGAGCAAAGCCGTTTCCCTGTTTCCAGTCTTTATGTAAAGTTAAACTAACCATCTCCTACATATAGTTCCATATTTAACGGAGAAAAAGTGTGGAAGTATTCCTTTAAGTGGGGAAAAATAAAACAATATATGGGGCCGCATCTGTATAATATGAGTACGGTAGCTCAGAATTAATAAAGGAAGTTAAATGATGTAAAAATTATGTTATGATAAAAATGTTAAGTCTTTACATTGCTTCTCTTTACAACAAACCTGACTGTAGCATTATCCTCCATTCCTGAGAATATAAAATTGTATATATAAGGAATGTGTGTGTTTAGAAACCACATTAAAAGCTGTGGCTTTGAGAGTGAAGTTTCACACCCAGAATGTGCACCTGGCAAAGTCATTGCTATTGATCTCCAACCCCATGTAACCTCTTGCAGACGTACACCATTTTGGTCACTATGTGCTATGGGGCTGTAAAATCTCCCTTGGCTTCGCTCAGAGAGTGGCAGCCTCTTCTGGCTGAAGGTGATAGACAACAAAACTCAAAGCGAGGCAGAGAAAGATAGCGAAAGAATAAATAATCATGTTTACAACACCAAAGAAGCCCCAAGCATCTCTATTCTCAAACCTCTTCCTACTGAAATGTCAGCAAAGCATTAGAATAAAGGGCTAAGAATTAAGACCGGAGGGAAGTTAAATGTCACAGCGCCGTTGAGCCTCTGGTACAATTAAGACCACGGGAGGTCAATTTTCCCTAAAGCACACAGCTTAGAGTGTCTCTGACGAATACAACTATTAATACTGCTTAAAGCAAAGCATATACCAATTATTTAGTGAAAGTGTGTGAGGTAGTGGAAGAGACTGCATTATATTTGTGTGTGTGTTTGTATGCATATCAGTACGTAGAGCCATCAATCAAACTAAAATTTCTTTTTGTTAAATGGCATTTAAAAGTTATCAAGCTGGTGGCATCCTAACAACAGCTTATAAGGAGGACATTACACTGACTTATGATATTAGACTTACCTTAACCTTATGGATAAATGTAGCATGCATAACTCCAACCCTACATCCGACACTAACCAAGACTTAACCCTAATCAGCTTTTTACAATCCAGGAGGCGTAAACATGGAGTCATTTGAACTGTAATTAATGACAACTGTCATCCTGCATCATCAGCGCTACATGGTCCCGTATGGGGAAATCTAATTTCAGTGACTGACAGCAGGTCAAGATGTCTTTGACTGCACCTCATTTATCGTCTCTGGTGTCACAGTTTTCTCACAAATTTACTGATTATGAGCATTATTAGCAGAGATTGCTGCTGGACCTCATAGTTTTAAATTGTGACAATTTAAATTGCTTTGTACAGGCTATTTTCAAAGGACATAAGAATAACACACCTCTGGTTTTATAATGATGTAATGATATAACTCGGAATCACGTCAAAGAGATTCATACACGAGGGGATAATGTGTCAGTGTCACGTTTTGCCTCGGCTAGCCATGAAAGGAGGTTTACGCCACAAAACTACTTGGTTAGGAAACGGTCATGGTTTGGGTTAAATTAAGACATTTTAAGTAAGTATCATTACGTGGTCATGTAAATTACTTGATGTACATTACGGAACATGCCTACACTTTTTACGCTTGGGCGAGGCAAAGCGTGACACTGACACGGTATCCCCTACTGGACTGACGGGGTATCTTACACACCCCAGTGTGGTACCGGGCTGGATGATGCTCACCATGGTTACCACTTGATCTTGTGTCAAAGGGGGCTACCAATGCTTATAAAGATTGGGATATTTCTCTTTTTGCCATTGAATGGTAGTTTAGCTTATACATGCTAAAATCACATATGCTTCGCTTTTATACCACAAAGCAACATCACTAAAGTCCATGATTGTCTCAGGTTGTTTACTCCAACCCAGAGTTCAACAAACAGCTTTGACACAGATTTTTCCCACTTTTCCCAAACTTACAGAAATAGGAAGGGAGATACCGTGGTGTTGGTTTGAACCAAACCAAACAGGTTAGCTGGGAAAGCACTTATCCGAAGAATGGCTTTGTTTTTTTGTTTTTTGGGGGGGGGGGGAAACAAACATTTGTCCTGAAATAGGAACTGAGTGCACATTATGTGAAAGTATCAACACATTTCTGTGACCAAGATTAATAAAACACACATGCAGAGCTACCCACAAACACAACAGTGACAACAAAAAGGTCTGATCCTGAATAGTGAAATAGGAGCTAGAATTTTTTTTCAATTCAAAACGCACCTATTTTTTTTTTATTTTTTTTTTTATAAATGTGGGTATATTTTATAAATAATTATATATTTTGGGAAGAGAAGGTGAGGAAAGTGAACATGGATATGAAAGAGAGAGAAAAGGGAAATAGTGTGGCGAGAGAGAGAGAGAGATGGGGATAAATAAATGATAGTACGAGGGAAGGTAAGGCGATAGCAGAGAGGATAGGATTAGTCTCTGCTGCAAAGCCTTTGGAGAAATACACACAAGACACACACACGTACAGAATGTTCATGTGGGCACACACCATAGAGTACACATCCTTGCAATGACACATATTATACATGCAGTAAAAAAATAATGGCTAGAAAAGACACAAAATCACCCATATATTTTAAAACCAGCTCTGTCTCTCTCTCTCTCTCTCTCTCTCACACTAGCACACACACACACACACACACACACACACACACACACACACACACACACACACACACACACACACACACACACACACACACACACACACACACACACACATACAGGTTTATCCAAACCTTAGTGTTCTTAACAGTTAAGCTCGTCCTTGAAAGTGCAAGGTGGGGAGTTGATAAGAGGACAGAAAGGGAGCGGAAAAGAGAGTCAGGGGTGATGGCATATACAGAGGGACAGAGAGAAGGATGAGGAGATGGGGAGCCGAAAAAAAGTGAAGGAAGATAATTTGGCTTCCCCTAAGCCCCCCTCCTTGCCACCCAGATAGTATATCCCTCTACCTCTACCCCCCCACACACACTCCCCATCTTTGTCTCCTTCTCTCTTCCCCAAACTTCCCGACTTAAAAAAAGTTCCCCTTTGAGGATTAAGGGGGAACAAAGAAAGGTGAATTCCAAGGAAGACTGAGAGAGTGGGAGAGAGCGGAAAAAGCATGGGAGAGGAAAAAAAAGCTAAGGGTTAAAGGGGAGACAATTTACCTGACAGGAACGAGCACATGATGGAGGAGAGACGACAGAGACAGCAAAGATGAGAGCTGGGTAAATTTTTACCTGCTCTGCCATTTTTATAAAGTCATTGCCTTAGGTTGGAAAATCTCTGCTGGGCTTGTGCTTGTGGATTTTCATATTATTTATTTATTTCTCTGTGATATCTCAGGAGCAAGACTTAGCATAAGAGCATAAGCACATAAGAACAGCACAGCCACATTTCTACAGTGTGCATGATAGAACGTATGCATGTGCAAGTACAGAATACAGGACTGAAATAATAAGATGTGTGTGTGTGTGTGTGTGTGTGTGTGTGTGTGTGTGTGTGTGTGTGTGTGTGTGTGTGTGTGTGTGTGTGTGTGTGTGTGTGTGTGTGTGTGTGTGTGTGTGTGTGTGTGTGTGTGTGTGTGTGTGTGTGTGTGTTTGCATGAGTGTGTGATTATGGCTGTGTAACAGTGGGAGCAGGTGGCTACAGTGGCAGGTTAGATGGAGCCGTAATAGGATGAAAGCAGTACTTTTTCCCTTTACCTCTCGCACACACTCAGTTTCTCTCAGATGATTGCCTCCACTCAGGGGGTGGCGATGGCCACAGAGTCTTTTGGGTCTTACCTATACTTTTTCTATTTTTTTTTTTATTCCTTCAAATTTCATGAAATTCTTGACCCTTACCCCCCCTGTTGTCTCCTCTGTCACAGTGTTCAAGTCTCAACATGTTTCATATCTTGTTCTTTCCTCTTTTTTTTTTTACACTATTCTCTTTCTTTTCCATCTCCTTAGTTACCCTTTCATTTGACACACCCTCCTCCTATTCCCATCCAATCTAAAATTTCAGTGTTACCAGTGCAAGTGGATGATCGATTGTATCCTCAAATTTAAAGTTAAAGGCTTAATCTAAACTGGAACCTGGTATTACATTATTATAATCACTAAAACTACAAAACAACTAATTAGAAGATGTGTTTTGATCAAGATGTTTTTATGTTAATAATGTGAAATGAAGCCCATCTTTGGGATTAAGATTAAAAAAAACAACAACAACAACAACAACAAAAAACACAAAATGCAGAATTCCTGTCTCTAATTTACCATCTTCAAAATATCGTGGTCCAACTAAACTCATAAAATGAGAAAAGTAAAAAAAACAGCATGGACTTTAAGTACGAGACATTTTGATGTCAGTTAAAAATTAAGAACACCTGTGTATTTATCGGTTCTGGATATGCTATTGAGTTACAAGGAATACATTTTAAAGATTTTTTACAAGACATTTCTGTTGGGAAAGTGTATTTTATATACATCTTAAAAGATGTCTGTAATGTATCTTCAAATAATAATGTCTAAATACAGTGAACCCTCGCTCTAACGCGGTTCACCTTTCACGGTCTCGTTGCTTCACGGATTTGCATCGTGCATTGAAATCACATTACGACTATATGTAACGTAGATATATTTAATGTCCAGTTCTATCTATTTCAATTGTAAAATAAAGGTTACTACTTCACGGATTTCGCCTATCACGGTTTCTATTTGGAACGTAACCCCCGCGAAAAACGAGGGTTCACTGTAATACGATCTTCATAAAATGTAATAAGTGTAGCAGTCCAATACCTAATATTTGTTTATGGGCTGTATATATCTATAGTGTATTTGTGTGTATATGTGATATGTGTGACCGGGTACAGATGATACAGACAGACGCAAAAAAAAAAGAAGCAAAAAACGGACAAAGAAGTGTGGAAAATGGAGGCAATATTTCCTTTTGTGCTCGATGACATGCTCAGGAAGGAGGCGGCAATCCACTTGCTACGCTGCGCTTTTGTTCACTATGTGGACCTGAATACATGAACAGATACGTACACATCTACAGGCGTACAAACACACAGAGCCAGTAGGGAGTAGTTCTTTCTGTGGGTCTTACTTTTAAAAGACATGCACACAAATACACACAACTATGAATTCCTTAAACCTTAAGTCCTTTCTGACCTATATTATATGACCCCTGTGAAACCCTTTCTTTTCTAATACTCAACTTTTTCCACAAATTTAGCAAAAACCCAACTGAAATGACTGCTTTACCTATTTCAGAATGTATTTGGAGGAGTTGGATTATAAAATGAGATGATGATCCCATATTATCCGGGCAGAGGATTGCACATTATTCGCTCAAAATTCTTAAAATCCTGATCAAGAGATAGGAAAGAGTTTTCAATTTGTCTGAAAGCTCTGACTTGGCTGAAGGGTCAGATATTACTTTCAGTACAAGAAAAGATAGTGTCATCCATCAAATACCATGCTAGAAACGGAGATGGAGGTTTTCGTGCAGACACAAGCAATCTGCTGCAGACTTACTGGGACAAGGAGTCAGCTCAGGTCCAGGTGGGGTCGGAGGGGGAGGAACAGGGGAGGAGAACAGACTTAGAGAAAGCAGAACGGGTGGGAAAGAAAGAGAAATGTAAGAAGAGAGCAAGACAGGGATTAGAGACCCTCAGAAAGGCACTCACTTAATTTCCTGGCTAACGTGGCTATAATTATCTTCTGGGTGGGAATGGAATGTTTGATGTCCTGGGACCAGCCTAATCCTTGGTGACTAACCTCCACCTCTCATTTCCTCTGGATAAGCTTACTCTGCTACTTAATAAAAAAAAAGTTGGAGATGGATCAATATTAACCTGCAGTGAAGGAGCTCAAAGAGGCAGAAAGATTTTGTTTCTCCCTTACTCCAACTGCGGAGACTGTCCTTGCCAAAAAATTGACAGTGTTTGTCATTTGTTAAAATCACCTACTTTGTTTTCTAACAAAGACCTCTTGTGGCTTTGTGTTGTCTCTGATGAGCAGAAATGGAAGTAGTGTGTTGTTGTTGTTATAGTGCCAGAAAACCGTGGAAGCGGGAGATTGAGGCAGACAAAGGGTATTAATGACTTTAACACATGGAAACCAATGTTTGCAACGATCTGACCAACTGTTTGTCCTTTTACTCTGTCAGTAAACGAGGTTGATGTTGTCCTCTTATTCATGAAAAATGGAGGAAACTAGCAAGTCATGCTAGTAGTCATGAGGTAATGCTAAAAGGCATTTTACATTTGACATCACATATAAAAACAATCATGGATAAAGGTGAGGCTGTTTGCGACTTGTAAAATGCAACTGCAATACAGTAATGTAAACTGTCATGCCGTGAATCAGCACATTGTCCTAAACGAACAGATAACAAACTTTGAGTTAAATGTTTGGGAAAAAGAAAGAGGTCGCAGGGAGCCAAATCCAGCAAATACGCAGAGGGGCAAGTAATGATTGTAAGGTTGCGGGTAAGAAATTAAGACGTTTTCAACGCAATGTGAGAGGGTGCATTCTCATGTTGAAGAACCCAAATAACATTGTGACAGAGTTGTTTGCACCAAATTATTCCCTCGGATGCCTCAGAACGTCACAGTGGAACTCTGTATTGACAGTCTGACTCTGGGGGGTGAATTCACAAAGCTCACATACGCTCCTGACCTGACGTCCCACCTTTGGTTTTGGACAGTGACGTCCTGCCCCTCTTGAAACACTAATGCCAATCAAAACCCCTCACATGACTCATTGTTTTATTGCTGTAGACTATTTAAAGCATTTTAAGGGTCAATTTCTAAAGTTTGACACAACATTTGATGTGCTCTCTCTGCTCAAGTCCATGGTGAACTCGTAAATTCACATGTACCAGCAGCCACAAAACGCAGGTGCTGGTTTGAACAAGTGACGTAACTTGGAATACTCACTCATGAAAGGTCTTGCTTCCCCCTGCTCCATGTTCATTACTGTGCTGCACTCTGTTCGTGTGCAAAAAAATCGTGAAACTTCTTGATCCCATCTCGTAGTTTTTGTTGCATTTAAATGAATGAAACATGACCATAGAGGTGACAGATCTGAGAACACGTATAAATAATGTCTGACATGCTTTGGAGGGCACAGACAAACTTCTAAAAGGAGTGTCAGATCATAACACATTCTTAAAGCTCATTGAGGACGGAACTGAAACACCTATTTTGATGTTAGTGTTGGAAGACTTGTTGTCTTTGTTTTTAGAAGACAAATAGGTGTAAGGTTTAGAAAAGAAGATGAAAAACCATAAAGACAGAAAGTACAGAGCAAAGGACAGTGGATGGAGAAAAGCTAAGCTAATAACAGTTCTTGGATATGTATCCAATACATGCTGATTGACAACCAAAGAGAGCAAATAATGCTAACTTTACTCAGTACTTGTCTCAATTTGGCATAAGACTAACAGATAAAATATTAAAAATGACATTCAGAAGCAGCAGAACACAATTACGCTTGTCATGGTAACCAGTTGGCTGTGACTTCCGGCCAGTTTGGATTCATAAATTGGTAAAGCTGAAGGTGACACAGTACTTCCAACAATTTAGGAACTCATGATTGAGGATTATTTGTAAATTTGCACAAGAACTGGAAGGACTTGCGACTTGCACACACTCTTACGTCACAAAAGAGCTGCAAATGAACTGACACATTTTTTTTTTTAGAAAGCTGCTGCCAAATTATGATCAACAGTCTTTTGCAAAAAAAATTTTTCTTACCAGACTTTTCTCAAGAGGGAAAGCCTGAAGTATTGCCAGGTTACCAGGCAGTCTGACCAATGACATGTCACTTGACCCTTCTCTCGGCCAATGCCCTGTCTCCAACAACCGGCTGGGCCCCAGCTGGCCAATTAGCTCGCCTCTTAGGGTGGAGCTCGGCCAATGGAAAGCCCCGGGAGACTTCTGTTCATCTGAACTCGCAGATGGGAGGACAGAGAGGGAGAGTGAGTGAGTGAGTGAGTGTGTGTGTGTGTGTGTGTGTGTGTGTGTGTGTGTGTGTGTGTGTGTGTGTGTGTGTGTGTGTGTGTGTGTGTGTGTGTGTGTGTGTGCGCGCGCGCGTAAGAGGGTGTGAGGGACTTGGCCGGAATTCCCAAACACTATTGAGACATCTTCACTGAAGAGGCTGGATAGTTTTGAGTTAGCAGTTGGAAACAAATCTCTCCATTTAAAAAAGGACCAATTGGAGATGTTTATTGCAAGTAGAGGACACCAAACTGCCTGCCACATACCATATTTAAGAAGAAGACCCCATATACTTAACTTTCTTGAACACTGGAAGTTTCCTGCAAAACATTATGTGGTTTAAATGTTGACAATTTACAAAACAAATCCCATTTTAAGCTTACAAAGAGTGTTGGTCTATCAATAACTAGGTTTTAGTTAGCAGTTTCTGTGCAGCTGGTATTATGGATGTGTAACAAACAGTAGAGATTCAGCTCCAATTCATATTATTTTCTTTTCTGTCGATCTCGACTTTACTTTAAAACTAATAAGAACAAACTGTAAGGCAGTTTTACCCTTTCACTGTCGATTAATCCTAATTTAATGAAAAGCTTTTTAAAATGAAGGCAACCGTGAAAGTTTGACTATTAACTAAAAACACCTTAATGCTACTGAGTTGGAAAAAAACAACAACATTAAGAGCGCTGGTTGGAAAATGCAGCACAAAATGTGGAGCAGAGTGAGGCTTGAAAAGCTTTCTCTGCTTCACTTGTCGCACTGATTTGGAGTGAAAATGATCTCAGCATTTTAACACTATCTCTATATTTTGATCACAGAAACATTAAGTGAATCTGACTTTCTTTCAGTCAGCATTTTGGACAGCTGCATTGAAATGACCCCCACTCCCTCCCCCACTCCCCTTCAAAAAGCATGTGACTTGAATTTCCTCTGTTTATGTACAACCTTCTCTGAAGCATTCCCTGAAGTCTTTCAGTGGCAATTTCAGTTTGCTTTATTGGAATGACGGGGAATCTCCTCTGTGCTAAAAACAGAAAAGTAATAAATAAAACAAATACAAACTGCAACCAATGGGTTCACAAAATGGTTCCTACTACACACAAATGGAGCTCAGCACAGGGATGTGCATGGAGCAGGGGGAAACAATAACCTCCAAGGTACAACGCTTGATCAACATCAGCTCCTGTTTTACACCGGTAACAAGTTCAGGTCGATTGCTATGAATGTTTTCTCTCAAATGCTGCAGAACATCACAGTAGAATTCAGTGCTGAGAGTAAATGGATGAATTCATGTTGCACAACACCTCAAATGTCAAAGAAAACTCACCTGGTTGCACTTATGACATGATGGACCTTCTTCGGTCTTGGAAAGTCACTATCTGCCCCCACTGAAACACCAATGCCACTCAAAACACCTCGGCCGGCTCGTTTCTTCATTGCCGTAGACTTTCTGAAGCATGTCAAGGCTTAGCTTTGCCAATTTACAAGAGTTTGATACAAATGAGATGTGCATCTTCTTCTAAAGTCCATGGTAAAATCACATATGTGGTCACAAAACTTTACGCCACTGTGGTGGCGTCGGCCATCTCTTATGCAGCGGTCTGCTGGGACTGTGCAGGTACAGAGAGGGACAGGAGGAGAATAAACAGGCTGGTAAAAAAGGGCCAGCTCTGTCCTGGACAATCCCCTGGACTCCATAGAGGAGGTGGGTGAGAGGGGGATGTTAGTCAAGCTGACACTGATCATGTACAACACCTCTCACCCCCTCCACAAGACTGTGGGAGCTTTAAGCAGCTCCTTCAGTGGCAGACTGCTGCACCCTCAGTGCAGGAAAGAGTGCTACCGCAGGTCGTTTGTTTTCCGACCGCTGTTAAGACTTTTCAACACCACCATAAAATAATGTGGCACTATTCATATTAATTTCATTTCATTGCACTGGTCACTTTTTCCATTCATCCCAAACTGTTTTATTTGGTTTTTTTTGTGTGTGTATATAGTCTGTGTGTGTGTGTATTTATTCATTGCTCTTTTTCATATTGTGTGCACCTTTTTGTTCTTTCTATGCTGCTGTGATGACCGAATTTCCCCACTGTGGGATCAGTCAAGTAAAATAAATCTAAATCTAAATCTAAAAGCGTGTGTAATACAGGTGCCGACGCTGATAAAGCAACGTAACTTGGAAAACCAAAAAAAGTTATTGCTTCGCCCTGCTTCATTACTGCGCTTTGCTCCATTTGTGCACAACAACAATCTCTGAACTTTTTGATCGCGCCACGTACGCACAGAAATCTATAATAGCTACAAAACACACGTGAAAAGTATACAAATAAAAGTGTGTTTCATGCAAATGGTAAATGGACTGCTCTTACAGACAGCACTTACATACAGTTTACAATGTGCTTTCACAGACACTGACTCACATACTGAAAAAATACTGTTGAGTATAATCTAATTACACACACTGGTGTAAACAATCTATTATAATAACCAATGCCATGTTTTAGGTAGCTGATGTAGGTCATAAAACATGGCACAGATACTGCAGCTTAAACCTATTCAGCAGAGGGTTAAAAGGCATGTTTGTGTTCCTGATATTCCTTTACATCTTCCTCTCCCTGGGTTCCCAGCACACTCTTAAGTTTCTCAGTGTGACTTCAATTTGACACCCCTTCTCTCACTCCCCCACTCGGTCTCTTTTGACATCGCTTGAGTTTCTGAAATCTGTTCATAACCTACTCACTGACTACTATTACAGTATTCCCTTCTCTCTGTCCCTCCTCTCAGTATTTCTTATCTATCAGATGACTCACCATATTTCAGCATCAGATATTGTTCTCTCGAAGCTCAAGAGCTGCATGCTGCTTCAAGAATCGCAGACCATCTCCAAATACACACACACTTTATCTTTGCTTGCTCACACACTGACAAAACTGTGTATACAGCATGCACACAGGTACACATATGTGATGCCTGGAGGTGTGTATGTCCTCGACAACACAGCTGAGCCAACAACCTAGACAAACACACACTGGTGCACACACAAGCACGCCATTTGGCTATCTGTCCTGTCCACAGTGCAGTGGCCAGTGGTGATAACACTCTTCACTGGACCAAAACCCCATCACTCTTTACACACATACCTGGTCAAGGCTCTCTCTCTCTGTGTGTGTGTGTGTGTGTGTGTGTGTGTGTGTGTGTGTGTGTGTGTGTGTGTGTGTGTGTGTGTGTGTGTGTGTGTGTGTGTGTGTGTGTGTGTGTGTGTGCTTGAACATTTGCCTGTTGGCATCTTTCTCAAAGCCTAAATGGAAGTCATGAGAGCTAAATAGAAATCAAAATTTGATAACAGGTAACGACATCAACGGCCCATAAGCAATACCAGGAAAGGCACACAAGCACACACACACACACACACACACACACACACACACACACACACACACACACACACACACACACACACACACACAGTTAAACACACAACCAAGGCCATGACCGCAGATAGGTTTTCCAAGAATGTAACCTCTACACAGAACAGGTAAACTGTATTATTCTCACTTTAACTGCCAACAGAGAGCTGCAACAAAAGGAGCTTTCACACTAGATTAAAGGATCATTTATATTTCTGCATGTGATATTGATATGGCCAACTGCAAGAACCTGCAGGACTTAAATCTTTGGAAGAATTGAGTTAAACACAGAAACCAAAATTCATCAAAGGTGTGGAGTCATTTACTGGGTTTGTTTCTTGGGTAAAAGTCCGGTTTAATATCCTGTGTTCATGTAGGTTTATGTTTAAAAAGACAAAGCTAAAAAAAAAAAAAACAAAAAAAACCATAGTCACGTCTTTTGTTTCTGTTTGAATAAGAAACCACCAAGTCTGGACCTCCTACATACAGTATTATTAATTTTCTACAAAGCTGGATTTAAATTGAATTGGACATATTTTCTATTGCTACCAACCCACATTCATTATATACTTATTTTATGTGCGGGATCATATTTAAGCTAAAATCTTAACTAGTTCATGTTACTGTAGACACAAGCCGGGGCACACCCCAAACAGAATGGCAGTCTATCACGAGGCAAACACATAAATCTCAGGCAGCTATTCACACTTCCAGTCACACCGACTGGCAATTTATAGCTGAGATTGTACCTACTGTGCATGTCTTTGGACTGCTATAAGAAACCTTAGCACCTGACACACTTACGCTCTCATCGTATACATTTCCACTGTGCTCTCACAGCACACCACAACTTCTTATATGACTTCTTATGTGATGTCACTGAGACCATAACAGAGGGTTCTCACTCAAAGTCAAATGTCAATCTCCCTAACTTTCACTGACACAAAAGCTGAAATTCCATGACCTATAATGAACAGAATAACAGGCTGCCGGTGTGCTGAGCAGACAAGAAACCAAATACAAATTAAATACATGTCTAAATATTGGTTGCAGAGGCAAACAATTTATCAAAAAATAACAGTAATTAGCTTTTAAATATGCAAAAAAAACAAAAATTCCCTGACATTTAATGACTCAGACAAAGAAATGATCAAATTCCCTGACTTTCAATGTCTGGAAAAGTTTTTAAAAGTCCCTGATATTCCCTGAAATTCCCTGAACTGTGGGAACCTTGATGACATGATGCCTGATCCTGCAACTGAGCTGAGTCATCCTGGCGAACTGATTGCATCGAACCAATGTGGTCATCATGACCGCTTTATTTGCCTTTTTCTTAAATCAGGGGATCAGGTGGAATCATGCAAGAGTGGAATTGTCACAGAAGCATGGAAATTTGGCAGATGCTCTCGATACTTACAAGAGCTAAAAAAAAAAAAAAAAAAAAAAGAGGGCCATCACTTCCTTTTGTGGTGTAACTTTGCAACTGTACCTCTGTGTTTCCATAGCTAGCAGTGGCAGCACAGTAAACTTCACAGAGGTTAGTGAGTCCTTTACAGAGACCTAAATCATGGCATTAAGGCTTCTTTGTTTTTCTTTATGTCGATGACCTACATCATTAAATTTGTGTCTGACTCTGGGACCTGGGCACAAACAAATTAACCTAAACTTTATGAGGGCAGACTGCAGGGAATCATGGATGTTGAAAACAGATAACAAGTCATGACGTGTTGACTCATTCTGTCCTGCTGGCAGACACAGATCACACATGCCCAGTAAGGGAGTCTGTGTTTCAGAGAAAATGTGTGTATTGAGACATGCTTCCCTACTTTTCAGTTAATGTGAGAGCGTGCATTCATTCTTGCGTGTCTCTTCTACCATATGTGTCTGATGTATGGTTTCATTCTTGTGTTTCATTGTGTGTGTGTGTGTGTGTGTGTGTGTGTGTGTGTGTGTGTGTGTGTGTGTGTGTGTGTGTGTGTGTGTGTGTGTGTGTGTGTGCGTGCGTGCGTGTGTGTTTTTAACAGACGTTCAGCAGTTATCGGACCAGCCAGGCACCAGTCCCAGACAGCGAGGTCAGTCATTCACTAATCATATTAACATTCCTCCATAATGACCGAATGCGTAACTCTCCCTTTTTAGTCATTTTCTCTCTCCCTCCTTCCATCTGCCTCACTTACACTTTCCATTTCACCCTTTTCTTGCCATGTCTATATTTTTTCTTGATTTTATCTACATCGTCGTGTCACTCTTTCCGCCTCTTTTTTTTTTTTTTTTTTTAACTATTCTTGCTTCATTTGAGCCTCAACATTCCTCACATTTGATCAAGTTTACCCTCTTTATTTTCTCTATGTTCCCCCCTTCTGATTTTCTTTTTAATGAGTTCCAACTCTCTCTTTCTCTCTAATTGTTCTTCCATTTCCTCATCTTAAACCTCACACCAACTTTCATTGCAACCCCTCTTTCCTCTAAAAATGACTCTGACATCATCTGAAACACCAGAGTCAGATTCCATCTTTTTTTTTAAACTAATACTATCACATAAACAGATTGAAAAATGTGTTTATTTCATCAGTTAGAGAAACTGAAAATAACAAAACAAAATTTAAATTTGTTATTGATCTGGCACAGGAAGTAACTACAAAGACTCAAGACCATAACCCCTCTAAAAAAAAAAAAAAAACCTGCTTGGTCAATCGATAAGCTGATCAGTTGAAAACTAGTTGGTAAATATTTTTGACTGATTTATTACACAGCACAAGGGCTCCCCAAAGATGTGTACTCAGCCCTCTGCTCTTCACCCTGCTAACTCATGACTGTGCACCACTCTACAGCACCAATCACATCATTAAGTTTGCGGATGACACGACTGTGGTGGCTCTCATTCGCAACAAAGGAGATTGTTGTCGACTTCAAATAATAACTTATTTATAGACTTCAAATAATAACCTTCACCCAACACCCGCCTCTGACCAGCAACGGTTCTGCTGTGGAGTGGGCGAGCAGCACCACATTTCAGGGTGTGAACGTCACAGAGGATCTCTCCTGGACAAACAACACTGCATCGCTGGCCAAGAAAGCCCAGAAGCACCTCTACTTCCTCGGCAAATCAAAGAGATCACTCCTGCCCTGGCAGCCATCATGTGCTCCTTCTACAGAGGCCCCATGGAGAGCATCCTGACCAGCTGATCACTGCGTGGTCTGGGAACTGCATCGCCTCCAACCGCAGGACCCTGCAGCGCGTTGTGAACGCAGCTGGTAGGATCATTGGTTCTGCACTCCTCCTCCCTCCTGGACATCTACAACACCTGCCTTACCCGCAAAGCATTCAGCATGGTGGGAAACGTAACCATCCCTCACGCAGATCATGCAACTCCTACAGGCTGAGGAACATCTTCGCCCATGAGGCTGTCAGGATGCTTAACTCTCTCCCCTCTTACCCCATGACGTCTGAACTTTTGCACTATGGACCTGTGTTTGCACTACATTGTACACGTACACACACACACACACACACACACACACACACACACACACACACACACACACACACACACACACACACACACACACACACACACACACACACACACACACACACACACACACACACACACACACACACTCTTAGAACAAATCCTAAAGATTCTCAGTTCTGTTTTGGTGTAAGATAGTAAACTAAATGTATTTGGGTTTTGGACTGTTGGTCAAAACAACTAGATTTTTAAAAATGTCATATTGAGCTCTTGGAAGTTGTTTTAGATGCCTTTTCAGTTTTTTATCACATTTTGACAAAATGATAAATTCATTAATTGCACAAAAAAAAAATTGCCACCTACAGACTGCAACTGTGTTCGCTGAACTTAATTTGAACTCAACATGTTGAATTTTAAATTTGCACAGCAATTACATTTACAAAAGAATGCAAACAGGGCCATGAAAGTGCCATGCAATGAAAACTATCCCTGTTTTTTCCAGGAAATTAATTTTTATTGAGCGATTTATACAAACAAACATTTTCCTTGTTAAAGTGTAACATAAGTGTGCTTACTGTAGGTCAGTTTTAGACATTTTTACTTGCTTAGATAATGTATGTGTGTTTGTATGTGTGTGTGTGTGTGTGTGTGTGTGTGTGTGTGTGTGTGTGTGTGTGTGTGTGTGTGTGTGTGTGTGTGTGTGTGTGTGTGTGTGTGTGTGTGTGTGTGTGTGTTGTGTGTATGAGGGGATCTCTATCAACACCAGGTTAGCTCCTACTGTTTTCCTGCCAACTCAAATAGAGCCTGTGTGACTTGGCTCGGACTAGTCGGACTCAAGATGGTTTTGCATTTGGCTCGATGTACTGAAGTGGTTTTTATTATAAGTCATCAGTTAACTCCTCACTGTGCAAGCTTGCACGCACACACACACACGCACGCACGCACAGTTGTTTCCATTACTTCAGAGGACATTACATCGTCTTAAAGTAATTTCCTGAAGACTAACCAAAAGCCTAACCACTACTTACCTAACCCTAGTCATTAGCCTAACGTAAAACCAAGCCTTCTCTGTAAAATATAATGAGTCATGTTTGTTTATTTTCCCCAAAAGGGAGGTTAGTCCCCACAAGGTGACTGTTTGAACAGATTCATGTCCTCAAAATATGAGTTATATAAGCACATACACAGTATACAACTATAGTCTTCTCTTCCCCCTTTGCATGGTTCTGAGTATTCTTTAAACATCTCACAGGTTTCAGGTTTCTTTAACTTTTCACACACACACGCACACACTTATCTTATTCGGTCAGCTGGCGTGAATGACTGTTAATGGCTCCAAATGTCTGATAATAAATCAGTCGTTAATTCATCGATTCAGTCATAACCACCAAACCTTACTAGAGATTACCTCACGACATGTGTGTGTGTGTGTGTGTGTGTGTGTGTGTGTGTGTGTGTGTGTGTGTGTGTGTGTGTGTGAGAGAGAGAGAGAGAGAGAGAGAGAGAGAGAGAGAGAGAGAGAGAGAGAGAGAGAGCTTTAGCTCAACATCACAGTGGTCCATAGGGACTGAGAAGAAATAGAAAGGGAGTGTAAGAGAAACAGGGGAACAAACATTTTCTGGACATGTCTCTATTATTGACTGAGACAGTGAGAAGATGTATATATCATACCTGTCTATGTTTGTGTGTGTGTGCATGAGCATAGCTATGCTAGTTCCAACTAGTCTCCACCCAATGATGTGACACTGATCCCATCTTTGACTTGTAACCTCCTGACCTGGTATCAGGTTTGGCCATATTAATCAACATACACACACAGAGAAAGCAGCGAGATACTGGTGAGAAAGCGAGGAAGTAAATTAAAGAAAATTGGTTTGGTTTGTATATTCTTACCCGGTACACAACAAAGCCTGTAATACACCTGCCAGTCCAGTAGAGGACAGCGTGTCATATTCATATTTTTCGCCTAGGTGTGATAAACTATCAGGTTAGGTTTAGAACAAAAAAAAAAAAAAAAAAAAGTATTTAGGGTCAGACATCAAAACTAAGTGGTTAGATGAACATTTTCTTAAATAATTCCATAATTGCTTTCTTGCAGACACAAATCCTGGTCTCGTGGGTAAAAGTCCGGTGATCTACACCCACAACTCCACATCTGCTCCTCTACACGGACTTTAGCACTTTCCTACTTTGTCGCATAACTTTTGTCACATGACCTCTATCACATGACATGCAATTGCTTTTCATGTTGAAGCTAGGCTAACCGTCACACTAACACGGTGTCCTCTAGTGGACTCCCCGGTGTATTACACGCTTTACTGTGATACTGAGTTGTAAATGCCATGGATGAATGCTTAAATAGTTATAGTGAATGGGTTTGTCAACATGCCTGAGCGGCCATGGAGGCAAATGAGTAGATCAGTAGTCCAGGCGGGGTTTCAGATGAAGCTTCATTTATTTTTACATTCTAACACCACACCAAAGGTTCCCCATCACCTCCCAGTTCCCACCAGTCTCTACCATACACATTTGCTCACTCTAATTAGCCCAGACCTACCATCTACAGGTAAGTGTATGTATCAACAATCAAAATGTACAATACATATCTATATTATTTCACCAACCCAAAGATATCCATAATAATTTACAACTATTTACAGTCCTATAAATAAAGGAAATTATCAATACATAATTTATCTAAATAACCAGAGCAACACATATCTTGACTTCCCCCCCTATCTGCTTCCTGTGGTTGGTACTTCCCGGAACTATAAATGGGTGCTCAAGCCCCCGGGGAACTATTTTGCCCAAACACCCTGGGAAGAGGAAACAGGCAGAGGTGAGTTGTTGCCATGTTTAAATTAACATGTGTCCTTAGTTTGGCAATATATATAACTATTGTTCTGCCACGTAACTAATTAGACATTATCACACTCAGGTCTGTTCAATCAGTCACTCACTGCACTTGTCTATTTGTTTGTTCCCAGGGAGAACAAAAGGAACAACCCAGTGTCCCAGCCGTGCACATGGCTCCCAGCATCCATAGTCCAATAATAAATATATCCAATGAAATTATGTACGTGTTCTCCTCGGCACCTTCATCACACCGCATCTCAAATACTGTCTGCAGCATAGGTAACGGCGGTGCGTCGCTACAAGGTTCCTTCCTGACTTTTCAGGGTTAAAATGGAGAATGTCTGCTCTTTAATTTCTTTTAATTTGCCTTCCTCCTGTCCCCTCTTATTATTTCTGTCTTACTCCTTCCCTCCCTCCGTCTAACAGTTGTTCTGGACCATCAGTCTGAGCCCAGTTTCCTTTCTGTTCCATTAGATTCAGCACATTTGTACCATGCCAACGCTCTACTTGTCCTTATAAGGCCAGCATGAGTAACTGCATAGAGCTCAATCCCATGATCGCACAGGAAAAACCAATGTCTGACTGCAAAGTATGTATTTGCCTGCAGATGGGTGACTGTGTACATGTGTGCGCATGTGCGTGATCATGTGTTCACATTCGTGAGTGATGGTGTGTTTCTCGGGGAGATGCTGTCTGTGTCACTCCTGCATTTCCACATGACCTTTCTAAACCATCTTATCTTAATCATGCAGATCTCTGTTAAAAACTGTCTGACATATATGCTTTATTAGCATTCATTTCTTCATCCAGTCAGTTGTTCTCGTATCAACTGAAGCCAACAAAGCACTGCAAGCCTTACCCTGCTGTTGTTGAAATAATGCTGATGTGTCAGATGATAAATTTATACCGGTTCTCCCCAGAGACGCCAAACTCTAACCTTTATCCACTTTAGGCAATGGCTTGAATTTATAAATTGATTTAATTATTGGTTTAATTAGTCAGCGAAGTAAATAAAAGGTATTTTCTGCAAAAAATGCAGAGCACAGGGAAAGTACTCTCAGCTGAAAAAGTTATGAAAGTGAGCTGCAGTTAATTATACAGTAAATTCATTACATTGAGGGCTGCATTCAGACAGAGAGAGAAAGTGACAGAATATAATCTGGGTGATAGGTTTTAACAGTCAGTATGTATTTTTTCATGAGAAAACCACATGTGGTTTAGTCTAACCACATTGCATTGTATGCGTGTTCATGTGTTAGCATGGTGGCTGGGTGAGACTGCTTGCATGTATTAATCAGTGTCTTTTTCCATGTTCCACGTGTATTTTGTTATCCGGATTTTTGCAGTTTTGGTTTTTTTTATTGTTGGCGTCTGTGGGTTTATTCATGCAAAGGGAGGAAAAAAAAAAGCAACAGCCCTCTTTGAAATGCATCCCATTTAATTCATGAGATTAGAAAAGCTTCTGTGAGTGTGCTGTTTGTGTGCGTACGCTGCCAGCAGTGCAGTCTTTGCTGTTTGGGTGAAGTCGTACAGTGTATCCCAGTGGCTTTAAAGTAACACCAAGCTGGTATTAGCATTGGAGTATGGAGAAACATGTCCTCACTTGGTAGTCGACATGCTAAAGAACCCAACTCTTCTTCTCTCTCTTTATTTCTCACATTCTGGTTTTCTCTCTGCAATTGTTCTGACACTATATTGCATTTACATGTCCATCTTTCCACCCGCCTCTCTATCCAAGTACTTAGAGACTGGAGTACGTATAAATGAATGGACCTATCAATCATCTCAACCAACCAACAACGCCATTCTAGTCCCCAATGTCATACTTAATAGAAAATTATGTACAAATAATGATGAGCCTCCTCCTGAAGAGGGAGACAAGGTAAACAGAGAGGGTTTAGGGAGGCAAATAAAGCTGGAAGACCATGAGCCAAACTGAATATGATGGAAAACTACACTGAGAGCGAGAGAGAGAAAGAAAATGGATTGAGAGCGAGCTGAAAAACTGTTTTTTTTTTTAATAATTTTTTTTATGTACAGCACAAACAACTCTCTTAACCCTGCCTGTTATAACAAAGAGCCACATTCAGCTACAAGGTTTACTGCAGTCCCTTTCTACTAATAGCGAGTTGGGGTTTAATCCCCTGCCCTTCCACCTATAAAACACCCAAGGTAGCCTGGCTATTTCTATTTTATAATGGCTGAAATCACATGAGCAGTTTCGAGGTCGTGAAGGAAATGTGTGTGTGTGTGTGTGTGTGTGTGTGTGTGTGTGTGTGTGTGTGTGTGTGTGTGTGTGTGTGTGTGTGTGTGTAAAAAGGGAGGACAAAGAGGTTTTGTCTGCCCCTGCATGACTGTAAAATCACAAATGCAATGGTCTGCAGGTACAACTTTATAGTATGGACAAAATATCTGATTTTAAAAGTTTGAGGCAAATTTATAACGACCTAACTTTATGGCATTATTCTGACAGAAGATTTTGTATTCAAGCAGAACCTGTACATTGAATTATTGCCTATTAAAGGCAGATATATACGCACAACCAACTACAACCAGCAAGGTCAGAAAGTAGAGACACATTTTCTGTTTTGTTGCCTCAATACTCCCAACATGTGGATTTAATCCCTGAACCCTCCTCATATGTGCAACTTGAATATTTTGAGAGACTTCAATTTACTGAAATCAGCAACACAAATCTTTGGTGATGTTCTATTAGACCTGTAATTGGTGAGTGAAACATGTGCTGAGTTGGATTGAGGGTGAGTGATTAGTTTTGGCCAATGATGAATGTTTGACTGTAGAAAGATTTTTGGTTGCATTGTGTGGATGTTTAGGATTATTATCCTGCTACATTGACAGCAAATTACAGGACAATGTATAAAAAAGTTCCACTGATTCTACACTGTTTGTAGATATACTGTAAACACAAAACCCAATGATATCAGAAAAGTAGCATTTTTTCCCTCAAAATTAAGTTTGCTTTAACTAAATAAATGAAAGTGATATGTTTCAATGTGTGTTCACTGCTCTAATATCTGTACAGTGTGTGTACAGCAAATGTAAGCCTTCATACGCGTTGTTATTAATTGTACATCGAGTGAAGGCCGTGCTTTCATTCTCAAGCAAACACATCCTACATCTGCACAAATCACCAACATGTAAAGTAAAATGATCAAGTGTCCGAATTCACTTGGCATCCAGTCATAATAGTGATTTAACTTGTGATGTCTGTTTTTTTTTGGCCACATCATCATGTCTTAAGATGGCAAACATGTTTGCAAACGGTTGCCTACTTACACACAGCACATTATTATTTATTTAAAGTTGTGTCTTTGACCTCCTGATGAATCCAAGTCCACCATCAACTCTTTTAGCTCTTTTCTGGCCTTACTGAGGCAACGATAATATTACTAATAATAATAACAGCTGCTAAATATGGCACGATGTTCACCAGCTACTTTGTCTAGTGCCCAGTGGATTTTTATAAAATGTTTCTCTGAAAACAGCTGCTATAAAACACTATAAAGTTGAAGTGAGCTACAGATTGTGGCGATAATTCCCTGCGGGTTCATGACCAAGAGACAAACAATCAAAGTGGCACAATGTTTTCAAATGGTCAATGATATTTTAAAATAAAAATAAAATAGGAAAAGGTAAAAAAAAAAAAAAACCCACCTAAAAAACAAGTAAGAACCTGCAATGAAGGTCTTTATCAGTGAGACTACAACAGTGAGCATGTCATACTCACAATTGTATAACTAAAAACCTGGTTTATGAATCTTTCCTTACCTGAGAACTACTACATGCTTAAGTTACTGATACATAGAGGTGTTACGATATTTTTCAAGCCCACTTGGCAATTGATTATTCATGAAACAAGGACTTCACTGATTTGTGTACCACAAAATGTCACTACAAAAAATATTTCATCTAAACACCACCCCACAATGTGATGTGTTACAAGATACAAGATCGTGTCGGAAGGTAGTGCGAGAAATGTTGGAAGAAAGTACACCCTGGGAAACCAGAGATCTCACCCTAATTATCTGTGCACTACAAAAATAGAAAGCAATACAGTATTCCTTACGCTGCTTCTACAGGATGGAAAAACTGTGTTTACTGTTAGTCATGGGTGTTACTAATGGACCCACATACAGGCAAATCATGGCACTAAAGTGTTATCACTGTGAAAAGGTTCTCTTGTCTGTACCTAGGTCAATACTTTATGTCAGTGTCCCAGCATTTCTGACCTATTTAAAGCTTCTCCATGGATGGTTTTCTCAAAGATGGTGTCAAGATAAAGAGGAAGTTAAGAAAATTATGTTTTCTGCTTTATGGGGAATTACACACAACTTTTACAATTTCTTTGAAATGCAAGGTCGGCTAAATTACCACCAAATGCTACATATTTGCTCAATGTGTGCATAACTGTACACATACTGAAGGTATCGGACAAATGGATTAAAGTTAGAAATGCAGAGATTTTAGAGTTGTGAATCTATAATGGGCAAAAAAAAAGTACAAAAAAAATAAAACTGGTTCTGGGAACTGTGTGCTGGGAATTTCCCAAATTCTATTGTGGAACTCACAATGGTGTGCTTTTCTCTGGATGTTAACAGTGACAAGGTTAGATAGAATACTGGACACACTTCAGAGGACTGTAACCTTGAACCAAAAGACAAAGAGAAACAATCCCAGAGACACACACACACACACACACACACACACACACACACACACACACACACACACACACACACACACACACACACACACACACCAAAAACTTGTAAAAACACAGAAGCAGACACAAAAGTGCATGCATATTAGACTGTCTACATAGAGGGCAGGACCGGACATAGTTCTGACAGTACAGGGAATTCAGCCTTGATCAACAGGATATGATACAAGATCCTCTTATAACTGTGTCAGGCCAACATTTGGAGGTGGCACAGTTTTTCCATTTTTGATCTTCACTGCCATTAACAACCGAAGTAAAACAGTTTCATATGTGTTTCTGACTCCCTTTTAAAAGTTGCCCGCACCTGATTATCTTCACAGGAATGCAAAGACAAAAGGAGGCTACTCCATGCCAACGTTTTTGGGTCCTAACCATCGAGCAGCCCTCTGGCCTGTGAAAGGTGATGGTACTAAGAATCACCTTTGTATCAATAACAGGTAACAAGCAGATGATGTTCAGTGCTCAAAAGTAAAATTAAGCCAGTTTCATGCATATGTATGTTAATAAGAATGCGTCTATGCTGACAAAGCAGGCAACATTTTTTCAAAGATAAAAAAAAAAAGCTGCCTTATTTTTCACCAATCTGCTGCTCTTCCAAAAAGCAGAACTCGAACAACGTCACAGTACAAACTACCCAAACTTCAAAGCAAACTAACAACTTCGCAAGTTTGTAAGCTGAAGTCGAAATTGAAGTTCAAACGGTTAGTCTTTACCAAACTCACAAGCAAGAATGCAGCTGCAACACAGGCCAGCTACAATATCAACACATTCACCAGTGGAGAGCTTGTCAAGACGGCACCACAAACATGGCATGAAAAAGGCAAATGCAAGCAAACCACTTGGCCTAGCAACTGTGACGAAGAGGATAGAGTCATCATCAGAGAGCGGAATGAGCTCAGCGGCTGCAGAATTTGACAGGCGTTTTCAGGGAGCGGAGGAAATAGAGAACTGCATCTGTCAAGCTTCAGAAAGATTTTTTGGGTTGTTTTTTTTAGCTAAATGGTACGAACATGGAAGAAAACTGCAAAGTGAGACTGAATTGCGAACTGGGAGAAAGAAGTTTGAGGGTTTCCAGAGGAAAAATTCATCCTGGGCGCTGACGGTCAAAGACCCCTTTGGCTGCACATACCTTTGTGAGATAACATAAATCAAAGTAAAATAACCAGATCAAAGCAGGGGACTGACAAGCTGACTGACGGGCACTTTACTGAGTAGTAAGACGTGTTTGAACCATGAACCAAACTACGAACTGCTGCCTCATAGGTTACAGTCCCAGCCCACTCAGTGACATTGTGAAGTTTTTCTATTATTCAGGATGAATAAAAAAAATTCCAGCGGCTCTCTGTGAACTTTTATTCCACGTTTTTCAAGGATGTTGACCATTGGGTCTTATTTCTTTCGTTTTGTTTTTAGGGAATTCATAAATTATTCTGAATTTTTTTAAATAAAAAAATTCAAAAATTTTAGACAGTTTTAAATATGTATACTTTTTTTTTTTTTTACATTATCATTGACGGATCATGTATTTGTTAGGTGTAAGTGTGTAATACAGCAGGTGAGAAAGGCAAGAGGTCAGGCTGACATGAATGGAAGGTGAAGGGATGGAATCAGAGTAAAACAATAATCAATATATGTACTACAATATGGGTGGGATGGTAAATTGCAGGTATAATGTTTCCACCTAATAATGCGCCCTAGTATCACACGTGGTGTGTCTTGTCTCTTTAAAATACTATTGTGGCTGACTTTAACAGAATAACCCACCTTTACATTCTTCTCAGTTTAACCTCTTCATACAAGCAGTGCGACATAGTTATAGCATTGCTCAGATTGTTTTAGGAGATTGTCCCTTCTTGCTCATGATCTTAAAAACATATCAATGCACATATACCTAGAAGAGTTCAGACATGACAAATACTGTTTTGCTGAGTATGATTCTTTCAAACAACACACACTTCAATATATAGAATCAACACAGTATAAATAAAATGGTAGAAAGTGCTTGATAAGAAAAAAAAAAAATCACAATGTTCAATGTAAAGCAGCTGTGGCCTCATGCCAAACCGACAACTAAACGGCAGAATTACACACTCTCCAAAAGCTGCAGTAACTGTAACAGCTATGCAGTCATACTGTGGCCACATTGAAAAGCTTCAGGTGTGAACTTTTCTAACATAAAAAAGGTGCAAAAAAAGGGAGCGTAGGCCCAGGAAACCCCTTCAGAGGATAACCACAAGGTTTGAAGGTGTAGGGAATTAAAACAGCACAATGAGTCAGGCAGTGGAACTACCTTTGAAATGTTCCACGCTGTTTCATTTTGCATCGCACAACAAAATGGAATTAGTAATTAAATGACTAACTGTAATTGAACACACACATTTAAGCCTAAAGTACAGAAAGTAGGTGAAAGTTGTTCATTAAATCCTATAATAAGGGCTGTGTCACACCGCCCACTGGAACAATTGGCGTCCATACAGTACCCTCTGTGTAGGACTGTTTGTAACTGTGTGTATGTGACAACAGCGCAGCGTCCTGTTGATGTAGTTCCCCTCTCCTTAGGGAGAAAGTCTGCTGTTGTCTTCCAAAAGACACACACACACACACACACACACACACACACACACACACACACACACACACACACACACACACACACACACACACACACACACACACACACACACACACACACACACACACACCAGCAGACAATGCACTCACTTGGAAAGTTGTGGTGTGGCATTTGTTGCTTGATAATTGTTTTTAGGCAAACATAATTTTGCTAGCGGAGACAGCTAACCCATAACCATGAATCAATGAAATGATAATGGAGCCATAGGGGAAAAAAACACATTCAGCATACTGTGGCAACATTGCATGAGGAGTTCCCTCCTGTTTTTCTCTGGCTGCCTTTATCTCTATTTCTGTCCCACTCTCTCTCTCTGTCCCTCTACACTTAAGTTTTCATCGCTTTTACTTTTCATAGTCATTCCACAAAAATAAAAACGTCTAAAGGAGAAACAAACAAAGCCATAAATGTGAAATTGAATTAGTTCGCCATCGGCTCACTTCCACAGCCATTACTTCTCCCACTACACTTCCCACAGAAAGCCATTCAGGTAAATAATCGCTTTTGCTTTAATTAATAAATGCATCATCCTTAATGAGAGGGGCCTGTTAGGTGCGGCGCTAACTGCTACTGCTCTGTTTTTCTTTTGATCCCCCCTCCCCCTTCTTTTAACTCTAAAACTTTAAACCTAATTTCCATCTCTGAAGCATGCTAATTGCTCTCACTCCCCGCTTTATAAACAACAAAGTTTTATTATTTTGAGGCAGAGAACATTGTAATGTGAGGCTATCGACCTGAGTGGGACAGACACTTCCCCCCTGGCTGGTCACAAACCAAATGACTTTCAGGTGTGAATTAAAGATTCAATTTATTAGCTGATATTTTCTTCATCATTTATTTGGTCTAAAATAGTGAATAATAAATATCACAATATTATGGAAACCTAAGACTGGATCTTGAAATTATTATTATTTTTTTCCAAAAATGAATCCAAAACCCTTACATATTTGTATTAATCATATGTGAAATACACGAGTCACTATTTGTCCTACTGTACTTTGTATTTGTTTTCATAATCATTTTTCATTTCCTCCCGTTCTAATCCAATGACTCGGGTCGCAGTGGGGCGGTGCCGATCTCAGCAATTTGAAGCCTTCAGTTCGTATTGATGATTCAAATTATTATTTTACAGTACAGTAGTTATTTGTAAAAAAAAAACATTTATACAGTACTTTTATTTGTTAAACAAATGCTTGGGCCTGTAAAAAGGTTTTGTTCTTTGGTTTCAATGTATTATGGAGTATTTCATTGTATAATAATTGTAAAAAAAAAAAAAGGTTACTACTTCACGGATTTCATCTATATTCATATACGCAGTTCAGATTGCGTTTATAAAATGTGAGGTTTTTTTCTTGTTAGGAGGAGGCAGGTTGGGTGGAGGGTTCGCAGGTGGGTGCAGGAGGCTACAGTTCACTTCCTGTTTCCAACCACGATTCGGGGCATTTTTTTTTTAATACTGCGTTTATTGACGCTGCAGGTTCATAACTTCAAAGAGTATTAATCCTAATGCACATCACGGTTTAACTCTAACCATTACCTTTGTCTAACTCTGACCAAGCAGCATTTGTGGCTAAACCTAAGAGCACTAATTCTCCTGTGAGTCGTAGAAACAAAGGACATATATGGTCATATGGGTTGGAGGAGTAATTCAGGAAACACTTGATTCTATAGGATAGAAGTTGGTTTTGATGTCAGACTGTATCTGTAAACTGTTAAACACCGGCCTGATAATACTTGAGGTTTAAAGGACAGACAGTATTAACATATTCAGTTATATACTGTACGAACAACTGAAACAAAATTATAACTGACCGCGGGAGGGGAGTAGGAAGATATTACTAAACAATGACGTTTTCAGAATAAAATATGATACCTGGCAGCATACCGTGTTTACATGTTTTTGCAACTCATTAGCAACGTAGCAAACCAGTCACTGGATGGTGACACCTGGCACTAATGTGGGCGGTGTTTTCTTGTTAGCACATTAATAATTGAACAATCTGACAGCGTCTCCGATTTTTGTTTTTTCCGCTCCCTCCAGCATGACTCAGCCAGTCTCAGCTCAGAATTGGACCCGTGCGGATGGGATTGTGACTGTGATTTGAAAAACAGTACCTGCAGGACGACAAGTGAGTACAACCTCTACTTATCTCATCCGTGTCTCATCCGCAGTGAAAAGTGGATCATATCAGTACTATCATCTCAATGCTTACAGGAGCCGTTCACGTGAAAGAGCACCTTGCGACTGACAGCAAAAGGGCCTTGATCACTCGACAGACGCAATAAAAGCAGTGATCACTCTGATAGCTGATAAAGAATAAGAATAAACTTCACAAATACACAGCCTACACACACACACACACACACCATACAAACTGTACGGATATGACGGTGTTGGCACGCAAGCACAGCATCTGCATGTTTATGGAAAGACAACATATTGATGGAACAAACTGGTGAAAAGGTTTTAGAAATGTGAGGACAGAATATGTTTCTGACTGACAGAATATGAGGCTGTTTTCCCTGACCTGCATGTCTGTGGAAGTTTCGATTTTCATTTGGGCTTCTTCGTATGTCTGTGCTGTGTATGGGATCGTGCTCCTTACCCTGTGTGGGTCGTTTTCATGCCCTCTGCGTCGAGGGTCCAGTTCTTCATAAGGCGGCACTATTCCTTCTCTCCTCGCTTGCAGGTACTCTCTTCTTAGCAGCTGGATCCTGTCCATACTATCACACACACACACACACACACACACACACACACACACACACACACACACACACACACACACACACACACACACACACACACACACACACACACACACACACACACACACACACACACACACACACACAGAGGCAGATGTAGGTGGGCACAGACAAGCACACACACACACACACATACACACAGAGAAACCAAAGCAAAATAAAATAACTTTTAGATAATTCTGGAAAACAGATATGCAAATGTAAAAAAAACAACAACAAAAAACACACCGATGTTTGAATTTTAAACTAAAAAGCAACAATTTTGAATGACTTTGAGATTTGAGACGTTAAGAGCAAGACAGTGGCCAGTTTTAGGTTGCTATATGTTTTAACCAAAGTCTAGCTCACCACAGATTGCACGTTCAGGCAGCTCGGAATTGGGAAAGTTTCCATTTGAGAGAGACTAGCTTCTTAGTTGAGAGCATTCACAAACACTCAACATAGCAGCCCTCAAAAATGTGCTCTATAATAACTGAAAAAACAACTTTGTCATCATCCATATAAACCAGCAAAGGGACAAACTGGAGCTCAGACGGTCGATATAATTTGTACACTACTTTCTACAAGTTTTGATGTACTGCCGTTTTCAACATTTAACACAGTCAGAAAACTCGATAGGATACGCTAACCAAGTCTGGCTCTTTCACCTTATTTTCAGAGCAAGTACAGTTCTTCCTTTTCCACAAATGCTGCCACATGAAATGACACCAAATTTACTTCTTGGAGCTCCCAAAATGTTAGTTTAACTGGTGATTCTCCAACTCGTAGGTTGGAACTTACAAACTTCCCATTCGCTCATGAACGCACCAAGAATCCAATCAGTGTCAGCGTGTCATGTAAAACACTTCTGAGACATCACCAACCATCTGTTTATTCAAACAGATACTTTCATGACATCTGTCTACAGAAGTTTTACTGCAGAGATAAAGACTGGACAGATGACGCTGCATACATGCGCACACAGCATGCATGTGAGCACATGCCACACACACACACACACACACACACACACACACACACACACACACACACACACACACACACACACACACACACACACACACACACACACACACACACACACACACACACACAGAACGATCTCTTAATCATTCGGACTGCCTACATCTACAGTATGCCTGTTTCTCCATCTTTTTATTTTTCTCTTGCAACAGGAAAGAAAACAAAAACATCAATCATGTTATGAATATGTTCTTTCTGTGTGTGTCAACACTGCAAATATACAGAATATCAACGCTGAACCCTGAGCACCTCTGTGAGTCATGCACACATACATATATCCACTCACCCACACGTAATGGAAATGCAGGGAGTTATATCATACACATATGTACCCATATGCACCATTGGAACTGCACTTTGCAATTTCATGAATCGAGCTGATGCAAGGAGGAAAAACACATTGATGCAACATCAGGTGATTTATGAAAAGTCATAAGCAATGGCAACGAAGTCACATTAACTTCAAGGAATTCAACGACGAAAACTGCCATCAGAGAGATTGTGCATGCATATTGATCTGTTTTAGATTTGTGAGTATTTGTTTCTTTTATAGAGAAAATCTGCAGTCAAACTTGTTGGGCTAGAATAACTGTTTCACACACTGCTGAATCAAATCAAAGATAACTCTTCTCTAGAGTGGGATTTAGTGAACTCTGGGATATTGCTTGGGATGTTCTGTATCTATGTACATGTCCAAAATCCTAATACCTTTCAGTAATGCACAAATAATATAAGTGAACACGCCTGAAAGTATATGTGAAATACTTCATCAGTAAAAATATGTATTTGTCAGGACAAATCTACCTGATTAAGCACTACTTATAAGTGTGACCTGTCAGTGGCATTTTCTCTCAGACCGCTCATTTAATGCATCAGTGTCGTCTCACACAGCCAACTAAACACGGCTTAACTAAGGAGGACAAGAAAAAAAAAAAAGGCCTTATGCCCATATATGTCCGGCCAATGAGAGACAGAGGAATTCCACAGTGTTGATGGTGAAGTTGGGAAAAACAGAATTGCAACATCCCACATACCAGAGGCATTGAACTAAAGGCATGCCAGATCAAGCCTTATGAGATTTATTTTAGTCCAACACATAAATGTTTCTACAACTAATACCACCACTGCTACTGCATTAGATTTTAATGTATTTGTTGATGAAATACAAATTAAGGTATTTTAATATGGAATAAAGCAACAACAACAAAAAAGTGTGTCTAACAGCTTTAAAACAAATGCATTTATTTATTTGTCATTTTGAAAATATTTAACATTAAAAACTGTTTATGCGGCATGAAATGAAAAGAATGTGCATGCATGGCTTCTGTGCTCTATCCAGTATATTTTTCCATCGTAACATTTCACTGGAGGCACAGAAGTGACTCTGGAGAAACTGTATTCATGTAGAGTATACATAGAGGACGACATTATAGTGACACACAATCTGTGTGCATGTGGGACCTTGTCTGTGCACCACTGAAAGTGAAAGAGAGCTGTGTCAGCAGTAACAACTTCTGCAGTGAAGAGATTCAGAGCAGAGTGAAATCAGATGCCAATGGCACTTGATGACTGAGCAAAATTCTTCTTTTTTTTTTTTTAATCTTCTTGGCCCTTTCACCCTGTTTTGTTTTTTTTTACATTTATTTTGTATTTATTTATTTATGTAATTTTATCAAGTGAGTAAGCCAGAAAAAAAAAAAAAAAAAAAAAAAGCCCCAATTTTATTGTTTAACCACGTTATTCAGCATCCCGGGGACGAGCTCATCCCAGACTGAAAAAGGCAGTGAAACACCTCAGGCAGGCTGGCTGCTCATCACATAGACAGAAATAAACATGTATTGGCAATCGATGCTACGGTATATCTCACATCTTCTCCGTCCTCCTGCTTTCACTCCCTCACCCAACTACTCTGTTTGCACGTGCTACTGGAAAGACAGAAATAGTGTGAGTGCATATAAAGTGAGTGGAAAAGACGAAGGAAAGATTCAGGAAACATACGGACACATTTTCAGCTACGAAGTTGGCCTTATTCCAAAGTTCTAGTTCATGAATGTTCAAACAAATGTGGGAAAAGGAGAAGAGTTGAAAGGCCAAACTCTGCACATATGTTTGGTTTGGCTACCCAGCAACAGCTAATGTCAGTCAGATGAGTTCTCATATCTAAGTACGACCTCACCCTCTGGTTTATTTTATTGACAAAAGGGAGAACAGGATTATAAAACAACAAACAAAGTATTCCTTTTCTATCCACAGACACACATTAAAAAAAAACACTAAGAAATAAATACACACACACACACAAAGAATACTTTATATGATTTATTACGCCACATAAAAGCAAGAGGGTAGGCTAAAGAAGAAACATGTGTGATAAACACAAACATAACGCAACAACACTTTCATGCACACACACACACGCGCGCACACACACACGCGCGCGCGCACACACACACACACACACACACACACACACACACACACACACACACACACACACACACACACACACACACACACACACACACACACACACACACACACATATATATGAAAACATTTTCGTGACCACAGACTGAGAAAGCGACAAAGCTATTGATTAGCTTTGGAGAAACAAGTGAGCCATAAAAGCTGCATACTGGAATGACCTCACTTTTTAATTGCCATGTGGTCATTAAATAGGAATGGTTCAAGTGATATCAGCTCTATAGCATAGCATTGTTCTGTGTTTGTGCATGACGGCGTAGATGATCAAATACTTAAAACATGTTTGCAACTAAAATATATTAATTTCATTACTATCGATTTCACATCAGGAATATATTATTATTTAAAGCATACGCAACTTTATATTTAAAGCCTTAGTGTTTAAAAAATATAGCAGGCCCTTTTCTTGTTTCTCTTCTTCTACCTCTTTTTTTTTTAACACGCACGCACAAGCACAGGGAGATCAATCTTTTGCTCTGGCTCTGTCACACCAATAATAATTCCATAAATGTTTAAAATCAGAATCGGAAACTCGGCACAGCTGTTAATAATTCTGCTATTAATAATTAAGACTTCTGTTCCATTAATAACATGGTGAGATACAAGCTCAAATATATCAGTATCCACAGTAGAGGAATATGTCTTTGTCATTAATATCTATAAATATTTACAAGACTGGTAACAAAACCCGCCTTTTCTTTTTCTTCCTTTACACCTTTGACGCTGTTTTTTTTGGGGGGCTTGCGGTAAATCAGTTTTGGGATCTGACAAGAGATCATGGGTCATGTATATTTAACATTAATCTTTAATGCTATAATGCAGTGTGTCTAGGTTTAAATTCTCTGAGATGCTTTATTTATTTAATCTTTAATGGCGACAGTAAGTGTAAATACCTAGAGAAGGCATTATCGGCCTGCTTCACCTCAAGCTAGACTTAATAACATCATCAATAATTAAAAAAAAAAAAAAAAAAAAAATCGTGAGTGATGTGGTGAATCCATTACCAACACCAGCACTGTTATCGAAAGGAGTCATAGCCACCTGATGTGCTATTGGTATTTTTGCTCTGTTTGGTAATGAATATATTTAGTTCTCTTTAACAGATGAATTTGAACTGAAAAGTTTAATACATTTGACAGAAAATTACTGTGGTGTCATCTGTCAAACAAACAGCAACACATGCAGTGTATGTAAGGACACATGCACACACAGGACGTGGTCTCCTATTAGATGTGACACAGGGGAAATATGCAACCCAGTATCAAGACAAAGGGTGTAATTTACCCATTAGTCCACTAAAGAATACCTTGTCAGTGTCACATCACCTAGCCTAGGCCTGAAAAGTAAGGGCCTTAGATTTACCCACAAAAAAAACACAGTTTAGGAAAAAAAAAAAGTACTTAGTTAGGCACCAAAACGAATTGATTAGGGCTCAGAAAAGATCATAGTTTAGGTTGAAATTAGTGATTTTACACACAGTCATGTTATGTATGTCAAGTAAGTTGCACACGATGTAAGCAGAAGAAATCCTCGTCGCGTTCTCGGACTCAAACCCTGGTCTCCTGGGTGAAAGTCCCGGGTTTGATCCCACTTTGACTTTATCACTCTTTTTACTTTGTCACATGCCCTCCCTCTTCAACCCTGGTTATACGTGTGGACTTTTCAGGGTTAGGGGAGTCTAAATGTGACACTGACATGGTATGCTATCGTGGACTGAAGGGTTGGGCATGATGCCAGGCGTGAAATACATCACTCCGATTTTTGTGTTCGTCAGATTCATGCACGACTGTGTAAATGAGAGTGTTTGTGTATACTTGTGTGAAAATGAAAAGCTTAGCAATACATAAACATGGAAGGAACCAGCTAGAAACTTTTATGGATGCATAGTGGTACAAGTCTTCCAGGAGAGTGTGCGTGTGTGTGTGTGTGTGTGCCTGTGTGTGTGCGTGTGTGTGTGTGTGTGTGTGTGTGTCAGGCCAAACTTGCATTCTTGGAGGAAATCAAGACAAGAAAGGGATAACAACCCTCCTAATACACACCTGCAGTGCTGCTGACCTTCTAAGAAAGAGTGAAGTGTAATTTTCTTTCATGAAGACAAAGTCGTGATAGCCATTTGGAAAAATCAATGAAGCTTGAAAACATCAACTCTGATTGATTAAAAAACTTATGAGATGGTACATACTGTATATAAATGACTTCCCCTTTTGAAGGAAAGCGGGAAATTTGTGTCAATCAATGCAGCAACCAAATGTCACAGTTACAGATGACCATCTTACCCTTTTCAATGCAGCAGTAAATGATCATTGACTTTCTATTCAAATGAGATGGACAGTAAGAGGGTGGGAACCTTAACATCGTTTTAGCTTATGTTACAAACTGTATAACGTAATTTAATCATATCACTATGTTCAAGTTTGATTAAATTGGATTAAGTTTCCTCATGTTGTTATTTAGTATTACATTCAAACTCATTGACGAACAGTCTAAATATAACCATGCTATTATATTTATGCTGGGATCATCTTTTGGCAACAACAGGGCACGAAACCACAGTCAATAACAGTGGAGGAGAACAACTGAGGAAATATAGCTTCATTTTGAGTGATGAGGAACGATGGAGTTGTAGATTTCTTCTGTCCACACGTCCACAAATGTGTGTGAGTCTGTGCATCTTCCCCCCCACCCTCCCCCCGGTGTTTAGTTGTAGAGTAGAGGATCGTTATCAGCTGTGTCTTACAAGGATCAGCCAGACCACAACAACAAACACAGGTCAATGCATCAACTCTATCCCTGTATCTTGTATCTTGGTTTCACTCTGCTTCCTCTTCTCACTTCTAGCACACACACACACACACACACACACACACACACACACACACACACACACACACACACTTATAGGGAAACCAACTCAATCGGCGTGTCTTATCGTCCATCATCTGTTTACAACTATTGTTAGATATTTTAACATTATTTCATCTGTTCTGCCATTTTGACATTTTTGTGATGTATTCAATTTTCCTTTCCACATTTTCCTTCACTGTGACTCATTTCGTACAGTAAACATTCTGCCACTTTCTCTTCCTCCACGGTGTATTTTCAATTTCTCCCTCCTCCATCCGTCCTTCTCTCTCAGCCTCTCGCCTCGTTCTGCCCTCCCAGGTTTATGCAGGTAATCATCTCTGCCGTCGTTTCCGTCTCCACCTCGATACCATCCATCTCTCCTTCCCTCCCACTCCATCTTATTCTCTTCATCATCTGCTCATCTCCATAGCCTCTGCCCCCGCCTCCGCTCACCCTCCCGCATCTCGCCCTTCATCATCCTCTTCCTCCTAATCTCCCAAGCTTGTGCTTGGCTTTAATTAGCTGACATCTCCACTAATGAAGTTTGACAACAAAAGATCACCGACGCTGGCAGGTGGGTCACGGGGAGAAAAAAAAGAGAGGGGGCATGAATAGAGGGAGAGAGGGTGTGAAAGAAAGGCTCGGTGCGACAGTGCGGTTGTGTGTGTGGCACGGGTGCGTGTACGGGCTGTCAGGTAGCTAACTTTCTTTCTTTTTTCTCTACAGGCTAACAGGAAGTGACACCTGTTTATAAAATGCAGCTGACAGGATATGACACTGCTTCTTATACGGCGCCGTCTACGCACGGGGAGTAATTAGCGCTCCATCGACTGCCATGACATCAATCAGACTAGCTGTCTAAATGCCTGTGTGCACTCACAGTGGCAGAGGAAGCTGGCATGCTATCGCGATGACAATCGTTGTGCGTGTGTGAGTGTAGTAGAGATTGAATGTTGTCTGGCAAGACATTATTTAGACAGGCCTTCTGTATGTGCAGACGCGCGCGTGTGTGTGTGTGTGTGTGTGTGTGTGTGTGTGTGTGTGTGTGTGTGTGTGTGTGTGTGTGCGTGTGTGTGCGTGTGTGTGTGTGTGTGTGTGTGTGTGTCAGACAGACAGATAGGAAGCACTACAGGTGGTAAACTGGCTGGCATGAAATCATGTAGGCAGGCTGTCTGGCCCAACATTCCCCCTTTGACTTTAACAGGCATGTGTGTGTGTGTGTGTGTGTGTGTGTGTGTGTGTGTGTGTGTGTGTGTGTGTGTGTGTGTGTGTGTGTGTGTGTGTGTGGCAGAAGGCCTATTTGCCTAATGTCCAAGCCAATCACAATAGCTGTGGATGGCGCCTCTCTAAAGTTGGATTCATCCTTGATGAAAGGGATTACCGGTCGGCCCGTCAAAGAAACCTACAGCGTAGATTTTGATTCACAGTCCAGTGTTATATTTCACTGGTTAACAGCACTACGACAAAACCTACGACAAACCCAGATATATTCACTGTGCTGTCTATGTCCGGATTGTGTTGTGCTTAAATTATGTTTCCCATAGCAATTCTATTAAATGTGTTACTCACTTCATGATAAAGAACGCGGTCAGGAGGTTCATCTTGTCTAATCATTGCACGGAGACGGCTGAGGGGGCACTTGCCTTTTCCGTTTAGTTCATTTACTGTGAAATAGAGCGACAACTGCAGCCAACTGAAGATATGCCGTGGAGTTGACTTGGCCAGATGGTATGCATGTTAATACAAAGAAGACAATGACTCACCCTTTGTGCTTAATGTTGTCTTCACCATCAAGAATCTTAAGTGGCATTGGAAACCTGTGGTTGGGTCCTCAGTGCGAGATATGAACCATTAGACCATCTCTCTCTCTTCCTCTTACTGTCCTGCTTAGTGCGTCTTATGTTTAGTTACTCCTCTGCCTCGTTTAGGGATAATGGTCATGTAATAAATGTAATTTATTTGCCGTCATGGAGACGAGGCTCAGTGAATTGAAAACACGAATCCACACCATGGAAACCTAATCTTTGGCTGCTATGCTCATCCCGCCTAGAGTAGCGGGTGCAAGCCGAGCCAGCGCAGTTCCTACTCTTCCCTGGCAGCTCGGGACCAGCCGGAAAGCCACAGAGTGACTGTCCAAAAGGAAATATGGCCCTCGGCAGAAGTGTAACATAATTGTGATTTGACCCCGATGAAAATATTTTTCTTGGGCACCTTCCCTCACCCTGGAGTAAGGTCATTAGACAAACAAATGAACATTTCCCAGCATGCCTACTGCCTTCAAAACCTAATAATAAAACATCCAAATTAAAAAGGTCTAAGTGATGGGTTGAAATTATATCTATTTGATAAAACATGCAGTTTAGAACATTTTGATAAAGAAAAATGATGCTGCACCAATTGGCTATGATTTAAAACCAGTAGTGCACAAGGTGAGAAGGTGGTATATAGTTTAATATTGGGTAATCACACAATTATTACTAAATAGCTTTACAGAGTTGCACGTATGCAAACACCGGCTCTCCATTGAAAATATATCGATATACATAATTATATAATACCCATCACTAGCTTGACTAGAATCTCTATAATCACCCCCAGTTCGAAAACATGTGATTGATGTATTATTATGTTCAGGCCATCAAGATACAATCATGGTCAATGTGGTAAAATGCAAGCTTTGGAGTGCACATCTTGCATGATGACAGAAACATAGTTATATTTTGCAAAAAAAAAAAGCATCTGCTGGTAATGCACGTTGTTTCATGAATGTTTTGATCTAATAAAATCTGAAATGTACAATATGCACACCAAAACTGCAGGTTTCTACGACTAAAATTTTGATATAATTCACCTTATCAACTGAATGAAAAATACATAAGGTAGAATACTCCAGCAATAAGCATCTGCATAGAAAATAACAGGAGAGATGTACACAGCTATACTTGCGTCCCTTAAAATACTTTTGTGTATTGAAACTTTTAGTGCGTGTCCTTTTAAGAGGCTGTGTATGTGCCCATGTGTCCTTTCACCATGTACGTGCTCCATCGTGGGCGGATGTCCTTTGCATGGAATTTATTTTTCATTGAGAACTACTTGTGCAAATACGAGAGGCGGAAATCATAAATGAGAGGAAGAGAATGCAACAGGGGGACGAGAGACCTAGAAAGGGTCTATTGAGGGAAAGAGAGCAAAGGGGGAGGAAGGGATGGAGCACACGAGTGCCTCTTGAGAGCTTTTCCTTATTAGCCAGGCTGAATCACCCGCTTTGAGTCCGGAAAACACACACTCTGGCCCTTTTTCTTGTCTGCTCCCCATCAACCCCCCCCCCCAACCTCTTCTCATTCCTCTCTTTTAGTCCTCTCCACATTCACCACTTTATACTCCCAGCATCTCACTTCAGTTTATCCTTTTACGTTTCCCATCTACTTTTCTCAGTCTAATTTTACCCTTTTAGCCCCGGACACTCACTGACCCCCTCCTCATTCTCATTGCATATCCTCACTCCGTCCACCTCGTTCCCCATTTCATCCGTTGAAATATCCCACAACATCCACTTAGCCTCTCTTCCCCCTGAATCCCTCGCTCCCTCTTCTTTTCTCCTTTTCTCTTCAATGGTTGATCCACTTTTCTCATTCCTGCAATTATTTGGGTCCACTCATGTCCTCTCTCAGCCTACAGAATTTGGACCACCTATTCTCTCTTCTATATCACCATCCTCTTTTTTTTTTATTATTTATTTTTTAGCTCTAAACGTGCACTGACCCCCAATTATTTTTCTACAAATGTGCACTCTTCTTTCTGTTCTGTTCATTTGTCAATTTTACACTTTTATCCTCCACCTTTTTTACTCTGTATTTTTCTCTTCCTGCTTTTCTTTTGGCTAATTTGTTCCTTTAGCTCCTGGCAGTCATTCCATCTTTTCCTCTCTATACGTCCCCTTGCCCCCTTTTTTCTTTCTTTAACTTCCCCTTCTTTGTTCCTAATCCCATTTCACCTTTACCCCCTTTTAGTCCTAAAACACTCCAAACGTCTCTCTCATATCCGCCATGGTCCATCATTCTGCTTGCTTGGCTAGCTGAAAGTTCCACATTTCTTTCCAAAGAGTTTCTATAATCAATCGATAGTTTATTTTTCAAGTATAACGTCTTCACACCTAACTAACAAAAGAGTTCCTTTAAACTAAACGAATGAGCCTGCATAGAACCGCCCCCCTCGTTTGTTGAAATTTTCAGAACTGTTTTAAAGTTTAGATAAGTAAACTTGTCAGTTAAGATTTGTGAAAAAAGCTCTTTTTACATTAATAAAAGTACACCAGGTCACTTTCTGTCACCGTTTAAAGTTACATGAAGAAAAAAGCCACAGCTGTTGTTTTTTGTGGAGAGTCATTAATGGCTGAAAAATGCAAATTCCGTCCACAGAATTTTCTGAAGATGAGACAGAATTCTTTACAAATCAGAACATAAGTTTCTGCTTCTGCTGCAGATATTTTTCAGTGATCTATGTTGCCTTGGTTGTTCATTCGGTGATAAGCTTTTGAGTCACAATCATGCAATTACCCGCATAAATACAACCCTTGACACACACACACACACACACACACACACACACACACACACACACACACACACACACACACACACACACACACACACACACACACACACACACACACACCCAAAGCCCATGCCCTGCACAGGCTAATTACCTACAAGGAGAGATTGGTTTGGAAAACAGTACTCTTACTGACCAACCTGGCACCCCTTAAAAGCCCCCTCCACAGGGTGTGTGTGTGTGAGAGAGAAAAGTGTGCAAGATAATGACAGTGAGTATTACTGTAGGTAATAAAAAGAGGCGTGCGTGTGTGTGTGTGTGTGTGTGTGTGTGTGTGTGTGTGTGTGTGTGTGTGTGTGTGTGTGTGTGTGTGTGTGTGTGTGTGTGTGTGTGTGTGTGTGTGTGTGTGTGTGTGTGTGTGTGTGTGTGTGTGTGTGTGTGTGTGTGTGTGTGTGTGTGTGTGACACTCAATGAGCTCAGAGAACTTCTGATTAATTAACATTGGAGGAAAGAAAGCCTCTCCAGTGACCAGCCAAGCAATGCTAAAAGCTCATCTCTTTTTCCTGTACGAGCTCCCTCGATGTCTCTTTCGGTCTCTGTTTCACAATCCCAACATTGTATTACTCTACACGTGTCAGGAGTGTATGTTGATTCCATTTACTGTATATAATGTATAAAACTAGACTTAAACTATGTACGTAATCGTCCATGTCTGGGAAAATACTGTATATTTTCCTTTATGTAGCATGTTAGCAGTTTGTAATAAAACCTCTACACTTTATCTTCCATTGTGTCCCGTCACAGGACATCTGGAGGACTGCTTTACAAAGACTCTCACTGTACAACGTAAAGCTAAATAAGAACGACATCCAGCACAAACCAGCACAAACTAAGGAGGACCTATGCTTTCTCCTTCTACAATGGCACAGATGCACTCTGGACCTTCTTTTCCCCTCCTTTCTGTTTCTTCGGCTGTTATTGCCCTCTACTTATCTTTTACTTCTGTGCAGTACAGTACCCGTCTCTCTCTCAAGCTCACTCCACTCTGGACTCTCAAGGCTGATTGTTTTCTAATTGGTGTAGTGCCAGAGGTCGTGGTTGTTATGGTAACCTGCAAAGGGGCACTTGGAAGGGTTAGGTGGTGGTGGTGGTGGTGGTTGGTTGGGCGAGGGTGGGAGCGGGCGCCCACTCAAGAAAACTGAGGGGCAGCTCTCGTCTAAGGCTGAGGTGGTCACTTCAGAAAATGGACTGTGAGCGTGTGTGTGTGTGTGTGTGTGTGTGTGTGTGTGTGTGTGTGTGTGTGTGTGTGTGTGTGTGTGTGTGTGTGTGTGTGTGTGTGTGTGTTTGAAACCATCATCGGAAGGACATTTCTGCGACTTCACAACTACAAAGGGATGTTTGAGAGTCAGAACTAAGACTGCTGTTAGTTAGGTTTAGATAAAGGTAAAGGTTGGGATTAGGCCTTTAGTTGTAATATGGGGGGATAGGGTAAACGGCTAAGGAATACATAATGTAAATATACAAAGATAGAAATACATGCATGAGGTGCATGATAATTTAAAAAAAAATACACAATAGCTTATGAAGTGGTGGATATTTAAGCAAAATTAAAAAAAAAAAAAAAAGTCAATTGTTTTAATTCTAGAGCACATTTACAGTTTTGTGTGTACAGTCTTTACCAAATTTCTTGTGTCTATATGTCTTACTATACATGTCTGTGTCCACTGGGATAATTACATGAGTCTGCATTGTGCTGTGCCCTTTGGATTTAAAGGTGTTGGACTCGTTGAAAAGCAGACAGGGTGGTATGTCGCTGCTGTGTGGTTAATTAACTGTCCTCCCATAATGCAACCATTTAAAGCAAATCACTGACAATAAACTCATATCACACACAAAATGCACACGCGGAGCGAGGGACACGCATGTATGTATGCAAAGGAATATAACACATCCATCCACATTATAACACTGCTGCTTTTACCAGCAGTCTGAAGAAACTGATAAAAAAATAAAAAAAAAAATGGAAATGTCGAGGTATGTTACATATATGATGTTAAATCTTTATCATTGTTATTTCAGAAGTCTTACAATCTGCTGCTCCTCTGCTCCTCACAGCTTGTAAAAGATTAAAGCACAACGTCAATTATGAACAGCTACTGAGAGCCTTCTGACTGGTGATGTGTTGTTTTTTGCACATGTATCATAGAGACACCTGTAGATACGAAAGAGCAGTCATATAAGCAGACTTGTTAACTGTCTATGTGGCACAGCTTGTTTCACCACCAGTAAACAATACAGGAAATACAAGGGATATAAAATGATGCATAGTGTTATTTAATTATTGTTATTTAATTATTGTTCCCTCCATTCACATAGGTGAATGAAGTATGCAACTGAAAAATGTACAGCAACTGTTACAAAGTTTCATGTCATGTTCATCAAATGAACAGCTTCTCTTCGATTTTGAATCGAGATGAAAATTATTATAATTCCCTTCTGACTGGTTTGTTAAGTCACATCTGTGTGGGTCTTAACAAAAAAAACGGGGGAGTCAGACGGGGCGATTCAATTCCCGCAGACTTTTTGTTATCACTTTAATTATCATCATTGTGCAGAATTATCACAGACTAGGCAGTGCTTGTTTTGTAGTTTGGCTTCTTGGAGCCGTTTTTGACATCCATCCCTTTCTTTTAGCTAGCCAGCAGTCTATCTACATCTAATATTCAGTCTACATACCACACACAGCGGTAAATGCACACACAAAATTGTACATTGGAGAGCTGTACTGTAAGTCGTTGGTGTTTCTGTCACTGCACCGTTCTCTGCTTCGCTACTTTGCTGATGGAATGGCGTTCTTAGCGATTTTGTTTATCTCCGTCTCCCAAATGCATACAGCGGCTCTGGCCTCCCGTGACGCACAGTAACACGCACACGCACAGACACCGCTGACACACTGCCTTCTTTTTCTGGCACCATCGATTATCGTCAGCCAATACCTGGACTTCCTTCTGTCTGCATCATCAGGTTTCAGTAAGTCATGATAAATGAACAGCACTATCTGCCAGGACTCCTGGCCACAGATGTATGTTTCCAAAATCAAGACATTTTAGGACTCGTGGTACTTCTTTAAAGAAAAGAGAGACATGGGAAAACCTCAGTAAATACATAATACATATATAGAACTAGAGTAAAAAAAATTAAAAAAAAAAAAAGCCACAAATCATCACTGAAATCAAGTAAAATCGGATGTAAAAGCCCACTCTGGATCAATGTGACTTATTTGACCATGTAATTAATTATGTTGAATAAAAACATTTATTTAACTGTCAACGGTCATTAACTCCTTTAGCTGCAGCGCTCAAGCCCAAGTAAGTATTCATATTTAATTAATTTGAATTATACTGTGTGCAGAGAAGAACAGGAATTACAGGATATGTGTGGCAAAACCTGCATTTGAGGTGAGCTGTTTGAAGAAGTTTTAAAAACATATTTTTTTTGGTGTGGATTATGCAGCTTTTACATATACATATTCTCACAGACACTCGTGTCTAGCTATTGATCTTAGTTTGAAAAAGAATCAGGTACTGTGGTAACATCCCTGTCCTGTACGGGCTAAAAGTAAACCAAGCGTTCTGGATCTACCCCCAAAACCATGAATATATTTAACAAAAGAAATATGTGATTTTAGAGAAGCCTATACTAAAAGTCAAGGTCAAAGGAGTTTTGACTTTGCATAATTAAACACTATTATGCATGAAGGAAGCAACATAAGAAAGGCAGCCTTAAAAAAAAAAACATCCCGATGAAGCCTGGAGCTGTCCATCAAACACGTTCACTTCCTCGACAGGTACAGAAATAAGGTGGATGCACGTGTGTGTGTGTGTGTGTGTATGAGTATGTGTGTGGCTGTGTCTGTGAGGATATCTGTGCTGGCACATATATACAGAAATACTGTAAGTCAGCTGTGACTGACATTATAAAGGGTAAGGCGTCAGTATTTTGAAGCTGCGAGGAACACACTGAGCCCTGTGAAGACTTTCTTTCTTTGTTTTGTTTAAATATACACACATATACACACACACACACACAAATATGTATGTCAGTGGACACTTCAGTACACAAGCACTCATACTGAAGCTTAAAGCAAGCCAAAACAATTCAATCTTTCCTTTTTGTGTCTCCATCCCTCTATTGTTCTAAAACACACACACACACACACACACACACACACACACACACACACACACACACACACACACACACACACACACACACACACACACACACACACACACACACACACACACACACACACACACACACACACACACACAAGCCTGTTGCAGATAAATGCGATTTAAACAGGAAAGGGGCAAAGAGTGGAAAAAATATGAAGCATCAGCGAGATAGTACAGCATTGTAAAACTGGAGAGACAGAGGAGGAGAAAGAAGGTGGATTTAAAGTGCAAAACAGTCAGAGGATATTTATCCGTTTGTTGGGCATGACTCTACTTGCTTTTGACACCATTTACTTTTGTGGATTTTCTTTTCCCACTGCAGATACTAACCCCTCAAATAGGTGTTGTTACTATAGCGATACCAGAAAAAAAAAACTACCATGACGTCATCCTCAGCGTGACGCAAACACCCAACACGCAAGCACAACACACGCATGCAGTGACGCACTGATTGCGACGATTCTTTTCGGCTTAGCTCAATCAGGAACCTCAAGAGAGCCGACAGCAAAAACAGATTCAGGTACCACGATACTATTCACAACTTCTGCCTGACAGAAAACTAAGAAAACAAAGTAGGTCGAATTGAGCTGACCTGAGCTGGCACCGGCAGAGGAAACAGGGCTTCTGTGACCACAAGCCATTTCTGACACTTGAGCGACAATTACTATTCCACTATTCCTGCCTTCGTGGGGATCACTCTGTTGGTGCTGAACCTGACATCAGGATGGGACTCGGGTTTAAAAAACAAAAAAAACAAAAAAAAACCACTTGTACTTTATGAGATGTTTTATATGTTCAATCTATGTTTGAGAACAAACTGATTTATCTAAAGCTTTTTTCCATACTTTTGTAACTATATCCTGATAAGGTCTTACCTTTCATTAGCAGGAGCAGGAAGAGGAGCAGGAGAAGTTGTAGTTCCACCTCCCCTTGGTTTGTTGACTTTGGCATACAGCCTATCAAGGTGGTCATCGTCAGGGATGACTCCAGGATCATTAGCATGATTTTGATGTCCTGGATATCCAGAGGGGCCTTGTGGGGACGGTGTGCGGGCATGGGCGGGCTGAACTGTACTGTAGGGAGGTGACTGAGACAGCGGCTGTGGCACTGAGCCAACCTCTCGGTCCCTGAAGGATTGTATTCGAGCATAGTTGGGATCCGTGTCGTCATCCTCAAACTCTGGATATGCTGACCCGCCAACGCCTCCCTGCTGGTCTCTGGACCGTTGTTCATGCAGTTCAGGATGCCCTGCTTCAATTCTGAAAGAGAAATTAAGTAGCAGTTAATGCATGTAAAAGACAATGGCTACCACACAGACACTTCTTTAAACAAACCAAAACCCAAAAGCATACCATGAGCATAAAGCTCAAATATGACAGGCATGGAGCAACAATATAGAGAACAGTGAGGATAACAAGCGGTATAAGAAAGGAATGGCAGCGATACTAATTAGGGGTTTCAATGTGTTCTTTGAAAATGATAAGTGAGCAATTACCTGTGATCCACAAAGAGAGGAAAATATGTTTACAGACAGACACACACCTTCTATCAATGTACACAATATTTGAGTTTTTATGTCACAACAAAAAATCCTGAATCACATCTCTGTAGACTGTCCCCACCTCTCTCTTTCTTCTTTCATCCTCTCAAACTCATGGTCAGTCAGGATGTCTGACTTTTGTCGCTGCAGAGCCGCCTTTGCCTCCTTCTTCTCCTCTTTTTTCTTTCCGAATCTAAAAAGGGAGAAAAAGTGACATGGACAGAAAGATGGCTTAAAAACAAAATGAAAAACGAAAAAGTAATATACCAACTCTGTATGAGGATTACAACAAGTTTGACACACATGTAAACAGTTACATGAAAACAGATTCACACACTGTGTCAATCAGTCCAAGAGCTTCTGTAACTTATTATCAAGACACATTTTTGTGGTATGAATCTTCTCTCGGCTTCTCTCCGACTTCTCACTCAGTAACATACAAATAAATACAAGCGATAAAGATAAATAACACTGAAGCAACTCACAGTGGAGCCAATATTTAAAGTAATTTCACTCACAGTCGTTGAGTAAACACATACAACTTCTCATATGCTGCAGGTATAGGAGGCAAAAATAAAATTTAAATGTGTATTTGAAAATATAATGAACAAGCTACTCGACAAACAAACACATAGTGGCAATGTTCAGCTCTACATGTATAGGTTAATGGCTATTAACTGTATGTCAAAGTAGTACATGTGAATGCAAAAAAAATGCTGGAATAAATTGAGTATGGGCAATGCAATAAATTCAACAGACAGAGGATGTATGTAGAGCTATTCTTCAATAAAAATGTACTCTATTCAACCTAATCTAAATTCAAAGACAGAATAGACTCAGGCCTGTTTTAAGTGGCCACATATCAATACTCAAACCACAGTGTTCAGCGTCAACAGCGTACTCAGCACTACTGGACCCTGCACAACTCATTAACTGGATGGATTCATGGATTCACGCAAACACACACCTGGCTGAAAATCACGTACTACTACGGTACTGCTTTTGTAATGTTCATATCATTTTTTGTGTTGCGAGGTATTCAGATGGGAATTGGCTGAGTTGATATTGATGTGTGACCGTGCTGACGGAGGCCGAACGCATGTCAAAACAAAGGCTTGTCAAAACAGGCTGTAAATATGACACACGTCTAACACCTGAACAAATGACTGATGGAATCAATATTTCGCTGACGTCAGCAACTGATGTTCGCTTGTGGTGTCATATTTGAGGCAAGTCACTCTGAAGGTCCTTCAGAGAACAACCTTCAAGGGCTCTTCTCTCCGCGCTGTATGAATATTCAAATCGATCGGATACATCAGTAGTCACAAAGAATTAGAAACTGTCAGTCAAACAGGGATATTTTTGTCTCCGAGGTCATTAAGGAAATGTCCATTTATATATCAGATTAAGTGTATGGAGATACATGGTGTGTGAAAAACAATTGCAGTAAATGATGAATGGAACTGTATTGTTTTTTCCATTCTTTCCCCCCCTGAAACAAACAAAATACGAAAAGAACAAAATACTCATGGTATCATAGTAAATACTATAAGCATATACAGCCTGCTCAGATGCACATGCAAGAAAAAAAAATTAAAAGAATAACTCACAGAATCTGATTATACTCCAGCAGCTCTGCAGTGAGTAGGACATACTGTAGTTAACTGAGCCAGTCATGCTAAATAGTTAATATCTCCAACAAAGGAACTGAGACCTCATAATACACCTTATATTTTATACATCTATTCAATTTATTGACGTACTGTCTTATCTTTTTGTCTAGACTTCCGCTGAGCACTGATCACAGTACCTCCGAGTGTATTATTTAAAACAACATAAATGACTACTTTAAAGTGACTGTTTTGTTGCTTTAGCTTGTGCATATCTCTGCATGCTGTAATATAAAAAAAAAAAAATAAAAAAAAAAGTAATGTGAACGCTGGGGTTTCTTTGACATGTATAATGTGAAATAGCGGGTGAAGCCTATTTACCACCCATAGAGGGGGACTCAATGGACAATGAAGGGCTACAAGCATCTGTGCGCATTAACAGCATGCGTGTGTATTCGCCTCACAGGGGGCAAGCCTTGCTCTAATTACTGCTACCTACAGAGGATTACCCTTTCATTCAACTCTCTCTCCTACCCTGACTTACCCATATTTCACCTCTGGTCCTTTTTTTCCCCTTTTCCTCATTTCTTGCCTTCTTCTCTCTCATTACCCTCATTTCTGTTTCTGTCTATCGGTATCTTACCTCGCCTTCACCCTTTCATGTCACTGTCTCGTTTGACGTTCCCCTCGCTATCAAACACTACGCTCACTTAACTAAATCTCTATCATGCCCTCCTCTTCTTTCTGCTCCATTTCGTCCCGGTTTCCTCTCCACTGTCAGTTTATAATAAATGAAAAGACAAGTGGCTGAAAAGTGTTTGAGTTTTTTAAGTCGCTGACAGATAAACATGTAGATTGAGGGTAGACAAAAACGTGTATTTTAACCATGGACCCGTTGATCCCTAAATACATATTAGCCCCAAGATGATGAAGAAATTATTGAAAAAAATTGTGCAATTAGTGAAATCAATGCAAATTGTAACCCATATTTTTGTCCTTTCAAGATACGGTTAAAATTCCTGGTTATCCGAGCAAAACACTCAGAGATATTGGATAAAATTCAAATTGACTCCCTTGTCGAGCACTTTATCAGGAACAGCTGTACACCTGCTTGTGACCAGCATGATTATTTGTGTCAGATGAGCTGGCTTTGAATATTTTGGAGACTACTGATCCTCTGAGATTTGTATGCAGTGCAGTCTCTATAATCTACCCAGAATGGAGCGAAAAGCAAAAGAAATCAAGTGAGCGACAGCAACAGCAACAACTTCTTCATGAGAGAAGTCTGAGGACAAAGGCCGGACCAGTTTGAGATGACTGAAATAACTTATCACAACAGTGGAGAGCAGATAAACAGAATACATAGCAGTGGATGGGCTCCGACAGCAGATGACCACATCAGGTTCCACTCATGTCAGTCAGGAACATAAATATGAGTTGGCAGTGGGCACAAAACTAGGCAATTAAAGACTGGAAAAACATAGCTTGGTCAGATTGAGGATCAATATCTGCTGAGGCAGGCAGATGGCATTCACAGTTTAGTATCAATACCGTTAATCCATGGACCCAGCCTGAGTTGTGTCAACAGTCCAGGTTTCTGATGGTGGTGTAAAGGTGGTGTGGGGGGTGTTTTCTTGGCACACTTTGGGCCCATTAATACCAATCAATTGTAATTTAAATGCTATAACCAATCTGACAATTGTTGTTGACGATGTTGATCACTATATCGCCTCAGTTTACCAACCTCTAATGGCTACTTGATAATGATAATACACATAATGCAAAAGTCATGAACATGGACTCCAGTGGCCTGTCCAGTCTATTGATCTGAGTCCAATATAATACCAGTAGGATATTGAGAACCAGGATATTTCTAGCTTTAATGTTCAGTTGACAAATCTGCAGAATGTATGGGATTTTAAGTGCTAAGAGAGGCTCAACCGAGTATGGTTATACTGCTGGTGAAGCTTTGGAGCCATCTACAGCTATATACCTACAACATGCATTATATGCCTACTGAACACAATATGCTACTTCACTTTGTCACTGTCTTTCCTTCCTTTCCTTCTCTCCTTCCCAGAAGCCGCGGTGTTTACCACATTTTCTCCACGCGGTCAAAGCCAGATTGAAAACTAATTACAACAAAGAAGCAACCAGCTATGGAAGATTTACCTACACTGTGCAACAAAATTAAAGGGTAAAGAATAGTGAAATATAGAGGAGAAAGATATACACAAATAACAGACACCTGCAGCTTAATTAGAGCTACTCTCTCTCTTTCTCCAAATCCTTTTTGATAAGGCGATTATTCGACTATCCTGGGAACCAACATACATGAATTTGTATACCCACACACACACACACACACACACACACACACACACACACACACACACACACACACACACACACACACACACACACACACACACACACACACACACACACACAAAACCTGGACGTCCACAACACATTTCAAAATTTACAAGTTCGACATTATCACTTGAGCATCGTTTCACAAGGAATATCAGAGTAAGATTAGCAGCTGATTAGCAGCCAGTTAGGATGAATACATTATTTCTTGTTGTGTCATTAGTGGGAACAGAATAATGACTCGTGAATATTCATGAGCTAACACCACTGTCTGTATGGAAAGTATATGGCTACTCATTTGCATGTGCGAAGGATTTAATTAGAAATATATACACCCAGGTTTCTTAAAGCCTCCATCTGTGTAGGGAGAGGTAGGATGAAAAGGAAACAAACAACAACATTCAACCTTTCTAAATTTAATGTCTGACCAAGATATATTTGAGAATCTTTTTTTTTTTTTTTTACTGGTTACTGATTAAAACAAAAGGCAAAAATCAACATGAGAAGATGATTAAACTTTCACTGCCACTCTCTGAACATATTTTAAAAATTCAGTTTCATTAGGGAGAGCAGCCACAAGCAGGTACAGTATACCAACAGTAAAATACACTCCATATTTCAAAAACTTTGCTCCACAAATCATCAACACAGATGGTGAGAAAGACTGCTTACTTGTTTAGCTTCAGCTTAGTTTGACAAAGAGAGGTGCTGGTTATCATAATTGACATGCACGTTTATGTCAGACATGAATTTTCAACTTGTGCTTTCCCTTACATGCTCAGGACACAAACATGGTGTGGTTTCTTTATTTTTACTAAAAGTTTTATATTTTCTGCAAACAGAATGTACTAGTGAAGTCTCTCTGGACAATCACTGATGGCAGCATCATTATGCCAGTAGTCCAAACATGAATATATTTGGATGTTTTGTTGTTGACCGTATACTTCACATCTAAAATCGAACCTACACCAACAATAATCAGATTGAAATTCAAACAAACTTTATGGGCATGAATGTTATTGAATAATCATGTTTTACACGAGAAAACACAATAGATAATCATATGATAACAAACACAAAATACAGTACAGTCCAAATTATTGACCTTGCAGCAAACACCATGTAGAACAAAGAAAGTTTTACATTACTGTGTTAAACCGGTCTTAACAGTAAACTACGTTCACATGTACAACGATACAGACTACTGAGCAGAGCATTCAGAGGACTGACACTTGTGCATCTGGATAGTCCGTGTGTGGAAAACCCACTGACAAAGAATACATAAATTAGAGCAAACATCTGTGACTCACTTCACCTATTGTTTCTATTCTGCTGCTCTTCTCTCACTCCCTCTTTCTGCCGCTCTTTGGACACGCCTCCCTTTGCTATCATTGGCAAATGGATCCCTGAGGGAGCAGGTGATTGACAAGATTGCTATGGTGACAGAGCACATGCATGCACACGCAAACACACACACACACACACACACACACACACACACACACACACACACACACACACACACACACACACACACACACACACACACACACACACAAACACAAACACTGATGACTGGCAGGCATGACATCAGTCAGTGACACTCCAATGACTTCCTGTCATGATGTTTGATTGGCAGAGTCCTTCCCCTGTTTCAAGCATGTGCTCTCTAATTATGAAACAATGACAGGCGATGTCTGGTCAGAAGACCGCGTTTTTGAAGTCATCTTCCATGCACAAGTTTCGCACTTTCTTTACTAAAACCTGACCAGGTCATTTAGCGCTACGTTGCTAAAAAGACAACAGAGAGAAATATGCTTACTAATTAAATTTGCTATAAAATTCATGAGAAGCTTCACTTTTTCGATACGTAGTTAGAATCATCTCCCAAACTGTATCAGAATAAACCTCTGACTGTTCATTTTTTATCTATTTTTTTCAGTTATTTTTTGCATATTTTATATATAATAACTAATTTACTTAATTTACTCTTTTCATCACAGACAGCAGGAAGGAAGGAAGGAAGGAAACAAAAGGAAACAATTAATCATTTAAGTCAGACCAGTGTTATGGATCATCTAGTTTATCTGTTAACTGTTGACTTGTGTCTGAATGCGTAGCTCAAGTATGGTAAGTAGGAATTGGCAAATGAACATAATAATATGGACATAAAATGTAGCCGTCTTTCTGAAGGCAAAAAAAATACTGAAGGATTTGATTGTTTCATGAAATGTAGTTGGTCTAATTCTGCTGGCGAGAAGTCAGATATCATGCCCTGGTTGAATGCTAACTACATCAAAATACAGTGCATCTGGAAAGTATTCACAGCGCTTCACTTTTTCCACATTTTGTTATATTACAGCCTTATTCCAAAATGGATTAAATTAATTTTTTCCCTCAAAATTCTACACATAATATCCCATAATGACAAAGTGAAATACATTTTTTTGAAATTTTTGCAAATCTATTAAAAATCTAAAATGAAAAAAATCACATGTACATAAGTATTCACAGCCTTTGCCATGACACTCAAAATTGAGCTCAGGTGCATCCTGTTTCCACTGATCATCCTTGAGATGTTACTACAACTTAATTGGAGGTCCACCTGGTAAATTCAGTTGATTGGACATGATTTGGAAAGACACACACCGTCTATATAAGGTCCCACAGTTGACAGTGCATGTCAGAGCACAAACCAAGCCATGAAGTCCAAAGAATTGTCTGTATACCTCCGAGACAGGATTGTATCGAGGCACAGATCTGGGGAAGGGTACAGAAACATTTCTGCAGCATTGAAGGTCTTAATGAGCACAGTGGCCTCCATCATCCATAAATGGAAGAAGTTTGGAACCACCAGGACTCTTCCTACAGTTGGCCGCCCGGCCAAACTGAGTGATCGGGGGAGAAGAGCCTTAGTCAGGGAGGTGACCAAGAACCCGATGGTCACTCTGACAGAGCTCCAACGTTGCTCTGTGAAGAGAGGAGAACCTTCCAGAAGGACAACCATCTCTGCAGCACTCCACCAAGCAGGCCTGTATGGTAGAGTGGCCAGACGGAAGCCACTCCTCAGTAAAAGGCACATGACAGCCCGCCTGGAGTTTGACAAAAGGCACCTGAAGGACTCTCAGACCATGAGAAACTAAATTCTCTGCTCTGATGAAAGAAAGATTGAACTCTTTGGCCTGAATGCCAAGCTTCATGTCCGGAGGGAACCAGGCACCGCTCATCACCTGACCAATACCATCCCTACAGTGAAGCATGGTGGTGGCAGCATCATGCTGTAGGGATGTTTTTCAGCAGCAGGAACTGGGAGACTAGTCAGGATGGAGGGAAAGATGAATGCAGCAATGTACAGAGACATCCTTGATGAAAACCTGCTCCAGAGCGCTCTGGACCTCAGACTGGGGCGAAGGTTCATCTTCCAACAGGACAACGACCCTAAGAACACAGCCAAGATAACAAAAGAATGGCTTCGGGACAACTCTGTGAATGTCTTTGAGAGGCCCAGCCAGAGCCCAGACTTGAACCAGATTGAACATCTCTGCAGAGATCTGAAAATGGCTGTGCACCGACGCTCCCCATCCAACCTGATGGAGCTTGAGAGGTCCTGCAAAGAAGAATGGGAGAAACTGCCCAAGAATAGGTGCCAAGCTTATAGCATCATACTCAAAAATACTTGAGGCTGTAATTTCTGCCAAAGCTGCTTCAACAAAGTATTGAGCAATTGGGATATTGCGTGTAGAAATTTGAGGGGGAAAAAAAGGAATTTAATCCATTTTGGATAAGGCTGTAACATAAAATGTGTAAAAAGTGAAGCGCTGTGAATACTTTCCGGATGCACTGTATGTCAGTGTGCTGCCGGCTATTTAAGTGCTGCGGCTGTGACAGTACAAACTCTCACAGGCACAAGTCATAAGGCAACTTTTACAACCCCAAAGATATGCAGATTTATTTGGATTTAATGCAGAGCTCCCAACAATCAGAAAAAAACCTTCTGAAAATAATAGAGACGGCAACATCAAAGTAGGTCCATTTTCTACCATCAGCCTTTTCATCTACACACCAAACTTCCACACTCAAACACACACAAGCATACGGTATGTAGACTGGAGCTAATAGGCCTGGCATGAATCTCTGCCATTACAAGGCCCACAATGGAGCTAGTCAGTCCTAATGGGCCCCACCGTGGTGATGGACTAATGGTGCCAATGATGGAGCACTTTAAGTTTTACAGAGGTGTAGCATTATAACATGCTGGAGAGAGCACAGAGAGAGAGAGAGGAGAGTAAGAAGGGGAAAAATGGGACAAAATGGGGGAAAGTGTCATTACATGTATTAATTACAATAGAGCTTTCGCACCATTCGGTGCTCGGGCCCTAATAAGAAGTACAAATTAGAAGAAGAAAAAAAGAGCACACTCGAGGCTCAAAGACTGCATCCTTAATTATGTGGCTTTTTGAGTTGTATGATTCGCTGCGGTTGATGCCTTCTGGACAACAATTTTGGTTTGAATACAGTAGAGTAACACACAGATATGCACACACACACACACACACACACACACACACACACACACACACACACACACACACACACACACACACACACACACACACACACACACAGAGCATGAGAGCTGGATGTAAGTACAGCAGTGCATGATTACAAGCCAGCAGGCAACCAAGCATTCATTATCATAGATTCTCATAAATTCACACTGCTATCAAATTGAAAATGAACAGCGTGCGCACACACTTTGTGCAACACACATCAACAATCACGTAAACATGATGCACTGGCGGCAGCAGCAGTGCCCGTCCCCTTCTGGTAGACCTTGTCCTTTCTCAGTTACAGCTAATAGATTGCCATATTTTCATTTGCACTGACAGTCGCTCTCCCTCCCTCACTGACACGCGCGCACGCACGCACACACACGCACGCACACACACACACACGATAGAACAGATCGAGAACCATACTCTAAACCCGTGTTAAATATGTGCGTAGAGCACTAATATATGGTGGTGTGAACAGTATGTGTACATTTTACGTGATCTGAGGGGTTTTGGGAATTGTTTGAATGTGGGCCTTAACAGTCGGATCGAAAACAGAGGAACGATACACGCTTCAGAGAAAAAGAAAGGGTCACACAACTGCAGACGGTGCACACAAACACACACGCTCTCTGGCGGATTCACAGTAACCCCATGCCAACTATATGACAACCATCTGACTGTGTGACCAATCATGTTTTATCACCGCATGAATATTCATGATGGTAGGACGGTTACGGTGCACTGACACACACACACACACACACACACACACACACACACACACACACACACACACACACACACACGCACACACACACACACACACGCGCGCGCACACACACACACACACACGCACAAACAGATGACTGGCATATCTGATTGGCAGGTGGCAGCAGTTCGGATGACGGAGCCAGCTGTCCACTTTAAAGGGCTTTTTCAACAAACATTTAGAGTTACTGACGTTAATGCCTGTGTCAACAATGAAAACGGAACAGGTCAATAATTACAACAACTCTCTACATGCCATTGTAATATGACCCTTTTGGAAAATGGAAGTTTACAAGTGTGAAAACCAGCGAGGAGAGTAATTTAGTACAGGAAAAATAGAGCAGTAATAATGTGCCTTTGCAATTGGTGCATGAATGAAAAAAACAATGTAGCAGTTGGTAACTTCTGTTTCAAATGTAAAGAACCAGCCAATGATAAGAGCAGAGACCTTGGAGTAAGGCTAAGTATCCTATACTGTCTCTCCTGCAGACCATTAGGCCAATGAAAGGTGCCCTTAGATGAATATGACAAATCAGCAGTTCGGCCTGGATTGAACTGTACTGAATAGCACCAATTTGCCTTCTCAGTCTACCACCATTACATGCAATCAAATGCAGATAGAGAGCAGGAGCTGGAGGGAGCAGACGGGGAAGAAAAATTGGAATGATGCAAAGATTAGGGGGGTAGAGATGGAGGGAGACAGACAGCGAGAGAGAGGGGAGAGAGATGTTACAGGAATAGAGGAGAAAAGGTAGAGATTATCACTGGGCTCTAATCAAGACCCTCTTATGGTGATGAGCAACGAGGTGCGGAGGAAAGGTCTAAAAATATCTTTGGGTGTATTATATGGACTCTTAAAGCACTCATGGCAAGATGTGATGGGGGACCTGGTAGTTAGATGAAAGGATGAATGGAGAGACGGGTGCATAGAGGGAAGGCTTAGATTAAACTAGATAAACTGGTTCTCTGCAGTGCTCCGTAGAGGCTGTCCAACCCGTAATCAAGCAGAGTGGTGGCTGGGCGGGAGGGGAGATGGATGAACACACAAAGAAGGTATTGTCGTAACCTTCCCTGAACTCTGAAGCACTTAAAACATTGCTAAGACTGTAAGACAAAAGTAATGGAGTGGAGGAGGTGAATATAAAGAGATCTTTAGGTGTATCATGAAGTAGATATGTAACATAAAAAGAGCAGTAAAGGACTGTGAGACAGACAAGAGCATGAGTTATGGACATTTTGAGGTGTGAATATATATGTAGTCATAAGTATGTAATAGGTATTTATTGCATTGTGCCACCAATTTGTTATACAAATCACATAACAAGATTTAGACCTGATCGTATTTACCGCTCACAGAGTCTCAATCTGTATGCCATTTTGTCAAAATTGTGACAAGAACTTAATTGTTGCTATAGAGGAGGAATTTAATCAAATTAAATTCAAATTTATATTTGCAAATTAAGAGAATGAGCGGAATATTTGATTATTTTACAGAATCATGAAGAGAAAGAAAAGAAATTGGTTTCATGATCATTATGAATGAATGACGGTCACTACAGACTGGCAATTATTTTGGTAACTTCAACAGATTTGCTTACAACAGCATCAGTAAAATATCAGCTGTATCGACACCATCTCCACCACCCAAATGCTCCACTCAATGCAACAGGTAATATTGGCTTACAGAGATTGACATACTATATTTTTTTTGTTCAGCCTATTCTATCATCCCATCTCAAGGTTAGACACTCCTTTTAAATACACATAAATGGGCTTATAAATTGGCTGAATCATACTTAAAAGTATCATTGTACAAGTAATGGACTCAACTCAGGTCAAGTTAAACTGCAGCCAAAGCAAATGTTTTGAAATTGAGTTAAATCACGATCTTGGAATCCAATTCAGTTCAATTTCATCTTATTATATTCAAATAGCAACACATCACAACATAAATCTCAGGGCACTTAACACAGTGAAGTCCTGACAGCATTACGAGGATGAACCCAACAATTCAACAATCCCCACATGAGCCACAGCCTGAAGGAAAAACTCCCCTTTAACAGGAACAAAACCAGACGCAGAGGTAGGGCGTCATCTGCCTCGACTGGTTGGGGTGAGGGGAGAGCGGAGAAAGGAAATAACAGAATAGATATGCAAGAGACAACAGTGGGTATGGTGATGTGGCCAGTAACTGCAATGGTATTTTATTTGTGGAGATTGAAGCATCAATAGATTGAAATTGAAATCTCAACATCAAAGTCTCTTTTGTGAAAAGTAAAATACCGAGAATAAATCAAAGTTCTTGCTATGGAAACATTCCACTATGTTTACCACTTATGGAACACAGCTGTCAATGAAAAATATTGCTAGCAAGGTATTTGAAGGCCTTTTAAAATGCAGGTGAAGCAACCCTTGATCCAGTCTTCTGAATTAACTGTAATGCTTTTCCATGTTGCAAGGACGCTGTCATTTAAGGATTGGAGAATTGCAATAAAAAGCTAAATTTAAAAAGGAAAAGAAAAGACTTCAACGGTCAGAAAAGGTCACTGACGCTCAACTAAATTGTTTTCAAGCAACCCAAAGTTGAATTTTGAGCAGTGATGGATTGAAGTGGTTAAACACGGAGACAGGTGGGTAAACATTTACTGTAGGCAGAACTACAGCTGGCTGTAAAGAAAGAACACACTGTACGGTACACACTGCATACCTGCATTCAATAATCCTCACATCTGTTCATCTGCTTCTCTTTTTGTGAACAAAACTGATTTGAAGTAATTATGAACAGACTTTGGGTATAAAGCGCCATTTAATCAGTAAACCGCATAACGAAGACATCATTTCAACATCATAAAGGAGAATGTATCCACTCATGACTAAATACTGCAGGTATGAGAGAGTGAAAGCATTCTGTAATGAGACTGAGGAAAACAAGGTGAAAAAGAGATGAAAAAAAGGTGGTGACTTTCAAAGAAAGAGCATTAAACCAATTAAATTAGGGAAAATGAGTGCATATTAGTCTAATTGCCTAATATTTCACATTTAATAACAGGCACTTTTGAGATATAATTATTGTGATAAAAAGGGACTTCGAAATCTGGAAGTGTTTTTCTCTATTCTGGTTCACAGACTGCTTTTTGTAAGTGTATGTTTGAAAGGCAGCGGCTGTATTTTGTAGATCAAATTGCATTGCAAGTGTTTTTCTTAAGATCTCTATCTATGTAATGATCGCGTGAAATACCACTTCACATACAACCATGGTGAAAAAAAAAAAAACAAAAAAATTATATTAGGTAGCAATTAAGGTAGAAAGTACAAATTCCTCATTGAAACACTTTGCCCCATTCATGCAGGCAGCTTTTGCATTCACACCGGACAATATAGTGTTAAAGTTAATCACATGAAACAGTTCTGACAGATAATTCTAAAGGAAATTGGGGCACCGATCTTTGAGTAGTCGTCGTGTGCCTGGGAGCATGAAACGGAGTTTTAAAGGACATCAAAAAAGAGCTCAGTGTTAGTAGTATGAATGCATGAGGTGAGCAGAGATTGTGCTGAACTAGGTACCGCTACAGACAGAAAAATGCAAATTTACGTGTGGAAGACAAACTCCATAGACGTGAATTTCAGACATTAAGCAGACAGGATTGGAGTCAAATGGACTCTGTGTTGCAGTGACCCAAAGTGACCTGATGTTACGTTGTAAACAGAGTAAGGCTTTTGGACAGTGACATCTTTCCAGGCTTCCAATGACCCACATTCAAATAGCCTCAACCTTTCGCAAGTGTCTATGATTTCACTTGCTAAATTTAGTCCTTCTAATAAGTGTCCTGGTGGTCATTGCAGAAAACTGTTGATACGATTTGAAGGCTTATAAAAGGCTTGATACCCGCAATGGGATGCAATAGTTGGTGTTCTCCCCACCACTTGGACCCTGCACTCCTTATTTCTAAAGATACTGACTCCAGACTGAAAAGATGGTGCCAAGCTCAAGATGCAACACGGACTCAACCAGCTTCACTGCAAACCGGTGGTTGCAGTCCCACCACAGCTGTACGGCTCAGTACAGCTCTGCCCAGCTCTAAGGCTGGAGTGGAAATTCATCACATCCTGACTTGACTCGGTACAGTGTGACTAAAGCAAACCAAACCCCGGCAAATGGAAGAACCCCTTCACTCACCTCAGCAGGCCAAAGCCGATTTTCTTGCTCTTCTTTTCCGTCTCCTCAGGCTCCTCCGTTTTCTTTTTCTCTTTCTCTTTTCCTTTCCACTTGTTCTTTTCCTTCTTCTTTGTTTTTGGTTTCTTTTTCTTGTCTTTTTTGCCTTTCTCCTCCGTATGATCACCAACTCCTTGGCGGGATGAACTACTTGCAGGGGTGTCCCGGCCTGAACTTGGCTCAGAACCATCATCTAGAGGGAATGAAAGAAGAAGACAAATGTGGGGATTAGAGTGAGTGGGGGAGGAACAATTTTTTTTATAGCGGAGTAAAAGTAGTCAAATAAATAAACTACATTGGGTTACTTTTAAGTTCATGAGTTTGTTAGATTTAAATCAATAAAACTAGGGAATCAACATAAGATGACTGATGGAAACCCTGACGTTATGTCAAAGGAATAAACTCGTTGGAATGCTGAACCTGTTGATGAAAAATCAAACACTATTAACAAAACCTCACTGCATTACATACCAATGTACATTTTCACAATAACAGCCCAAATACAAACTGGCATACATTGTTCAGATTTCTCTACACATCCACAGCATATTTCTCAACCTTACAATGAATTAATTAACTCTAAGAAATGAAAAAACACGAAAATGTTCAAAGAGTAAACCGTCATGCCTCGTTACTTCTTTGACAGACTGGAGGCCTGGCCTTGAATAACAATGATCACACACACACACACACACACACACACACACACACACACACACACACACACACACACACACACACACACACACACACACACACACACACACACACACACACACACACACACACACAGAAGTACAGACAACCTGACAGATTTTTATAAGATAACCAAACCAAATTACTTTGATTGAAATTAATTTTCACATCAACCTTAATTATGAAGACTTTTTTATGAAGACAAGCAAGATGTGTGTGTGTGTGTGTGTGTGTGTGTGTGCGTGCGTGCGTGCGTTAGACTTTCCGCAGATCCAAGGCATCATGCTTGTACTGATCCTTGTTCGCCCTCCCATTAAAAGTAAAAACCTCAAAAAGTCAGGAAAACCCTGACATTGTCATTTCATAAAAGCACAATGGATTGAACCGACATTAATAATGCTTGCTAGAAAGCATGTCAGTTTGGTGTGCTTATTCTAGAGACGTATTACTTTTAAGACACATGACATACTGTGAAGCCAATCAATGGACTATTTCCGTTATAATACCAAACAAAAAGAAAAGAAAGAGATAAAAATGAAATAGAAGTGAAGGAAGAACTATTCGCTGTAATGCATCCCAGATGAAATAAGCCCTCGAACGCGGTGACTCAAAGCCCGTGTTGCACAGTCATCTTGACAAATGAATTCACTGGAAACTGTGAAGCACTGTGGTATTAGCTGGATTCAGCTCATGATCCCACACAAGGCGTCAGCTCCACGCGAAAAAAGGCACTTCTTGCATTTAGAGCGTCAGAATATGACCCATGTTTTTCTTTCTAACAGTCTGTAGGTTAAACTGCTAATCCACCGTAAAAAAAACGGACATGCAGCCGTTGATAAGCAGTTATATTTGACACTGGCATGATTTAAGTCCAAGCTAAAGTGTAAAACACAGACTAATAGAGGCCCAGTGAAGACGAATGAGAGACAGATATTTAGTGCACTTCAGAGAACTGTTCTCTGTCAATTAACAGCAGCTCTGAAAGTGTTGAGCATTTCGAAATATGGTGACAGATGCGGCCACTGCGTGTGTGTGTGTGGCGTTGACATGCCCTATTAGTCCTATCCTGTGTGAGTGTAGTGATCTGAAACAGCCTGACTCATTACTCTGGTGGTGACTGATAAGAGTTTGCTGCTAATAACACAGCTGGGAATTGAATATGTGTTGATATTTTGAGGCATGAGGTACTTGTTGCAAAGCCCTTGTCTCACTTTGGAGAAGAAATGGTGATTGGGGGACACCTTGCACAAGGAAGTAAGCCGAGTACGCATCAATCAGTGTGTTAAAAAAAAATCCATTTAAAGGCGACGAAGATATATGTCAGTGATTAAATATGAGATTCACTGATAGAAATCTTTGTCATTTTGGAAATAGTAACATATGGAGCTTAGATGGAAGGAAAACCGTGAGTGAGATGCATCGATATCTTGTTGGGATAGTCCTGTCATAATAAACTCTTCTCTATCAGTCATGTCAGAGCAGCTTTTTGTATTGACTGCAAAGTGAAAAACAGCTGCTGTGACATCAATTATTTGAGTGCAACTAAAGAAGAAACATACTTACAAGGTTAGGCTTGATTTGCTGCTGACTTATGGTACAATTAGCCTGATTCCACCCAAATACTGCTCACAACTCCTGTTTTTTTTTTTTTTTTTGCAGTGATTGTACTCTGAATGAAGGTTCACTTAGCCACTCTGAAGGCCGGACCAATCAGTGACCAGTGGGGGTTTCCATGGGCAAATGACACTGAAGTCGTGCATCTGTTTCAAAATCTAGTTCAACAATGGCAGCGGTGGCAGAGCAAGAACAATCTTTAAAATTGAAAACTATACATCTATATGTACATTTTATGGCGGACAAAGATGATTGGTTAAAAGCTGCTCCAATAGTTTAAAAATTAACCTGAGGTCTACGCCCACTAGGACGCTCTAATGGAGCATGCTCACACCCTATCTACTCACAACGGTAATTTAAGTCTGGTAATAACAGGATACTTTACAACCGCGGTCACAATAAATTAAACACAATACATTTTATTTTCTGGACTAAAGTTTTGTGTCTGTTCTCTGAAGCAAATACCACACATACCACAAAAACAGGACACCGAGTCCTTCTTCATCTCACTTACCATCATCATCTTCAACTGGCCCATCATAGGATTTATCGATAGCTGCTCGGAAGCTCTCGTTGCAGCCTCTTCCCCTGACCATATTTGGGCGAGGACGGTGGAATGGGAGAAGTTCGTTTTTTCTGTTCACCTCCGACATGGCCGTCTGGAGACTCTCCAACGAGCTGGACTTCTTCAGGCCGAGGGTCGGGCCGAGTTCCACAGGAGGTGATGAAACTGGGGGGGGGGAGCAGAAATGGGTCGTTATAAGGCCACTAAAGTAGATATGAATGAGTTCAAAAAAGAAATTCTGCTGCTATAAAAACAAATAACCTGAATACAGAGTGTACTGTACTAGGAAATGGTGGGTTTCATCCAGGTCTGATTTGGCAATCAAATAGGTTTATCCCTGCTCTGATTGGGTTAAAAAAAAAGCCTGCAGAGACATTGACTGGGAGCCAGAAAGACAGGACATGGCTGAACTCTGGACAGCAGAGAAAAAAACAACAACAGTGATGCGGTTAACTATGCAGTCGTTGAGTTTGTGATGGATGTGAAGTCTGCTTCACTGTTACTAGTCCTCCATCCATCATCACAAGTACACTATGAGAGATATTACAGAGGGGGAGAGGGATCTCGCAGAAAGACTGATGATGCGACAGAGCAATACCAGAAGTATTCATGGGAGGGTAAGACAAGGATCTGACATGTTGTGAGGCTTCACATTTTCCTATGTGTAGTTTACAAGTAGTGAAAAGAGCCAGCTTTGCGTGCTCTGCATTAAGCAGACTACCTAGCAATTGTTGCTATCCCGCATCACAAACCCGGCCCATTGCTTAATGGCATGCTGACTGCTGAAGTTGGATCAAATTCAAGCCCGGAGCCCCACAGTGATTTTTTTTCTTTTTTTTCCCACCACTTGGGAGGATTGCTGTTTGTAAAATAAAAGAGGGAGAGAAGGTAATGTGCTTGTCACTGTGCGCCACCTAAAACAGAGGAGACACTGATGGTGGGCAAGAAGGGGGAAAATACGGGCGGGAGGAACGACGACGGGGAGAGAGCAAATTAAGTTTCCTCCGGGGAATGTCACCAGGGAAAACCTTGGTGGCAGAGAGGAGGACGGAGAAAAATGAGGAGGAAAGGAGGAAGGCAGGGCTTCCTGCCAGCTCAAAATACTGGTAATCCTTACGCACATACACACACACACAGTTTGGATTCCTTGCTGGCTGTGGCTTGTCGATATGATGCCACTGTGATTCATGATAGCTAAACTTGCATCACTTTAGCTAATGATTCCCTGTACACACTGCCACTCTTTGCGTGTGTGTGTGTGTGTGTGCGCGCGCGCGCGTGTGTGTGTGTGTGTGTGTGTGTGTGTGTGTGTGTGTGTGTGTGTGTGTGTGTGTGCGTTTTCTCAGAGCAAAGGAGATGAGAGGGCTGATGTGACTTCCACATCTATTTAAACAACCATTAACCAAACACACACAAACACACAAAGAGCAATAAAGCAAAATGAATGTATGCACATGCATAATGGAAGTCGGCTGCTGGGAGAGGAGACAAAAGCCACAACATGCGAGACTCTCGTCTATAAACACAGTTCACATGAAATTCAGATGCATCTCTATTAAATATCAAAGTGCTGTGTGATTAATTCAAACCGAATCAACCCAGGAAGGAGACTGTAGCTTTTTGATACAGCTGCACAGATACAGACGATAACAAAAGGCTTCTTTGGAGAAGCAGGATGTACAAGAAGATGGAAGAGTTTTATTTGACGGTATGTTTTTATACACAGGATCTGGACTTCTGCAGTAAACCCATCCATGAGCAGTGAACACACACACATCCAGAGCAGTGAGCAGATACAGCGCTCAGGGAGCAGTTAGGGGTTAGGTACCTTGCTCAACGGCTCTGCAGCCACGGATGTTTTTCTTAGTCGGTCAAAGGAAAATCAGGCCAGTATGAAATAGTGGTTACCCCAGATACTGTAATACACTACTGTTCAGTGGGGGAGGGGGCCGGGGGGAGGGGGTGGGGTGCCATATTGCACTTAAATCACAAACATCAAACAGTCCAGTCCACCCCAACCTCCCACTGCAAGAAAAAAAAAAAAAAAAGATATTCAAGCAACATACTCACATTCAAGCCCGCTATCTAGCAAAGCCTCCATAGTTTTCAAACAGACTGGCAGTGTTACAGCTATACCACAGCAATGCATTGTGTACTATCACTTTTAAACCAAAAAAAAACAAAACGTTAGATTGTTTATGAATTTCAGCACGACTGACTATGTTTATAGTTCGCGTCATTGCTCGGCGTTTAAGCCATACTGAACTTTCAAATATTTTTGCAGTGAGTTACTCCGGCCCTTTTCTTCTTGCTCAGCCTTTACATGTGTCACAGGCCGCGATGTGCACAGTTGTACCATTTGAATGGAAGCGTCAAGATCTGTTATGAGCATTTATAATAAACTCCATTATTTCCAGAAGCTTTGACTGTGGACCTTTGGCTACGAGCCTGGGACAAACTAGTGAAAACATATTTTAGCTCCAAATTGAGTCTCCAATCCAAGAAAAAATACGAAACAATTTCTAAACAGACAAAACTGCAAGCAAAGGGAAGTCCGTAATTATCGGGCTGAGAGCTGGTGTGTGATGTTCAGAAAGGTCTCGTCCACCCATTTCAATAGATAATTCCCAGTTTAAAAACTCTTAAGTAGAGTGGATTAGAGCTGCCAGTAACATCTGAACCACGCCACTAATTCCATGAATAAACTGAACATGAATTGTGTAATCAGAGGCTCCTCAAGTCAATATGTTTTCAGTTGCTAACCATGTTCTTCAAACACAAGAGGCCTTCAAGTTAAACCAGCGTCGGACATTTTTACTGAAGTTACAATACATTTATAATCCAGCACACATGCACAGATTTGTACACATTGCTGTTTAGTCACATACTGCTTTAATACATTCTGTATGAAATATGCATGAGAAGCTGCTCATTTAAACTCAGTGATCAAAGTTCACTCTCCACTGACGATCTACAAAGTTTGAGGGCAAGGGCAGTCCGTTTAAGAAGTCAAAAACAGAAGAGCACACAGTACAGTGCGAGCGCTGCCTGTGACCTCCGAGTCCAAACTTGCCTGTTTGTAAAGCAGTTGGGTCGGAGTTTGAACTAAACAGCTTTATAAATAGCTTTGCGATGTTTGGGTAATCAGGGAATGCACAGCACATACACACAGTCCCATAGATAGATATATACAGCTACAAACACACACCCGGGGTGATGAGCATGATTCCGCATATTCAAACACAGGGTCTCTCCCTCACACGTTTTATTTTGCTGCGAGTAGCAGGATTTATGTCATAAATGTAATTACTGCTGTCCAACTATAACATGATAGAATTAAGCTGCTTTTAGAGAGAGAGAGAGAGAGAGAGAGAGAGAGAGAGAGAGAGAGAGAGAGAGAGAGAGAGAGAGAGAGAGAGAGAAGAGAGAGGGAGAGAGGGAGAGAGGGATGACAAGCAAGACAAGACTATCAAAATGGTTTGAGGGAGAGGAGGTGGCAGGTGGGGGGTTGGCAGAGTAAAACAGACACAGCGAGAGGATGTTGCAGAAAGAGAAGCAAAGAGGACGAGCCTGGGAATGAAAGAGAGAGGATGGGAGTGACAACAGGCAAAAGAGAATAGGAGAGAGGGGGAAAAAAATAAATTAAAAAAAATAAAAACAAAACACAAAGAGAGAGAATGCCAAGCTATCCCAAGGCTATTTTGTTGGCAGGAAGGCAATGGGCTACTTTCAAAGTCAAAATTACACCAAGGAGCAGCTTAGCGGCAGGCTGTGGCAACAAAGCCGGCAGACGTAACAACAGACCGAACTTGTGCTGAACCAAATCGCACTTTAGAAGCTCGAATAAGGAGATGCAGCTACATCTCTGTCGGCTACATTTGCATCAACATGCATCAATAAAACAGGATTTTCAGTAAAGACCATATTTAACTTCCCTCACTGTCCCATCATTGGAGCTTCCTCTGTGTTTTAACAGTTTAAGAAAATGATGACATCACAGCCCGCATACTACTCAACCAAGCATTTGCTGAAGACGTATACACCGAATTATTTTTACAATACATTATATATGATGTAAGTAATTCATCCTAATGCAATAATGTAGCTGTTAAGTTTTAAAAATTAGATATGTGTGCATACATGCCTGCATGAGAAGTAGCTGGCCGTGGCGGGAGGACCACTCATGTAATCAACAGTTTTTTATATATTATGTATGTGTGTGTGTGTGTGTGTGTGTGTGTGTGTGTGTGTGTGTGTGTGTGTGTGTGTGTGTGTGTGTGTGTGTGTGTGTGTGTGTGTGTGTGTGTGTGTGTGTGTGTAATGCGGTTTCCCTCTACTAGCAGAGGAAACGAGGCTTCGCCATCCCACAGGGCTTCATTCTAATTGAAAAGCCATCATAAAACAGTCATAAAAACATGGGATATCATTCACAGTCTCCTGTCTTAGTAGAGTATATATTTACTGGTTCCCACTGAGGTCAATACAGACGCGCCCGTACATAAAAGCAAAAGTGTAAAGAGAAACAGTGGGAAATTATAATGGAAATAATGGAAATATGCACCACGGTGGATTTTTGCAAATAACCAGACGGTCCCAGGCCTGATTGCCAACAAAAGCTAAAATGTGGTTTCTATGTTTTTGAGCAAGATAATAACTCTGAACACAACATTCAAGTTATGCGAAGAGATTTTGACAAAAGTTGAATGAAAATTCGCATGTTTCCAATTTTCAAACACCAGAACGTGAGACACATTTTCATTGTTCATGTTATATATTACAGTTTACCTGGGGTATTTAGTCTGTGTAAGATTTAGACGTGAGTGAGAAAAACATGTTCTTCAATGCACAAAAAGATGTATATCTTGAGCGACCTTTAAATGTCAGAAAATATCTGCCACTTTTCTGGTAGGCAGTGGCAGATATTTAGGTTTAGTTTCTGATAGCTATCGAACAGTAAGGACAGAGAAACAAATGCCCCCCCCCCTCCTCTCCCTCTCTCTCTTAAGCATTATACAATATACAGTAGAGCACATATCAGCGATCATTGTATAAAGCCTGATAGAGACAAATGGCTGGACCAGCAAGAAGCGACAGCACTGACCATCTCCTGATTACTGCTCACCTTTATTGGCTTACTGGGAGAGATGGAGAGGGGTCAAAGGTCACTCAATATACAGAGGAGCAGCCAAGAGTACACACAAAGACCATAAAACATCAGAGTGGGCAAAACATGCAACACAAAGGGCGGATACGTGTAAACATCCCGCCTAAGGAAAATGTATTCACGATCGGGCACAACACACACACACACACACACACACACACACACACACACACACACACACACACACACACACACACACACACACACACACACACACACACACACACACACACACACACACACACACACACACAAATTGTAAAGCGATTGTAAAAGCTTGTTTAAATTCTGTGTCTGGGAACAGTGTAAAGAGTTAATGTGTGGCCGCAATAGAGTCGCATCCGCACACTTGTACGCACACAAATTGAGCTGCACTCCCTGTGACAAATTAATCCATCAATCCACATCAGCCTAACAAGGTGGCTTTCAGGTTAAATCCAAGGCACAGTCTGCAAGAGCCAGAGAGACAGGGAAACAATGAGGAAAAAAAAGAGAGCGTGAGAGAGAGAGAGAGAGAGAGAGAGAGAGAGAGAGAGAGAGAGAGAGAGAGAGAGAGAGAGAGAGAGAGAGAGAGGAGATGAAGAGAGAAATGAGAAGACAATCACAGAGAGAAGAAGACAGACGGGGATATAGAGATGTGGCTCTCTGAAGACATAATGTTGGCAGAGTCTCGTCAGTGTGCGACTGTTGTCAAAGTCAAAGTTCCACCAGGGAGAGATTCAGACAATGGACCGCACCGGTGTCCCTCAGCATCACACGGGCCCCCTGACACACACACACACACACACACACACACACACACACACACACACACACACACACACACACACACACACACACACACACACACACACACACACACACACACACACACACACATTTTCAGAGACGTTGTCCGTTCTAAGCTCCTCTGCCTGTTTGCCAGCCTCTAAGCCTGAATGGCGTTGGCAAGAAAGAGGGTGAGTGAGTGAGTGAGTGAGAGAGAGACGGAGAGAGCTGGTGGTGGGGTGGAGGGAACAAAACTCGGCGATACAAAGACACACAACTACAAGAAAAGCAGACAAGCATTTTGGCAGTTTAATACCAGTTTATTGCACGAAAAGCTCTGCTCGGGTGCGTTTGCGCACGGGGGTGTGTCCTCATAAGTATACAAAGATGAGATGAGTTTTTACGCAGCTTCACTTCTGTGTTAGGGACCATTAAACACTCTCACATACATGTCAGAAATAACTGAGGGCGGTATACGAATACACATACACACACACGCGCACACATGCACAGATCACAAGCTTTTCATCAGTCCAGTGAGTAAGGCATTGCTTGCCATTTACTTCTACAGGGAGACATCTCTCATACACTGATTCTGAGAGGGAGGGACGGAGGGAGGGACGGACGGACACACACACACAAGCAGAGCTCCAGGCTCTCTTCATCATCCAAGGAAAACAGGACGAAAGTAACACAGCTGCAATCGTTTGTTTTATGTCCTGTCAGCAGTTTTTGCATGCTCGTGTTTGACTGTACTGTCCTATTTAAAGAGGTTCCAGGAGAGAATTAGGCTTCACCGCAGAGCGATGTGCGCTGATATTTTGTCACTTTCTTTTTGTTTTAAACCGGGACAGAGTTCATGTCTGTACAGCTACACTAGACAATTACTTGAATCATCTGTTGGGAATCTATTTTGAAGTATTGCTCTCACAATATTGCTTTCATGGCAGCCAAAAAATATATTGACAGAATATTTATAGTAAATTTAAACTAAATACTAAATAAATTATTTTCCTAACCTGAATCCCCAGCTGTGTCTCATTTTGTTGACGTTGCCTAACACTTAACATAGTGTCTCGCTCTCATCTATCACCTCCTCTGACATGTTTTCGAGCAGCAGTAGTGGCAACACAGAACACATTGTGTTCGTAGCTGCTAACTAGTTACGGAGGATGGCGACCAGCAGTAAGGAGCCGTGTTGCCACCAAGTGTGTTGGAGAGTGAAGCAGATGCTTACCGGCGCTGGACTGTTCATGATAATATCACGTGTATTATTAGCATGCTCTCAATATTTTATTGTTTGAATATCGCCGTTATCACTTAGAAGTATTTCTTCTGTCACTTTAAGTGTGCTGCATTATTTGACATGTTTCCACACAGCTGATTTGATTTATTACTGGAAAGACACAGCTCTTATTTCTCTGTGCCACCACAAAGACGTCAGGCATGTCTGACCACAAACCCAGAAACACACACAGACACGATTAGTTTGAATGCCAAATCAGTGACTTCTCTATGAAGCAGTGTTTATTTGCCTCTAGTAGTTTTAAAATCTTCAAAAGGCAGTTTCAAAACTTTACCCAGCTGCAACCTCCACACACGGGAAATGCATTGAGTCACAGAAACACACTCACATTGAGGGGAAGGTTTCCATGCATGCACACACACACGTTCTGTGATGTAGTCTCCAATTTCCATCATTTTGCATCTCAGATTCTGCTAAACTATAATATAATATTAAATCTCCCAAAGTTCACATTTTCCACAGGATGATGGGAGAGTTGCCATTACCATAACATTACCATAATGTAAAAGATTGTGCTCGCGCGTGTGTGTGTGTGTGTGTGTGTGTGTGTGTGTGTGTGTGTGTGTGTGTGTGTGTGTGTGTGTGTGTGTGTGTGTGTGTGTGTGTGTGCGCGCACTAGTAGTGTAGCTGCCCAGTGGTTTGTCGGGCTGTGGAGGGACAGACCGTTACTGGAAGCGAAAACAGCATTCCCAGAAGTCATTGTCTTTAAACTGCTCATTTCCCAGGCCCCCGCCCCAAACCCGCTTCTCACACCAAAGTCCATGCAGCTGTCTGACATCCCAGCGCAGGGATGTTGGAAGCATTTCAGTTATAAAAAATACATTAGAGCCAAGGAAAGTGGGTTGGAAAAAAACTGTCATGCTTGCCAGACGCACAGTCTCTCTTCGTTAACAGCGCTCTGGGCTATGTGGCCTCATAAAACAGGAGACACGTTAACAGGCAACAGGTACAGGGAATGTGTAAATGGGCTTTAGTTTAAAAAAAATGGTCAGGATGTAAACCAGGGAGGAAAAAAGATAGGGGCCCTTCGAGGTTTTACTGGACATTCAACAGGCATACGACCAGTAAAAACACAGCTAAAAGTGGAGATGTTGGAAACTGTGATCTGATATGACATTTCAGATATAACTGCACCCTAAAATACAAGTTTACACTCTCTCCAATCCCAAGATTTCAATCAATGGAAACCGAGTGACAGGATGGGGTAAACCTTACAGACCTTTTTTGTAATCTGGCCTTACAGACCTTCTGAATCTGAATAACTTCATGCTTTCTCTCCCCCATAGTTTTTGCTTATTGTTTGCTGCCTCTCCATATAGTTCCCCTCGCTCGGATGGTTTCTGTGCTTCCTTCTCCAGATGTTCCCGGAGCTGCATGTCTCTGGACTGCGATGGCCGGCCCCACCAACAGTTCATGTCATGGCTTTCGACGCTGTCCTATTCTCTCTCTGCTCACCCCAACCGGTCGAGGCATATGGCCGCCCACCTCTGAGCCTGGTTCTGTTGAAGGTTTCTTCCTGTTAAAAGGGAGTTTTTTTCCCCTCATAGTTTACGTGGGAACTATTGAACTATCTGTTGTAATCTGGCGCTACAAAAAATTGAACACAAAATTGAACTAAATGCAGTTGAAGTATATATTCCAGATAGGCCTTTAAAAAGACAATCTGTATTCTACGGTGCAGCAAAGTTAAACAAACCAAAGTAAATAAAATATAGGTTGTCTAGGAATGAATACGTAAATTCAGTCACGCTCCATTATTTTGTCACACTATTCAACTTGAAATCATGAGCAATAATTGAGATCTAATATATTCCCTCGGTACTGGAATATAAACAAAAGTCATAAATTGTATTTAACGATTCATAATTGTCTTAAAATCTGACAACAAAAGAAATGCTGATGAACTGACACTTAGTTGTGGAAATGTACAGGCATGTGAAAGCAGTCCATCACACCTGAGCTGTGCAGCATTTCTGTTTTATTTGTTACTTGTCCCTCCGTGTTTGACATTTCAATCCCTCCGAGGTCCACCCCTCTTCTCCCGTACAACATGTTCCCTCGTTTGCCGTTTTACATCAGTCCAGAACTCATTTTACCGCTGTCCCGAGTTCTGGCTCAAGCTGTACAGCCTGCTTTCTGGACTACAGCTACATTTAAGCTCCAAACCTAAGATGGAGAAGCTGAAAAGGAAAAAAAAAAATGTTTTCTCCAGCTGTTAGAGGAAAAATAAAGTAATTTTTTGTTTTATGACAGTTTCACCCTAATAAAATAAAAGTTAGAACTCCGCATCGCCTTATTTCCATTTCTTATATTTCAATGCCTCTTATATCACCTTACTTGCGCCAGAGCTAGTAAATGAAAGTCTGTGCCACATGTATAAAACTGTAGCACAGCTGAATGTGGAATAAAAGGCTGGACTGATTGACAAGAATAAAGTGGCCACGAAGAGTGCTCTTAACACTGAAGTAGCGACAAATGAAATGGGAGAGGACTTCAAGGAGAAGGCGAAAGAGAAAAGTTTGAGAACAAACTTTTCAAAAGACGTGTTTGTGGGCTGCTAACCTGAGAGCTTTTGAAGCATCAGCCATCTCTGTTTCCCTGCGCTTGAGCTTTCCTTTAAGATGAGTGTGTCCTCTCTTTTCTTTTTTTTTTTTATCTCTTCCTCTCTGTTACTATTAAGAACAATCTTTCCTTGTCTTTATGAAGTGGTCATAGTCTTGCCTTTCTCTTCTGTCTCACAATTTGTACAATTTTCAATTCCATCTGTACGTGGTCCCTCTGTAGAAATACCGCCTTGGTTTATCAAAAGGACGAAGGTGTATCAGGGGGATGCAAGAGCAAAAGTTAAGTGGTATGTATATGCAACGGGAGAGAGGGAATAGAAAATGAACTTACACCATATTGTAAATACTCGATTTATACTTGTCTATACTTTATTTTTTCTTTATTGTAAGTCAGTAGGGCCCCTCACCATTATGCAATTAGAAACGTGGTTAACTTGACCACATAAAACGCAAACATATAATTCAGGAACATCAAGAAATGGCGATGTGTGACAGCGGAAGATTTTCCTTCATTTTTCTTATTTGTTTACTCTGATTTCTTTGATCCTGTTTCTAAGGCTTTGGTCAGACAGCAGGGAAATCAGAATTTTTTTCCCCCCCAAAACAGATCGAGTTTCGTGTGGCCCGAGATCACCAACTTATCTACATGGGTTGCTGTGGTAACGACAGAGGCGCAGCTACAATCGTGACACAGCTTTCCAACACAGAAGTTGCAGCAGAGAGTTTATTTCTGTCCGTGGAGTGTTGTTATCGTTGTCCTCCGCAGGATATCTACACTTTGTGATAGCGCCCTGCTAGCGGTAACATAGATTGTGCTCACGCTGTCTGTCTGAAAATGACGTTGTCACCGCGTCTTGTGTTGCCAGTGATGCAAGAAATCCGATCTGAGCCAGGAGAACGTCCTGACTGAGACACATCTGTAGAGATCCGATTGGAATCGTATTTCAAAACAACCTCCAACTGCATTCCATGTGTTTTTGTTTTTTTTTGTCATTCAGACTTTAAAAAAAAAAAAAATCTATCTGGATATGACAAAAATGGGATTTGGGCTGGCAGTCTGAACATAGCCGAAATCTTTTATAAATCTCTTTCCTTCCTTTGCTCTTGTCCATTCGGTCCTCTGTTTCCTGACATATTATGGCAACACCATGATAACACAGAGGTGTGTTTCAGTAACTATGTTTCTGTGATCCTGATTGTGTGAAAGTGTGTTTGGCTCACCCGCAGTGTTTCCGTCCAGGGATCCAACGTTGCTCTCATCTGCCACTGAAACACGACAAACATATGTTAATGTACAAACATACACTGAAACATGTTTTATTGCGACATCATTTTATTCTATCTGACTTGCCACATGTACAACAATTGAACTGCTATTCCTGAAAAACTTAAAACTCTGTAACTGCATTTCTGCTTCTTCGTCTCGTCCTCTCCTGCTCTCATCATCACTCTACCCCACTATTATTCTTTCTGTCTCACTTTACAAGATGGCGACGCAGCTGCTCCTTTTTTCCTGTGATGTTTAAAAGTCGGCTTCACTGCTACTGAAGTCACTTCTCTTCCTCCCTTCTCTCTCACTTCATTTTTCATTCACACTCCCTCCTCTCCTTCAGTCTCTCATCCAGTCGCTGTCTTTTCGCCACTGCCCCTCATCTATCCCTTTCACCTCATGCCCTTTACCCTCCCGTCTCTCCTTCGGTGTTTTCATTTTTGCTTGAGTTACACTCATTCCACCGATCTCCGCTCTCCTCCCTCGCTGCCTCCTTTGATCACCATTCTCATTGTTAATTCTCCTTTCACTTTCTGCCTCTCCCCCTCACTCTTTCTTTTGCTTTTCCTCCCTCCTTTTCCAGAGTCAACGAGGAACACATTGACTGGTAGCACTGCGCCAAACACACACACACACACACACACACACACACACACACACACACACACACACACACACACACACACACACACACACACACACACACACACACACACACACACACACACACACACACATGACCACAAAACCCGAGCAGTAACATGGCTTCCCCAAGCAAATACTTTTCTAATGAAAACCAAGTGAAACTGCATGTGTGTGAATGTGACAGCTTCTGTCTGCGGTGAATTAACACGACTGCTTCAGCAGCCCAGTAGTTTGTGGATCACATGTGTGATGCACACAGGGTTTTGGATTGAGTCTCAGAAAGATACAAACATACACACACTAAGGCTGTGACTATATACGTTATTTGAAACTAACATAATTACCAACATGTACTTCATTTTGATTCAAATGAAACCTACATTGACTCATCCTGAACTTGATAGAAATAAAGTATAGACCTTAAAGACAAGGAGGAGGCATGAACACACTAGGAACCACGGGAGCGAGTTCATTATTTGGAACCAGTCTTAAATATTCTTACATTTTGAACTGTGCTGGGGTGGAAAATGAAATCAGGACAAATTAAATAAAGGATGAAATTATGCAACTGACCCATGGAAGAAAAAGCTGATTATTGTGTTTCTGTCGCTCTTACTAATTATTTTTCTTGAGACAAACACAACAGCCAGAACATAGCATGACCTCTGGCTGCCCCCTGAAAGTCGACAAGTCGAATCATGTATGGAAGAGAGCCCTCTTCCATACAGTTGTTTTTTTAATTTATTCATTTCTTTTAATTATTATGTTTCAGGGTTATTTGACACACAGAACCCCTCACCTCCAAGGGTCCCAGGGAGTCCCCCTCCAGTGACAGCGTGTCCTCGGCTGCCACTCAGAAACACGAAACTCACTTTTAATAAATTCCTCCAAGAAGTTAGAGATATCGATTTAAAGGGAATTTAGGACAGACAAACTACCAAAATAATGCCTCAGACCACAGCTATCACTGACATGGAGGTATAGAACACATCAATCAAAACTTAACCACTGAAACTATAATGATCAAAACTGTTTGCTGGCCTGTTAGAAATATGTTTGTACTGACCATGTCTCCAACAACATCATTTGTTGAACAATGATGGCCACTATGAACAGTGGCTATAATCATAGAAGTTGGAGTCTTACTGCTCTTTTTTTTTCTGTAAGTGTCCCTGATACACAGCTTTATTAATTATTGGCAGTTAATTAATACTTAAATCTAGCTCAGCCATTGTTGTTTTCCTTAGACAGTGAAGTGGCCCCAAACTATGCAAAATTGTCTGATCTGATTTTTGAATTATCACTCAATTAAAATGTGCCAACTTAAATAGGCTGCTAATAAATAAAGTGTATTAAGTCTGCCAATTATTTGTCATGTCCCATTGATCGCATGAAATGAATGATATTTTACCATTATGATGACATCTGTGTGTGTCTGTGTGAGTAATACATATTCTTTTAAACCCTGTTAGTCAAAACTACACATGACAGAAATTCATTTTTACACCACATGTCTCATTATAGAGTTGATATGATTCTGAAAGACTTAAGTGAGCTTTTACATACAGTACTAATGACCACGATCTGATTTGCATATGGTAACGCAAAGGCATGTGTGCTGACAAAGAGATATTTACTAATTGATACTAAAGTTAGCTGACTTCAATAAATTCATTTGGAAATGTGGTTATGGATAATGTATTGTGGTGGTTAAAGCAGGACTTTGGAAAGTTTGTAGGTTATTGATGTACCATATATTTGTTGCTACAAAAAACGCTCCATGTTCTGTAATGGTATCATTCACGAAAGATTTGTTTTTTTAGTGACCTTTTTTTTTTTTAATCAGGTCTGAATTAATTAATCAATCTGAATTAATTAAACCGTCTGTGATTCAGGTTTCTTGTCTTGTTTGTGATGTGTTAGTAATCTGTTCTAAACTTTACAGAGACACGGGGAATACCGGGAATACGAAAAACAATAGAGGGATCGAGCAGGATTTCAGGCCAGTCTAGCAGGATTACATTTATCCCCAAAGATGTAGGGTCCTCCGTCTTTTATTTGACATAAAAAAGTACTGTAATCCTGATATATCTTGTTCCCTAAACGACAGTAAAGAAAATAAGTCAGTGATCTTTGTTAATAAAATTTTATCATTACTGTCTGACAATTTCACAATGAAAACCAGCTTGCCATTCAAGCAATCACGTGCTAAATCCTGATTTGTTTATCACACATTTAGTGAAGATTAAGTGTGTAAAAAAAAACTACATTCCATTAGTCTTTGTTCATGTAGAAATAGAAATCTGTGCTGTTCAATTAACCTCATTCTCTTTTGTTTTATTTACTCTATCTCTCTGTCTGTCTGTCTCTCTGTCTGTCTCTCACACACACACACACACACACACACACACACACACACACACACACACACACACACACACACACACACACACACACACACACACACAAATCTGTCAGCGGAGCCGGCTCGAGGAGGAGGACTGAGGCAAGTGACATTTGAAACAATACGCTTTTGTGGTGCTGCTGCATCCAGAGCATCATATTGCACTGATGTATGCACAAGCACAACCATACATATGCACAAATACAAAATATTTCTAAAGCTGACTTTTTACCAGCTGCTGAAATGTCACTAAACTTTCGTATTAGAATATCAGTAATCACAAAGCAACAGGTGAAGGAGGTTTCAGGCAAAGCGTGACCACACTCGCCCCAAAAGTTGCCTTTCTGACATTTGTCTGCACATCTAAAAGATCATTATTTATATCCTGAATTTAAATCCTGAACCACAGAATATGAGTCATTGCTCCTTTTCCTTTCCCCGAGTTGAATGACTAAATGAGAGCCGAGAGAAAAGTCGAGAGAAGAAGCACCACAGTTCATCATTTATAGATCAAGATTAGACTGTTCTCAAGCCACTGAGAAAAGTCTGATCCATACGCTCCCCAGGTTAGACAAGAGATTTGCAAAGACGATATTAAACTTGCAGCTACACAAAATTCGCCAGACTGCAACCTTCTTAAATCTGACAGTTTACATCAGAGCAACGAACCAGGACGGTGTAACATCTTTAATGCAACAACTCTCTGTACTGCTGGATATAATTTGTAGCATCTTAAAACATGAATGAGGATAGTGATAGTGAGCTCCTTGCAACAGTTGCATTTCTAGCAATGAAAACATTAAAAAATGTCAAAAGGAAATCTACAGGTAATGAACCTAATTCAATCTTTAGCGTATTACCCATATGTACTTTCATTAAAACAGAAGCAAACACAGAAACCTGTATGTTACTGTGCTAAACACACAACACCGTGTCCGAATGACTAATCAGAAGACATTTTTTCCCATCCAAACTGTTTTCAGTCACAGAAACTATGCAACAGGCCCCACCTGCAACTGCAGCTGTGTGAACATGTGTCATTACACATTACACAGTACAAGTCGGCCCCGGTGTCAGTCTGCATGTGGCGTTAAGGAGCATGCCGGTGGTGCAGCAGCCGTGCAGCAGCAGCAGCAGAAACATTTATGCGAGGGTAAGATGCATGCAGCCACCATGCCGAGCAGATAAACAACAAAAGTCTCCCCACCACTGTGATGCTGGTTCTGAGTCGTACCCAGGTCCATGCTCTTGGAGGCCTTAACGTGCTGGAACTGCCGCTGGTTCTGGTTCTGGTTGTGGGTTGGAGTCTGAGGCTGAGCCGGGTGAGAGATGTGAAAGTTCTCCCTGAAACAAATTGATCAGACAGTCACTACTGACAAAAATGTTGGTAGAGCCTTGACAAAAACAGCACTCAGCTTTCTTGTGGAAATGACATTCTTAGCATTTGTTTTTCAGGTTGATATCTCTTCTGAAAACATGTTTTTTTTTTCTGAATGGAGTTATTTTGTGTGATCCCTATGTAGACAGCCTATCTAACATCCATCCTTGATATATTTGAAATAGGCTCTGTGCATTAAAGGAGTAGCCACAATGTTCCATTTGGTGATAAAATACACTCTTTTGGAGCGCAAGTCATGATAATAAGTTGTTTCATTCATTTTTAGTAATAAATTACAAATTAGACTAATTATATTTTCACAAATTTTCACTACAGCTGACAACATACAGTATTCATACATTATCGACCATTTAGGAATGAAGGTAGTCACTGTTTTGATGCAGCTTTAATTTCTCAAGTATTTGTATAACAACTGTGAGAAAATATATATAGTATACTTTACCACACACCTTTCCTGTAGATAGGAGTGTTGGTTGGAGCTGCTGAACTCAGTGTCATGTCCGTACAGCAACGCGTCCTCTTCCTCATCCATGTGACAATAACTCCCATTGGTCACTGAAAAAAATAAACAAATAAAACAATCTGCATTGAGAAAATACGTGGTGGTGATATGAGGCAGCCAATAAAAACAATATGTAATAACTGTGGTCAATTTTTCTGGATTGCAGCCACTGGAGTCAGGCTTGCATTCATTTTGGTTATGATAAATAGTTTATCGTAAGTAATAATGGCAAGGCACACACAGTGTCTACAGACAAAACAGACCTCAGTAGAAACACAGCTGAGTGGAAGTTTTATATCAGTTTACTGGTTCACATTTCGGTAAGATAAAGTGTCTCTGGTGTTTCATTTATAACCAAAGTAAATGTGTGATGTGACTTGATGTGAGGGGAGTCAAGGGCAAGAGTATTCAACAGGCCAGTCACTGAGTGAGGGGATAGAGCTGTTGTGCTAAAAAAAACTTAGACTAGCACTGGAGGTGAGGTTAGAGTGACTTTGTACTTTGACCATCAAACTCGAATCAGCTCATTCTTGAGGCCAAGTGAAAATTGGTGCCAATTTAAAAAATGTTTTCAAATGTCATCGTGAGATATTATGTTTACCAAAATGGGTCAAATTGTGGTCATAGTGACCTCGACCTTTGACCCCCAAAATCTAACCAGTTTATCTTTGAGACCAAGTGAACGATTGTGCCTAGTTTCAGATATTGCATTCACAAGAACGGGACGGACAATCTGGAAATCGAATGCCGCCAGCTACAAAAAAATTGGTGGAGGACCGCTTTAACTAAACACATGCTACTCTGTTCTAGATTGGCTCCGCCCAACTATTGCTCACAGCTTCAGTCTTTGCTGTGATTGTAGTCTGGAATCCCCTTTTCGCATGGAGGCTCGATCCAATAATGACGGCGGTAGAGTTTCGGTGGGTGCACAACATACATCATATGGTGGTCGATGCCAATTGATTAAAGTCTGCTCCAATAGTTTCAAAATTAGCCCCAAGATCTACGCCCAGTAGGACGCAACACATGGAAACAATCGCCAATGGGACTAGTAATACCAGGCAATCTGTGTTCTTCGGTTAAAATAAACCTATTCCATTAATATTAGGAATTCCAGCCATTAGCAGTGGCGAGAACACTGGAAGTGGGTTAAAGTCCATTTAAGATCGCCACTGACAAAAAAAAAAGAAAAGCAGATGGATGAGGAAAACTATAAAAGACAAAGAAAGAGGATGAGAAGCACACAGCAGAAGTTGATGCAGATGTATGGCAGTGATATGGCTGTGCCTGCTTGATAAACGAGTTTATGACAACGTGATACACAGACACACAATCCACTCGAGCATAATTTGCATACAGTCATCACTTCTCAGAGTGCATAGCTGCCACCGAGCGCATGCTGGAATCACTGCACAATCCTCACTGAGTGTGCTTTATGTGCTTGCATCTGCACATGTGTGACTGAAAGCAGAGACATTTGGAACTGGAGAGGAAAACGTCAGCGTCTGAAGATATCACATCCTCTCATCTCCATCCCTCCCTCTCACTCTCTTTCTACACTAATCACCTGCTTTATTTTTCTGCTGCTCCCATTCTTGCAATCTGATATTTTGGCTGTCATTTATCTCTCCTTTCAGATCTTCCATAAATCATTTTATCTCCCACTCAGTTTGCAGCCTTCTTTTCTTTTCTTTTTTTTTTCTTTTCTAAACTTCCTCCCTCGTCCTCACTGCCAGCACCTTAATCAGCTGAACTGTCAAAAACACATTCTTGTTTCACCTCACACACACAAATCTGTTCCCACCGACTCCTGCGATTTGAAGTGAAAATGGCATTTGCTGCGTGGATGATAGATCAATAGCAGTTTACACCAATAGCAGATAGATTAATTCTCTTCTTCTGCACTCAACTTTTCCTTCCTGTCATCTGTATTTGCCGACAGCTTGGCTCTCTAACCATCCCTGCCTTTTTCCCTTACTCGCCGTGGAAACCAATATGTTCATGTTATGCATGCAGTACCAGTGAAAAGTAAGGAGAAGTGTATAGAGAGAGAGAGAGACACACACACAGATTTTCTGCAGTGTAGAACAAAATTGAAGACATCAACACGAACAAACTGTATTAAGAAATTGTATTTTAGATTTCCTCAAAGTCGCCACTGTTTACCTTGATGGGAGCTTTGCATGCTGTTGGCAATATCATAACAAGCTTCACGAGGTCACCTGGAATGAACAGGTGTGCTTTGTCAGAAGTTAGTTGGTGGAATGTCGTGTCTTCTAAATGCATTCGAGACCACCTCTTGTGTTATGCCGAGGTTTTGTTGGTATGCAGCCAATAGCCACAACATTCTGCAGCGACATCTGGTTTGCACTTAGTGGGACCTTCATTGCAGTGACCCAAAACACTCCTCCAGGTTGTGGAAGTACAATCTGATCAAGAATGCTCGAGATGACCTGACCTCCACAATCACCTGACTTAAACCCATTATAGATGGTTTAGGATGATATGCAGCCAACAAGTGCTGAACATTTGTGCGAACTTGTTCAATACTGGTTGAAAAGTATTTCAGGTGACGACCTTATTTGAGGGAATACTGATTATTTTTTTTGTCTTGATTCATATATATTTAAAAAAAAAATGTACTGCCTTTTTTATATGCTGTAAAAAATAGGTTACCTGAGATTAACAATGACATTGATCTGTGATTTAAAGGTGCCACACTGTATAAAATTGTTTTCGTTTTATTATAAAGTTGGTCTAGGTGCTGTATAAATACTGTGAAAGTCTTAAGACACTCAGTCCACTGGGAAATGCACACAGCCCATATTCAGCAACTGTGCCATTTGGAGACATTTAGACTTCTGTAAGTTTGTAATGTCACAAACTCACATTCATGTCACGTCCGCCATTAGCACAGCTAACTGTCACATCCATTGATTGATAAGAGCGATGTAATTAAACTCTATTAAGATGATTTTTAGTGCTTAAAAACACAAAAATATCTTGTTATGGACATCAAGACTGCAAACACCCCCCAAAAAAAGTGTCAAATATGGGACCTTTAAAGATCATATCACTGCTGTATTCAGATTTGGTTTCAGTATTTCAGCCTTTTGATACTGAACTTCAAACGGCTTGATAAAATACAGATTTAAGTAAAGTAAAGCAATGTACCATAAGTAAAGATATTTGATATACAGAACCTTATATGGGTCAAACACTTGAACCATGTCTCATTATGCAACTCGACTGCATGAGTCCCATGTTTTTTAAACTGTTCACTTCCAGCTTGTAACACGGGTTATTAAAAGAAAGAAATATTGTCGCGTCAAAGCTCAAGGCCATATCACTCATATCACATCATCAAGATTGTTTTCTCAGACTTGACAGAGTTCCTCCAGATCCAGAAGACGTTTACAACTTTATTCACAAGCTGAATAGGACTAGCCATAACAAGTCAACAAGTCTTCATGTGTAAATCAGTGAAAACACACTAACTGTCAGATCATTACTACATTAGGACATTTCAATGTTCCATCACAAACTCAATTTAAATATGCTTTGATGAGAAAATTGGGAAAGATTTAATAATATCTGAAATTGTATATATATATTTTTTTAGCTCAAGTAGATTAACTCTCCAGAGAGACAGAATACAAAGAGACAAAGTGCATCGAAAGGGGAAAAAGTAAAGCAATGATGATTTTTGGTAGCAGGCAAAATAAGATACAGTAATGGATAAGAGATAAATAGAAATATCTATAAATGCAAAAGTAAACCATCTGCATAAATACATATGTAGGGAATCATTATCCTCAATTTATTCTTCTGCAAAAGCCCACATCAGTGCAGAAAAAAAAATATCGTAATTTTAATTTGGACCTCAGTGCCAAATGAAATGGATTCAGTGTGTGAAATAGTTCATTAGGAGTAAAACACTGGCAAGCACACACATATATACACGCTAATACACACCAACCGATAACAGAAAGCGAAACATCTCGCAGAGCCTGAGAAATGTGCCCACTGTAAGCAAACACACACTTCGACACGCAAACACACACACTAATGTGTGTATGTAAATGACACTATAACGGAGGTGAATTTGAACAGCAAAGTGTATTCAAGGTCAGAGCTGTTTGCCAGATTCAGTGTAAACACACAAAAAACAACAGTGCTTGATACTGGGCAAAAATCCCTGAACCAACACACCCACATGTGTGTATACACCCAGGCATGCGCACACACACACACACACACACACACACACACACACACACACACACACACACACACACACACACACACACACACACACACACACACACACACACACACAGCAGCTATTAACACATTTCTAAACAAGCAGAGATATCATTCAGGAATAAACAGAAATGCTTTTTAACAAACAAACGCACATACAGATAGATACCAACACTGGGGATAACACAAGCATGTATGCAGTCAGAAAAGGCAACACAACAGGACAGAGGACAAAACATTAGATTTATTTCCTGGAGACTAACCCCAACAGTACCCACTACTTGCCTAATCCTAATTTTAACCTAATCCAAACCCTACTCTAACTTCAAACCAAATCTTCACCATGAAACTGTATCATTTACACTCATGGGGAGTTTTGGTTCGTCCCCAACACTGAGATGAATCCCCATAACGTGACTGTATAAAAATATGTAGGTCCCCACAACATTAGTAGTCCAAGTACACAATTCTCACACACACACACACACACACACACACACACACACACACACACACACACACACACACACACACACACACACACACACACACACACACACACACACACACACACACACACACACACACACAAACAAACACAAACAAACACACACACAGCACATGTATAAGGGTGGTGGCAGAGTTCGGTGTGAAAGAGCAATATGAAACGCACAGAACTGAAATAACTCGCACACTGAACCCTGCAATAACAAACAAACCGATCAACCTTGAGAAACAGCAGAGAACATAACAGCAGGGAGAGAGAGCGAGGGAAAGAAATGAAAGAGAAATAGGGGCACAATACTCTTTAATTAAGTCTGTACTATAGATGGCAATATGTTTGTTTGTTTTTGTTTATGTTTGTTTTTCATTTGTTTTATCTTCGAGACGTTGTTTATTTTTTCACTATTATTAAATTTGTTCTGTGTTTTAGTGAACTTACAACAAATGATATTCCCACCTTTGATGCTGCTTAAATGAAAGAAAAGGGCATCAAGGTCAGCTAAAACGAGGGATGGGACAAGTTCAGGAGGAACTGGGAAAGTACTTTAATCAGGAAATCTTGGGACAGAAATAAATCTGTTGAATTAGGTGGAACTGCCTCTGTTCTAGGGAAATAAAGTAAATCCACATAAATCTTTATATCTATAGTAAAGACTTAGTTTACGGTTAGGGCAAGGCAAGTAATAGTTATAGTTAGTCAGCGTAGAGTCCTCTGAAGGGATGTAAAAAAGACCGGGTGTCACTGAGTGTGTGTACAGTGTGATAACGTGTCCAAAACAAACCAGTCAGTGAAGAGTGATTTCATAAACTCATGCAGGGTTTCCCCCAGTGGCCTCAAACGGAAAGAGAGCTCAAAATAGATGTAAAAGCATTTGGGGAAAATACAGCTTTATTTAGAGCAAACCGTCTAAATGGTCTTTCTCCAAAAGACAGTGAAGACAGGGTCTGCACTCACCATTAGATGCGTGGAAAGAGTCGGTCATCAGTGGAGAGTGAACGGGGTCAGAGACCTGACTGACCGATCCAGTCTGACCGTTCACTGGGCTCATCAGTCCCGAGAGGCCGGAAGAGCCGTCAAATGAGCGATTGGGTGACAACCCGTGTTGATCCTGAAACAGGGAGAAGAAAAAAAAAAACAGATGCTGAACACTTGCAAAAACACAGACAAGATAATAATTGTCACCTTTTAAAAGCAAGCAAAAAGTGGTTGATATTTTGTCAAAATTCATGTTGTTTTTTTTCATATTTACATATAAAAACAATTTTGTGTGTGTTTTTTTTTAAAGTACTCAGAGTGGTTTGCATTTAAAGTGAGTGTTAACCAGAGGAGTAAGTGAGAGCTTTTTTACTCAACTATTCAAACATGACTAGATGTCAAGGAGACTAGAATATGAAGTGGATGCACAAAAGACAGCGAAGGATCAAAGTGAAAAGAGGGGAACCCATTTCCCATGCCCCATCGGGTTATTAGCATCTTTATCACCGCTTCACTTCTCAATGTGTGTGCGACACTAGCAGCCATACTGACACCTTTCCCATCGAGGGAGAGCCCTGTAAGGCGTCCTGTAATAGTCCAAACAAAGCATTGATTGCAGCGTTGATGTGTCTACTCTGCGCTTCTATTATTTCTTCAGGAATTCAATTTGCATTTATTTGTCATTTGTGTGTGTGTGTGTGTGTGTGTGTGTGTGTGTGTGTGTGTGTGTGTGTGTGTGTGTGTGTGTGTGTGTGTGTGTGTGTGTGTGTGTGTGTGTGTGTGTGTGTGTGTGTGTGTGTGTGTGTGTGTGTGTGTGTGTGTGTGTGTGTGTGTGTGTGTGTGTGTGTAAGAAACTGTATCATTAACAGGCATGCATATGTATGCTGTTCTGGCTTTGTGTACTTTTGTGTTTCTTTGTGTATTTGCTTCTATGTATTGGATTATCCCTCCGCACATACGACAAAGAAGACATACCAGGGTTGTGTGCGTGTGTGTGTGTGTGTGTGTGTGTGTGTGTGTGTGTGTGTGTGTGTGTGTGTGTGTGTGTGTGTGTGTGTGTGTGTGTGTGTGTGTGTGTGTGTGTGTGTGTGTGTGTGTGATAAATCCTCCTTGTCATCCTACTTTTGACCGAGCACCTAGCAGCAGCCCCTCGCTCAACCTCTCCCCAATTCCAACCCAAACAGGACACGTCATTCTTCAGCGTGTTGGGGATCCTGTGGGCCCCCTCCCAGCATGCATCCCATTACCCCGTGTCATAGTGCAATTAGATTCAAACGATAAATGTTTTTCCGCACACCAAAAAGTGGTTGTTGAGGTAGAAAACATTGGTTTTAGATATTAGGAACATTTCTGAATTGCATTACCTCGAATCTGTTTTGCTCCGTTTAGTTATTGATATTTTCCTGAATTCACAAGTACAACGAGACGAGGAAGCAAACTACCTTAATAGTCTTATATACAATGCATGTGATGTGTTTTTTCTATGTAATCAAAAAATGTCCCCTTGGGGATTAATAAACTACCTACCTACCTACCTACCTACCTACCTACCTACCTACCTACCTACCTATCTACCTACCTATCTAGCTATCTAGCTATCTATCTATTATTTTTACCAAACAAACTTAATAAAAAATGATATAAAAAAAATAGAGTGACTAAGATGAGTTAAATATAAAACAGCCTGTACTGTGAAATAAAATATTGGGCAAACAAAGTACGAAAATATAAATCAGACAGGAAAAGACGATATTCTGTAGAAGTTTATGTTCAGAAATGTACACAGTGCAATGTTAATGAGAATTAGCATCCTTTGTTTTGTTTTTGTATTCTATTAATATTTTTATAGACTTTAGAAATGTTCAGCTTCAGTTCCCCCACTGATAAATGAAACCATCAGTAACCAGCTGTTCCACCTTGGTCAAGGGGACAAGAAAATCAAGAAATAACTTGCACTTATTTTGCTTTAGCAGCAACAAACATGCTTCACGCAACACACTAAGCATTTCTGTGTTACCTACAAAGGTGTTTTTTTCAGCCATTAAAACTTAAATGTTCTACTTGAGAACAGTTTGTGGTTCTTCTCAGGGTGTATGCAGGCTAAAGAACTTAAACTTTTCATTTATAAAAGGAGTAGCGCTCGTAAATACTACATTTCAGTCAAATGATTAAGTAAATGGCTAGAAAGGCCATAAGAGGGCCATACTTCAGAGCAAAACACGCTCTACCGAGTTCTAATGAGTGTGTGTTTATCTCAAATTCATGTTTTTGCGAGCTTTTCGCCAAATGATTACAGTCAAGGTTCTCCAGTTACCTCAAAACAAGCACAGTATTGAGAGTTTTATCACAATTTTCTCTCTCTCTCTCTCTCTCTCTCTCTCTCTCTCTCTCTCTCTCTCTGACAGCAGCAGTGTTTATGGTCAACAACAATAACATCCAAATATTGCCAAGGAACCTCTGCAGAGCTGTACTTAAATATCCTGGACATGGAGGGTGTTTAGACAGTTCCTGAATGAAAGGAGCAGCTGGATAAAGTGAGAGATTACAGAGAGCTGGCCCGAGTAAACACAGTGAGAAGAACTGAGAGAGGGAGAGAGAGGGAGAGAGAGGGAGCATGGGACACATACAAGAAAAGAAGAAAAAGGGATCAGAGGGTAAAACAAAAAAAAAACTAGAGTGGTCCACTTCTGTATGGCTGAAAAGCATCAATACCTGAAAAAGGCTTTTAAGGTGCAGTCTCTTATCTATCAGCCTTTATCTTCCTCTCTTTTTTCCCCTTCCTTTTCCACTCAAGACAAAGAGCGAAACATGGATGCACCTCTTTGATGTCGTTAACAGCTTTCACCATCAAGCTATTGATGGGGAATGCCCTGAGCCCTGCACGCCCACAGATATACATACCTCGAACTTACAGTTTATTCTGGACACTTCGCTTAAACTAGAAGTCCCCAAATAATAACATCCATATATCCTAGCACTGTGTCAATATTAAAAGGTGTTTCTCGTATTGCGTCTACCACATTTTTTTTATGTATCATTGGTTGTGTACTACTTCAAATACAACCCCTTATTATCAGTATGGTCTCTCTTTGTTAATTCACATATCTGTCTGAGTCTTTGGTGTGCTTCTTTGTGAGCATATTCGGCAGGCTGTACTCTACATGTAGCTTTTTATCCAACTACAAGCGGGTCATGCAAAGGGCCATTCACACTTGAGCCAACAACCTGCCTTTGTGTGTCCGAGGGGTTGTACAAACAGACTGCAGAGCCGTGTAAAAGGCATCAGCTGAAAAGCAGACCAGATGAAATGCATCTTTTTTTTTCTTTTTTTTTTTTACTTATACAGAAAAGAGATACAGCTGAGTGAAGAACACTGTGTCACAAACACACACAAAGAAGCATGCAGACACACACAAACTCTGAATAGCCGGAGTGCAAATGCTCTTTTGCTGCTGCTGCTGGTGAGAGCGGGGAAGAGAGCAGGGAGTGTCAAGAATGCAAGAATAGATGGGACGGCTAAAAAGACGTGTCGAGAGAGAGAGCAGAGGCAACAGACCGCGGAAAAAAATAGACTCATTTGTAGAGAACCAAAAGAAGCGATGGGAGACACAGAGCGAGGATAAGAGAAGCACTTTCTGTGACAATAAAGAGAGACATATGAATAGATTTAATGTTGTATGTGCTTCAACTTATTTTTCCATTAAATTATTCTTTATACTCATCTGCATTAAGCCTCACGCCAGGAAGTGTCCCTTTATCCCGCTTAATCTTCAAATAATTGTCTTGATCTCTTAATACTCTTTTTTGTCTTTGAAATACCGTAAAATACTGATAAACATCCATCACAAGCTTCTAGAGGTCAGTGGGACTTCTTCACGTGCCTTGTGTCCGATTCAACTTCATAAAACCCAAATACTTTCAATTATTCATCATAGAAGACTGAGAACACCAGAAAATATTACCCCCCCCTCCCCCCATGTCTGCTTAAACATGTCATTAAAAGATTAATGGATTACAAAAGTTGATGGCAATTATTTTTCTGTGGATCTAAAAATTTACAATAATTTATACTCATGATTATAAAGAAAATGAACATAAAAACCTCACATTTTCCTGAGTAGGCAACAACTTTGAGACGCATAAGACGGAGACAGTAAGCGTACCTTGGAGGCCCTCAGCACCACCAGCTGGATTGTCCCTCTGACGTTTCCCTCCTGTGACATGGAGCGGCGGAGAGTCTCCATGGCCGTATGATTGGAGCATCCCAGCAGCGACTCTCCGTTCACGGCCACCATCTGGTCGTTGACATGCAGACGCCCATCCTGTAAAAAACACCCCAGTTTTAGTCAAATATTGTGTGCATTTTCAGTATGGTGGATTGCAGGTGTACTGTATGTCGGGCTTCCAGGTCTAATGCATTATCGAAGATGGATAATAATAAAAAATAAAAAAACATCCATATGTCACTAAGTAATTCATAGCTGGAGGCTGAATGTTACACATATCAAACTGCTTTATAAATTTACATATTCTGGGAGTTTTGATAATTCCCTATTTGAAGAATCACTGAGCTAAAGACAGAGCAACTGTATGAACACACACTCAACACACCTGTGGTCTTCCCTGATGTCGAACCAGCAAAAATCAACGATACCGTAAACTTAAACGACCCACAAAAAAAATCACACGCACACATTCCCATGACGACCATCAGCTCCGTCTGTCTCGCTTCCCTAGGGTGCGTATGTTTCACCAGCAGAACTGTTTCTATCTATTTCTGTCGGTTCATGTCTGTGCATAGACACTGACAGCTGCACCTGGTGTGTGTGTGTGTGTGTGTGTGTGTGTGTGTGTGTGTGTGTGTGTGTGTGTGTGTGTGTGTGTGTGTGTGCGTGCGTGCGTGCGTGTGTGTGTGTGTGTGTGCGTGCGTATGTGTGTGTGCGTGCGTGCGTGCATATTTTTGCCCGTGTGTCTCTGTCTGTCTGTGACATGTCAAGTGTGTCCTGGTGAATTAGAGGTCAAAGGTTAACAGAAGAAGAGCACACGGCAGCAGAGAAAGTTGAGGTTGTCCTGACACGACCGTCTCATGTACAAAGATTTGTTCTGATCTTAATTATTTTCCCTAAGTGTTACGCTTTAATCCTGTAATTGACAAGATGAACTCCCTTTTGTGTGATGCTCTAATTGAGTGCGATTGAACTAAACATTTCATCATCATCATCATCATCATCATCATCACTGTGAAGTCAGGACACCAGAGGAACATGCATTAAACAAATACAAAATGCTTTAAATGAGTACTTTTGTAGAACTTTGTGCAGGACATTTTTGCTTATTTGGGTATGGATGAGAATATCATGTCACCTTATATGCAGCTCCCCCATGTATGATGGACTTGATGAAGATTCCCAGGTCCTCTCCGGTCTCCCGGGACTTGTTCCCCTTGAGGCTGATGCCGAGCCCCGCTGAGCCGGTGTCGTTGAGAGGTACTTCAAACATAAGTTGTTCCTTCCCATTCTCCGAAACGACGCCCGTCACACGAGACACCTCGTCTTTCTGGGAACGAGACAGAGTAATGGAGGGAGAAAGGGTTAGAGATCGATGACGAAGGGAGAAGGGGCGGGAAACAGGGTGAGGATGAGGAGACAGAGGTCAGCGTCATTGGGCTTCAATAGTCTCCAAAAGCTAAACTAAAAGCTTTTCCATTTGAGAGAAACCATCACAAGGTGCTTTTCAGCTAAATTTCTCCACGACTGAAAAACTGTGATCAGAGTCTAAAAAACAAAAAGGAAAATAGAAAAAAATAAAAATAAAAAGCCATTTAGACTGGGTGCTTTTATATGCCCATCTTTTTCCCCCTCTCAGCTCTGTAATATCAATAAAATGACCTGTGCATTTTCAAGAGGTAATTGGAGAATACAGCAAACACAGAGAGCCAGAGATACGAAAATAGGAAGAGCAGGGACGGCTATAGAGAGCCGATGGTAAGACGGGACAGAAACAAGAACCACAGACTGACTGTATAGATAAAAATGACTATCATAAAGATGGGAGAAAAACACATTATCAAGACAGAGCTGTGGCAGTAATGACTAAGTCTGGGACAGAGTTAGTGGGAGAAACCTTTTAAACAAAGAAAGCGGGTAGATCCTGCCAGATGAAAGTGTGTGTTTGAAGCCTGTGATGGCTCAGTGGGAGAGCCATTGCTGTTGCACCACATAAGGATTATACAGTAGCATCCACATTATCTGATACATGCTGGCAGGTAAACAGAATTTATTAAAGCATACTCTTCCGCTTCCAAACCCACAACAAACTTTGCATATTAGCGAAACTTGCGAAATAATAGCTCAGTCCGCATCTTTCAAAATAATATTTCGTCTTAATCGTAGATGAAGTAAAAAAAAAAAAATTTAAATGTCAGTTGATCAATAATAAAAGCCGACACGAGCAAACTTTACATGAGAAGTGTTATCGAAAATATGATTTAAAAAAAAAAAAAAACCTTGGTAAGGATTTGTTGTCATAAGCTCATGGGAAGTCCTGTACACGTATGCTCGGCATTCATGTGGTTCAATCACTCAAAACAGCTACATGGAGGCCTTAACATTATTTGCTTCTTTCCAAGAAAGGTTGATTTACTTTGTTGTTGTTTTTACGCAGTTTTTACAGTTTGTGGTCATTAATTATCGCTAAAGAGCCCATTAGTTACTTTTAACGTTGTTGTCAGCGTTGAGAAGCAACAGAGGCTAACGATTTTATCAAGCTCACAGGGAGGTCACGTAATGCAGGAAATGCAAAAGCATAATGAGGGAGGGAGGGAGGGAGGGGGGAAGATGTGGCTGTTGGTAACTTAAGGATTTTCTACCGACAAATTATTAAATTTAGAAGAAAAACTCTTTATGACTGTTTACTTAAGACAATTCAGAGGTCGTTAATACCACAACAGGGAGTGTTCATATTGACTCCTCTTGTGAACACAGTAAACACAACACTGTTTGAAAGCAGCGACAGTTTCAAGTGAATCGCGAGAAAATAACTGACTTTTCTCATATCAAGACAAAAACGTATACAAACAAATTCAGATATTATTCATTCTTACTTCATCCAAGTATTGCAAAAACAGTGGAATTTTAGTGAAGTCCATTCTGATCATAATAAACGAAACTACATAGGATGCAGGTGTGTTTATGATGAATAAAGCGGTGTATCTTGATTTTTGCATTTCAATTTCAGTGGTTGCATGTCTGTGTCATTCCACGGCCGTCTATATTTCCACATACATCGCTGTGTGTGTACACGACCATTAATAATACATATTTGTGGTAGAAAGTTCATGCCTGTGTGTATGTGTATGCACTTGGATGAATTCAGTCTGTTAATGTGAGTGTGTGTCTGTGCGCGCGCATTTGTTTGCATGGGTCAGCAGTGTCAGGTTTAGACACTGTTTGTCTGTGTGGATTGTAGGTTTAACAGCGTTAAGCCGACACAAAGTCCTCTACTCTGCAGAAAACTGTTTTCCCTGCTGGAAAAACTCCCCCCATCAGACTGACTGTCCAGACCTGATAGGAAGCTCCCCGACCTTGGAAAGAACTTCAAAACACCCAGAAGAGAAAATGTTAGCTACTTTCTGTGCATAATTACAATGTGAATGTATTAGCCTCTAAAATTCTGTCCGAAGTAATATTCATGATTTGGCAACTTTTTGGTTTTTTTCTGCTACCTCTACATTTTTTATTCATCTGATCCAACTTCTTTTCTTTGTTATTTATGATTTCTTTTCTTACACGCAGCACGGGACAGATCTAATGCCAGAATGAATTTAGAGCCAAGGACGGGTATTGTTGCACTGCAGAAAATTGTGAACCAGCAGTTCTCAGCTTGGGGGTCAGGACCACCCACAGCGCTGGGAGATGTTTTATGGAATCTGACAGAAATATGCAAATGTATGTTAAAAAAAATGTTTTTTTTTTTTTCTAATGGGTGATGAATTTGATTTCTCTGTGAAACAATGGATAAACAGCCTCGGAGCATCGATAATTTACAACATAAACAAACAGCCGGAGAAGAAAGTAAAATAATCATGACTTGATGTCAAACCTGATTGTTCTGTAGGTTTTTACAACCACGTGGATAAACAAAGAACCTCCTTCTATCTAGCAGTTCAACTAAAAGACAAAACTAATTTAAAAAAAAGCCCTTTCTTTTGCATTACCTGAAATTGCTTTAAACACACAGAAGTAGATAAAGGTGAATAAAAAAAAACAATTGATAATTTCTTCTATTACATGTTCATTGCTTTTGTATGCGGTTATATCTGTGTGTAATACTAAATGAATAAACAGTGGTGTGCTTCTATGTGTGTGTTTGTGGCAACAAAAAGGTCTTTGAGTCTTTGCTACATAAACTTGATCAAATCCATTCGGTCACAGAAAAAGCTGTTAGCACAGATGAACCTCCTCATGCTGGTCGTTTAACATTTAAATGGGTTGCCACGATGATGGATCAACGAGAGGACAACGCCATTAAAAAGACAGCTTAGTTGGTGTGTGTGTGTGTGTGTGTGTGTGTGTGTGTGTGTGTGTGTGTGTGTGTGTGTGTGTGTGTGTGTGTGTGTGTGTGTGTGTGTGTGTGTGTGTGTGTGTGTGTGTGTGTGTGTGTTTTATTAAACGGAGCCAGAAAAACATGAGAGCAGGAGAGAATGATGGAAAGACACATTACATGGAAATGAGCGAGAACAGTCAACTACATCACCTATAAAGGACAGATAAACTGTGAGCCAGGGAGAGAGAAATGGATTTAAAAAAATATATATATCAGATAACAAGAGATAAGCATCATAATTTAAGTTATTAGTTTTGTGACGAATATTACATTCTACTCTTCCTCTCTTTTTTTGTGTGAGGACACCTGCTTTCAAGCAACATGGTCTTTTAATGAGAGTAGTTTGCAGATGCCCTTTCACCCAGCCATGCTGAATTTCTGGGCGGGCGGGCGTGTGTGTGTGTGTGTGTGTGTGTGTGTGTGTGTGTGTGTGTGTGTGTGTGTGTGTGTGTGTGTGTGTGTGTGTGTGTGTGTGTGTGTGTGTGTGTGTGTGTGTGTGTGTGTGTGTGTGTGTGTGTGTGTGTGTGTGTGTGTGTGTGTGTGTGGGGTGTAGAAAGCCCCATGCTGTGGGAATGACTGCCCAAGGATCCATTTTGCAAGGCCAAACAATAGTAGCCAACAGTAGCCGCTGTGTTTCGGCATGTGTGATCTTACACACACACACACACACACACACACACACACACACACACACACACACACACACACACACACACACACACACACACACACACACACACACACACACACACACACGGCTGAGGTAAGTACTCCCAGGGACCAAACCTGACATTATGGGCTATGCTTCTGACTTATGGAAATGACTGTCCCATCAGTAACCACTCAGGATGGGCCCCTGTTGTCCAATCCCCAACACCCTATTCTCCTCTAATGGTTGGAGTGAAAGCAGTAGTCAGAGACCCATTGTCCACAATCTTAGTGTGACTAAGGAGCATCTACAACCCTACCGAGACAGAAAGATGATAAAGAGACAACAAATACATAAATAGGAAGTTGTGGGGGTTAACGTGTCTGTGGGGAAAAGGGTGACCAGCATCTGTGTTTCGGGAATGGAAATCTTTGTTTGAGCAAAGGAAATGCCAGACTTCCATGACACATTTACCATAGAGAATAAATCGATAAAATGTCTGTGGGGGGAGATGTATAAGGGATATAGGAACAGTATTGTGTATTCAGACGTATCGATCTCTGCGGTGCTTTGTAGTTCAACGAGCACAGTGCTAATGCTGTCAGTGTGCACTCTCCCCAGGAGTTGTATCTTAAAGGTCTGTACATGCAGAGTAAGACAGCCTGCAGATCTAGGGAAACCACAGTATTGTATGGTGGAGGGTTGGTTTCCCAAGGTTACAAGCGGCCATGGGTCATCACATCGTAGTATGGGCCCATGGTGCTGGCTGGGCAGCCTTCTGTTCATTTGCTGGAGATTGCCATTTGAACACAGAATTTCTTCTTGGCAACAGTTTGTAAAATCAGAGCTGTTGTCTTCTACAATAAAGAGAATCTGTTACATCGAATGTCAGGACGGACTTTAATTATTTGATCGAATGTGACCACCTGGAGAATGGGTGTGGTAACACTGGATTGGTGGGAGCAAAAGCACAAATGTTCGAAGGGGCATCGGTTTAAGCGGCAGAGAGCAGGAGGAGCAAGCGGGTACCGTCTCAAAACAGACCTCCAAAACAAGACAGTATACAAATTGTCATGAAATATTGAAGTGTGATACTGTTTACCAACAGCCTGATTTCTTGACTCTACACCCTCAGCTTTATAAATGTTGCGACTCTAAACAATCTATTTCGCTGCTACTCCTCGAGATGTAGGTGTCTACAGTATTTCACTCACATTTGCCACTATAAATTGATATGTGCGAGCTGGAAAAATCATTTCCGAACACAGTTTACAAGTTAAAATAGCAACCTACAATTATCTTGTGTTAAAAACATAACACATCAGCCAAATAGGAGACACCTGAGATTATTGAACATGAGCGCAATGTAAAAATATCTTGTTAAAAACGACCTTTTATTACTTGCAGGCAAAGACAGCCTTTCCTGGCAAAAACAAAAGCCTCCCATTAATTCAATGATGGAAAGCTTTTTGGCTGGACCACAACAGCAGGCCGGTCCTATGATGGTCTTTTACTGACTGAGAGATGAAGTTACACCATTGGTCAACAGAAAGCTGCAACTTCCTGTATCCCGTGCTAAGCTAAGCAAGCCAACTTCAAAGTTCATTAGCAATACTCGTGTATCCTTCTTACAAGATCGTCCGGGCTGATCCCAGTTGATATAGGTAAAAAGGCACTAGTCAATCAGAGAGACAGACAACCAGTCGTGCTCACATGCACACATAGAGTCACAACTTTGAATTGGAACACTGTTAATAAACACACAGGGAAATTAAGCAAACTCAACCTAGAAATGTCCTCGCCTACCAGCAGGTTGGTTTCTAAGCCCCTTCATTGATGCGACGGGACCAACCGCAGCATCACTGTGCCTGGTTTTGTTGACCAGAGTGGAAGCACCGTCTTACAATACCCCTGTTGATCCCCAGTTGCTTCTACCTACAACTGACATGTATGAGCATGTGAGACACTCGTGTGCGGAGGGCTGTAAGACACAGCGCTGGCGTCAGATGACAGGATGATGAAGGCGCTGATAACCCTTCAATAAACCGCAGAGATGTGAAACAGAGAGTCAGAGAGGGAGAGAAGAGAGACGCGATACCCTTCTCAGCTGCTCTCCACTGGGATGATGGAAGCTCCTGCAGAGACACCAAGCTGCCAAGGAGTTTGTGCGTGTGTGCGTGTGCGTGTGTGTGTGTGTGTGTGTGTGTGTGTGTGCGTGTGTGTGTGTACACAGGTCTCTGAGGGTGTAACAGATGGGAGATCTACTGTAGTGACTCTGTGAGGTCACATTGGTGACGATATGAGTGAGATGTAACATGCGCAAGCGCGCACACACACACACACACACACACACACACACACACACACACACACACACACACACACACACACACACACACACACACACACACAGAAAGACAACAGACTGCAAAGGCGAGCGCCGACGCACACAGTGGCTGCAGTGGTGATGGATGGGGGATTATCTGAATGAAGAAACTGTTCAATAAAGTTGTTTTGTTTTGTTTTGAATGTGCCCTGTCACCAGCTGCTAACTGTTTACTAATTTGATAATGTCAGTGTGTGTGTGTGTGTGTCAGGAGCATCTGGCACAAAAAAAACAAAACAGGAAAAGGACAGGCAGAAGATCATCTCGCAGCTTAACAGATAGTGGATGCCAAAAGCAAAGTACACAAAAAGCCTGATGGAATCACATTCAAAGCTTTCATTCAGTTTTGCATATTAGGAGCCAAAGTGTGTTTGTGAATGGTTTAAATTTTTATTCTCTACAGTGTGGCTGTGACATTTTTTTGTTGTTGTTGTTTTAATGCTTTTGTGTTTAAGGCGAGCTAAATTAATTTAAATCGCATTACACCTGATTCTGCTTCCATCTATTCCAGTATTTACCAATTCACAAGTCAAGTTTTTTTTCACTAGAAATCGCACTTCACTAAAAAAAGACATCACTTTACTTGGATGTTTGATCATTGCTATGCTGACTGACTTACACTTGAAAGCTCTTTTAAAAAGAATGTGTTGAAATGGAAAAGTTTCTCTATACCTTGAATCTTAGTTTAATGTTTAATTTAATACGAGTATACTTTTAGGACATCACAACTAGTTGGGAAGCCAGTTGTAGTTCAGTATGCAACTTGAGTGAGTGGTAATCAGTGTGCAACCAATAAAGAAAAGACTTTTCATTGAAGTTTCCAGCAGTTAAAAGTCAGAAAAAAATGGCATATTCAGAGATTATAGGTTCTATTGATAGAAGAGAACAAGTGAGTGTGCCTCTGATAATCTATAAGTAGTTTAATGAACATTTTGGTGGAAAAGCCACATCAGACAAATTATTATTTAAAACGCACACACTGATATGTCTTAAAACATGTGTGCTTAAACATCAACTTTACTTCTCGAAAATAATTTGTCAGAACTCATAATTAGGTTGTAAAAGTCAGTTTGGGCTAATTTATTCTCACTGAAAAGTTTTTAGAGCCCCTTAGCAGACTGGCATATAAGAAAGGGTAAACAAGGAAGTTTTCGGTGACACGCAAGAAAAAATAAACTGTATGGAAGAACAAAAGGATGGGAGGAAGGGGGAGAAAAGGAGGTGTGAAATGTCTGGAAGTAGAAAAGAGCATCTTTGTCTCAAACATTAGTTTCAAGACACTCGCCAACACAGCAGGCGTATGCTTGTTCGTGTGCGAAGAAAATTAGTGAAAAAAATGTTGTTTTATGTTGCATGTGTGTGTGTGTGTGTGTGTGTGTGTGTGTGTGTGTGTGTGTGTGTGTGTGTGTGTGTGTGTGTGTGTGTGTGCGCGCACACAAAATGCCTTTAAGAGAGCCAACACAGCAGGATACATCTTTGCTACATTGTGGAATGTGTATGAATATGATTGTATGTCACAGAAAAGTGACTTTGAGTAAGAGTATGTGTGTGTAGAGGTGGTGTAATGTCTTTGTTCAACAGCGAGCACACACATAAGCAGACAACACCAGATGGTGGGCTAAAATGAGACAACGGAAGAGGGGGAGGAGGAGATAGACAAGATCCTTCCATCATTTCATCATCATCCTTCTTTCATTTCCTCTCCGTAAGCAAAACCAAACTGCCATAAACCATAAAAGAGCCATTTCAATCTTTCAAAAATTGTCGGAACTGTATCAAACAACAATAAATGCTGTTCGCCATCCGTATCAAACTTCTGCTTTTGGAGATGGTACAAAGTCGTTCATTAGCAGCTAATAAACATCTTTAATATTATTACCAAATGATGGGAGATGTAGGTGTTAAGTGTTGTCCTTGGTAAACAGTGATCAAAAGACAGACTTCACAAATACACTATAAATTATGAATGGGAAAAAGTAGGTTTTGTTTATGACAAGCAGTCAGGAGCCATCAGACATAAGTGAAATCTCTTGATAAGCATATAAGCATTCTGGTTTCAAAATTATAATTTTAAACCTTTATATTGCTCATTTTAATTATTTGAAACAGACCAAAGCCATCAAAAAGTTAAATCTGTCACAGACATTTCAAAACAAAACATATGCAATTGAGGCAAAGTCGCAGAAACAGAACTCCAAAGCTGCGATGTGGACCGGCACCAAATCTGAGGCTGAGTCTGCTCATGGCCGTCCTCCTCATTAGGGACACGTCGAACAAAACTGTGAAAGTTAAGTGGAAGTTCGTATGAAAACTGTTTGTATGAAACAACAATCCAGCAAAGCCCAGAAAACATGTTGCCGAGGTGTGATAATACTATTAGGCTTACGTTTGATTTTGATGTGTTAAAATACAAACGTGGTGTGAAATTCATTTCTTCAATGTGACACCAAAAAAACATTAAAAGCCAATCAATGCTTCGAAACAGAAGAGCACATCTTGTAAACATGGCTGCTGGTAAGTTGCCATTCTTTGTTACAAAAGTTGTTGATGTTCCCATGCTCTGATGCATTTCTTTAAATTAGTTTTTAACAATTTTGACTCAGTTTTAATAATAAACTGATTACATTTTTAATAAGCTTTCAGTTTCTTTTCTGCCGATGAGTTTCGGACCTCTTTTTGCTACTTTCGCCTCCAACTCCGCTCGAGTCTGGCTCCACCGTCCTGTTGCTCACAGCTTCAGTCTTTGCTGTGATTATTGCTAGCATGACGATTCGCTGAGTTACTCTGAAGGGAGGACCGATCAGCAAACGGTGGGCGTGGCAAAGTAAAATGACATTGAAGTCAAGCGCTTGTTTCAAAATGTAGTTCCAACAATGATGGTGGTGGTGGTAGAGCTAAAAGACAGGAGACAAACAGTTGTAGCAATCAAGCAGCAACTAACCGTGACGTCACCAATTGTTTTTTTTGAACTGCCAGTCGGAAGGCTCGACTTTGGTCGTCGCCATCTTTTTTGGGGGATTCCAGAGCTGAATATGTTTGGACGAGCTGGGGAGGAGAGGAGCGAGCAGTGCATGTGACACTATCTGATTAGGAAACGTAGGATACTATGCCCCGCCCACCTAGAGCAGAAACCTGACTGCACCATGCCCTCAAATGTACCAGTGATTGACGCTTGATCTCTTGATAGTTATAGTTATGGTACTATTTTAGGAGGGGTCACCAGAAAACTGATCAGAAGGAGCAACTTCAGAGAATGAAACCATATTGACTTGTAAAAAGATTTAATTGACTTTTTATTTCATGAGAGAAGTTAAATGAGAGTCTATGGAGCACGAAACTTTTTTGAGCAAACTCCTACTGGCCATCGGTGGTACTGCACTTTAGGGCACTTTTCAGACCTGTCAGTAAATGCAATGGGTATTTGAGATGCAATCTTGATGATGATGCTTTATGATGTTTTCATGAATTAACTTTCCATTAAGGCAATAGTTCTATGTTCTGTTTTGTTGATAAGTGTGTTACTATTACAGTACCTGCATATCTTAAATAATCAAAAGAACTAAAGGCCGATACTATCAATTTCAAATGTTTCTTTTTTTTTTTTTTTTTTTTTTTTGAACAAAAGGAATCTGCCTTTGAGGCTGATCTAAGCACTGAGCATTCAAACAAACAGATCATTCAATAACCACACAAAATACACTTTAGTGCTCACAAACCCACACACACTGCGTACATATCCATCAACACATGCAGTGACACACAAACACCAGCAGTGCCCTTGAATCCCAGGGTGGTTTAAGCAGCCCTACAAATAGACAGAGAGAACAATACTTTACCTATGGGAGACATTGTGGTGCGTAGTTTTTAATGCAGAAGGACATTACTCATATTTATTTTATAACTGAGCATGTGTTGGACCAATGGGGATTTTCTGAGTTTCCTGACCAGCTGAGTGATGTTTCGTGTTTAGTATCAATGTGGTTCAATTGAATGGGGAGAGGCTCAAAGTTAAAATCTTGTAGTTGGACAAAACAACTATGGACAAAAATTGAATTTTAAATTAATTCCATAAACTGGCCAACTAATATTTCCATCTTTTGATTGTAAACTGTCCAGAAAGACATGTTATAACATGATTACTTAATCTGCACAAGTGATATAACTGGCTATATGCAAATTATTTGGTAACCACGGCAACATATATGCATGTCAGCACAATCAGATCAATCAGCGACTCAAAGGCAGTTCACACTGCGTTCTCCTGTGCTTGTTTTCTACTCATTGGACTTTGGTAGTTCATCATGTCCATTACTAGTGTAGTAGAGAGATTTGTTTTCTTCAGTCTGGACAAAATGAAGCACAACACAAGGTTAAACGTGCTCTGAAAATACTTTGGTTACTTCAGTTGAATGATAGACTGTTTTTAAAAGATAGACTGTTTACATCAACAATCAGTGTGGGAGCTATACAACAGTGTGATTCTCTCTGTCTTGAATTGGCTACCAAGGATGCTTTCTGGCATAGCTTGCAGTGAAACAGCAGGGAGGCGGCTGCGGCTCAGACACTAGAGCGAGCGACTTATCGCGGGGTTGGCGGTTCACTCCCAAGTCTACATGCCAAACTGTCCTTGGACAAGACACTGAACCTCAAATTGCTCCCAATGGCAGATGAGCACCTCGCAAGACAGCTCTGTTGCCATTGGTGTGTGACTGCGTGTGAATAGGAGGTAAAAATCGCAAAGCGCTTTGAAGACTACAAAGGTAAAAAGGCGCTATGTAAGTGCAGGCCATTTACTATTTACGGTGTTATTGGGAGAACTGAGGTGGTGAAGAGATTTTGAGTGGACACATGATGACAAGTGCAATTATTCAGCAACACAAGTCCCTCACAAAGGAGACTGCCACGGAGTTCAGACATGCGTACATGGTCAAAGTCTGGTCTACATAAAACACTCAAAAATGATCTTGAACACACAACACACTTTAACACATTGCCCATGTTCCTGTCTGCAGAAGCAGAGTTTCCTATGGGGCTCAGGGTCGCATGCACATGTCTGGACATGGAACTTCTTGGCAAGCGTTGAGGAAACATCAGTCGATAGGAGCGGAAAGAGACACAGAGGGAAAAGGCCCACAAAAAGCAGCATCAAAGGAGATTAAGATAGAGTGAGAGATGGGAAAAAGACCCGAACGTGAATGATGGGTGGAGTGGAGACAAAAGCAAAGTACGCAAAATAAAAAATGGCTTAAAATATTTAAAGAATTAAAAACCTCTTATTTGTACTAGCTTGGATGTGTGTGCAGCAAAACAAGTGACACCTAAAGGTTGTAGAGAAAAGTGACAGTTATCACCAATTGAGGTAATAGACATGGTAGACATGATGAAAAATTACCTTCGAGAACAAAGAATGGCTTAAGAGATATGGGTGTACAACACAATTAATAAAGGAGCACATGAAAAGAAGCAATTATGAAAGTAAATTAGTCATTACGTTGAAGAGAAATCATCCAAAGAAACTGAGGAAATAATGAACAGTTTAGAAAAAACGAACGATAAAACGATAGTTATAATAATCATCCACGCATGCACAATAGTCGATCATGCAAAGTAAGTACGGAAAAATAGAACAAGGGTGAATTAAAGAGGTGTTTATTAATAAAAACAGAAGTGAAAATCAGCATTAACGGCGCGGAAGGCGAAGACTGGCACAAAACATAATTTTTATAGTATAAAGCTTCACAATGGGCTCGTTTGATTCAATCACAATGGCATTGTTCAGAACACTCTAATTACAAGATTGCTTTGTCAAGTTAAAAAAAAGAGAATATCATTGGACAGGGAAGTGTACCATCCTTTATGTCATTCAGAAAAGTGTAAATGTCTACAAAAAGAAGTTGCTGAGCTGCACATCATCTAGGCAAGTCTGATGATTGGACCAAAAACTTCAAAATTAGAGTTGAAATTTGAAAATAAAGCAAATGAATAAGATAACCAGGTGCCGAGCCTCCAAAAAAAACAAAAATGTAAACTCTTGTGACTAAGTTCTTACCATCTCTCTGGGCAGGAACATGTCTTCCTGCCGTAGGACCACAAGACAAACACTCTCCCCCTGCCGGGTGCTGCGTAGCATCGACACCAACTCTTCTTGGCCCACACCCGTGATATCCACACCATTTACCTACACACACAAAATCAAGTCAAAACACCATCATTATCAAATGTAATTATTTCATCTTTCCTATACAGTTAACCTTCAGAACAGCTGGGTTTGATTTGAAATGATTCTAATAACAGACAGCTGTCCTGTACCTCCAGTATGCGGTCTCCAGACTGCAGGCGTCCGTCTTTGACAGCAGCTCCACGTGGGAGAATGTTTTTGACCAGAATAGGACCGGGACCGTGGACTGAAGAATCTCTGGTTACAACAGTAAACCCAAGACCCTCTGAACCTAAGCACACACACACAGAAATACACACACACAAAAAAGAAGTGTGACTAGAGAGCTGAATTACAAGCAAAAACCTAGACACAAATATCTTGTATAGCTGTTTACTTCCTGCCTCTATATTTGTTTACCGCAGGCTTTGAGTGTAAAAAAAAAGCCGTATATCCATCCATCCTCCCACACACACACACACACACACACACACACACACACACACACACACACACACACACACACACACACACACACACACACACACACACACACACACACACACACACACCCCTTAAACTATTCTTGAGTACTTCAACACAGTGTTGTTGACTCAGCTCCTGACAACATACTATAAGTGTAAGAATTTTTAGCCTGAGGAGATTGTGAGTGTGTGTCACTTTTTAAACCCTTTAGCTGTAGCTGTGGCTACAGTATCTGCAGGTGTGAAGGTTTTTCAAAATGGGTTCAGGTGTGGGGCAGAGAGCAGGAAAAGAAAATGAGGCCGAGACAAGGAAAGGGTAAAAGAGGAACGAGAGTCACATGGTGGAAACAGAGGGGGAATGTACTGGAAAGGAAGGTGATGAAGATTAAAGCAGTAATCAGTGAGAAACACGCGCACACATGCACACAAACATGCACGAGGGCTCTCATAGACACACATGCGTGTACAAAAGTGGCCAGACGCAGACGGAGGGGCTGGTTGTGTGTTTTATAGACCTCATTAAGTCCGGTCTCTTTAGCAGAGCCAAGTCAGCAGTTTGGTCCAGTATGAATTCATATCAGCAGAAATGAACAGATCAATAAAGACCTAATAGACCCTGAAGAGAGGGAATCAGGAAGATGAAGAGAGGAAGGGTTAGAGGAAGGAGGCTCAGCTGGAGAATACAGAGGAAGCTTGACAGAAAAAAGCACAACTCTGGGCAAACAGCAAGAGAAATAACGCAGGCCATTTGTAAACATTAAGAAACACAGAGGGTTAATAATGCACATTCAGATAATGGAAGAATAAGGAAGAAACAAACTTTTTTTGTTTTTACCTGAATATATAAAACTGACAAAGAACAAACGCCATGACCATTTTCTGTATGATCATTAAGGGCAGGGTATTTTTTTTGCCATCCTGTGGGCAATCTGAATGGTCACTATTTTCACAAATAAACACATGAAGATAGGTGAACTTAAAATATACTTAATTCAAATAAAAAGTAATAAGAAAAATGTGAAACTGCATTAAAAGATCAAGTATGAATGAGGTGTAAGTGTGAATATTTAACCTTAACAGACAAATGCTGATCTGAGCGCACTCTAGAAAGAAGCTTGAGTCTGTGCAGTCTGAGTCAGCCTCCGTTCTGTTGCCCACCTTTCTTTAAGTCGATCCTCAGTCTTCGTCCCCCTCTCTTAATGGACACCAAATTGCTGAGGGCGGGGCTTTTCATCAGGAGGGGGCTTTCACTCCTCCCCTTGGTGGTCTATTTGGAGAACATACAGTATTCAAGTCATTTGTACAGAACTATAATGCATCAAAAAGTATAAGAAAAGATATCAACAGAAATGTTTGTATTTAAATACCACATTTACATATGTGAATTGCACTGATTTCTTATATTCTGCATGTATCACTCCACAAACCCTCGAATTACTCGCTGAGCTCTTTTGGTGATATGACATACAAACAATAGAAGTGATATTTATTATTTTAAGTGTTTGTGAAAACAAATTAACAAGTATATTACACATGTGTGGAGATTTAAGATAACATCAAAACCAATTGAAAAACTGAACTAACCAACTAATCACACACTTTTTTTTTTTTTTTTTTTTTAAATGAAAATAAAGCACCACATAAGATCCATGATGTGTACCATATCTTGGAAGTCATGTATTTATATGTGTACAACAACCACAAAGACAAATATGTGTAGCCCTGAAAAATTAAACATATGAAACATATCTGCATTACAGTGACAGAAAAACATATTTCTATTAAAATAAGATAATCAGCAGTTGCTAAGTAACTGTTGCCTCCATGCCAGCTGTTTTTGGAATGTCAGCCATGTCACCATGGTTATGTTGACAACACAGTTACATGTGTTTGTGTTTTATGAACCTTGATTGCTTCATGAAAAAGGTGGGAACCAGCAAAGAAAATGTGAGATTGAGCTTGTTTCTATAAACTGAGCGTAAACTCAATTATTCTGAAGTCATAAAACAAACACACAATTAAAATCAATTTGTGCAGAGTTTGGAAACACTTAAGGTAAAGGCCATGGGAAATATATTGGCTGCAAAAGCCAATACAGCGGTGGATATATTGTGTTTTAAGTGTTTTTATAGGAACATATTTTTTAGATCCATGTTGTCATTAAAACATTGACTTATAGTTCCTTCACCCCACTTTATACTGTATGCAAGTGAAATAAGAAAAACTGTTTTAAAAAGTTCATAAAAGTCAAGATGTCTCTGAGTCCAAAGCGAGCTTTAGACGTGGAGCGGACCAACTTACACTGACAGCGGCTTCATGAGTGGCAGTGTCCTCTGCCAGTCGTGTGGTTGGATTCTCGGAGGGCTTAAACACAGGTTTGGCTTTGACAGGTGGAGGTGGCTCTTTGGTTTTGGTGATTCGCGGGCTGTTGTTGGGACCGGTGCTGTTGCCAAACAGCTGACCAATCAGACTCTTCTCATAGCGTTCTCTGTTGGAGGAGGGCACGACTTCCAAACGGACGACCCGGGAACGCATTGCATGACGAAACACGTCCTGGGCTCTAGAGAGACAAGAGGAAGAGGGATGATGAGGAAGAGAGGCAAAGAAAGGTGAGTAATTGATGCAGAGAAAGAAAAAAAATAGAGAAAAGGTTAAGTTCAAAAAGTATAGAGTTATTTTATACATATTGTGTACTACATGCAGGCACACATTTACCATTAAAACTAATCATGTCATTAATCACACCTACATACAGTGTAGTAATCAATCTCTGACATAAAAAAAACGAATTATAAATGGATATATAACTCAATGAGAAAAATAAAAGGATATAGGGTTGAAATTCGATAGCTGATTTTGAAAAAGTGTAACACAGTGGCATATCTTCGGTTCATTTATCTTATACTGAACTGATTTTAAGCAACTGTCATTTCCAAGACTGACGAGTATCACTGATAACAATTGCTTTTTTTTAACCCTAAGGTGATGTCTTAAAATGTGACCGCAAACGAGTTGTCCACAGTTAAACCCGTATGAATCAACAAAAATACAAAGGAATTTATGTTTATGAAACAAATGTGTAAGACTGAGATGTATGTCGTGGTTATTTGTTAAATGTAGATTTATTTAAACTGAATTATACTGTACACCATTCTATCTGTTTCTATTTATTGATAGTCAGTGGATATTTCTGGTGGCCGTTTTAATTTCCCCTGAACTCAAGACGAGACAGGAAAGAACACACAGAACTGTGACACCTCTACAGAAGGCCATTATAATCTCATGCTCTGTAAAAAAAGATAATTTGGTGTAGGAATTAGTTCATATCAGATCACGCTAAGTTAGTTAGAGGGACCATTGTGTCAGGAGTGATTGGTAGACACCATTATTCACCTCCAATAATCGACAGAGCAAATCCAGTTTATTTAAATTATATTGGATTACACGCCTATTGTTTCCTGCCTAGATTATTATTACATGAATAATGATTGTAACTATTTGTAACTGGAGACGATGTTTAGAAAGCCATGTGTGAAATATCAACATATTTTAATGGATGAAATATGGAGTAATAATACTTTAAAATTGCACATTAATATAAGTGATATTCATGGCTTTAAAATGAGGTCACGGTGAAGTTTCCATTTCAAACAGTCAGTTTGACTGTGAATTTGGATTAATGTAAATGTACTGGCACTTTATAAGGAACACCTGTTTATTAATGCAAGTATCCATTCAGCGAATCTTTTCAATCCAGTCAATGATGTCAGGAGCTTCAGTTCATGTTCACATCAGTATGTGAACAACATGATCTCATTGATTTTGACCGTGATTGTTGCTGCCAGACAGGCTGGTCTGAATGTTTCTGAGACTAATGACCTCCTGGGATTTCTACGCACAACAGAATGAGCGAGAAAAACTAAAAAAACATCCAGTGAGCAAAAGCTATGTGGACAGAAATGTCTTGGTGATGGGCGAGGTCGGAGGAGAGTAGCCAGACTGCTTTGAGCTGTCAGAAAAGCTATGTTAACTCAGATGTCCAGGGCAGATAAGCATCTCAGGCTGCACAAAACATTGAACCTTGAGGTGGCTGGGCTACAACCGCATAAAACCTCATCAGGTTTCACTTATGTCAGCTAAGAGCAGAAATCCGAGGCTGTAATGGGCTCAGTCTCACCAGAACTGGACAGCTGAAGGCTGGAAATACGCGGCCTGGTCTGATGAATCTAAATTTCTGCTGAGGCGTGCAGATAGCAAGATCAAAACTTGGCACCAACAGCATGAATCCACAGACACAACCTGCCGACAGTTCAGTCTGGTGGTGGTGTTGGTGGTGTAGTCGTGTGGGGAATGTTTTCTTGGTACATTTTGGGCCCCCCCCAATGCCTTAATGCTAAACAGTCTAGATGCATATTGTTGCTGACCATGTGCATTTTTTACGGCCACAATCTAACGTCTAATTTGCACGATGTCACCAAGCTAAAGTCGTCTCAAACAGGTTTCGTAAAGATTTTGCAAAGTTCAGATGACTTCAGTGGTCTCCCCAGTCACCAGATCTGAATCCAATAGAACATTTTTGGGATGTGGTCAAACAGGGGAAACGCAGCATGAATGTGCAGCTGACTAAACTGTAGAAATGATGTGATGCAATCATGTCAACATCAGCCAGAATCTCAATGGAATGTTTCCAGAATCAGGTGGAATCCATGACACCAAGAACTGAGGCTCTTTTTGAGAAGAAAGAGCAGCAGGAGGCCATGCACTGTATTAGTAGGGTGTTCCTTATAAAGCACTGGATGAGAGTCTTACTTGCAGGTTCATTTGCAAACGTGATACTGTATGTTGTGTATGTTAGACGTGGAGGTAAGAGAAGCACTTTCATAATTTAAAACACCAAACTCCCGTGTGAGGCAAACAATTCAATCATGTGTAAGAATGACGAATGAGAGCACAAACGACCATTTTGTGCATGTAGAGTATAACAAATGTTACCCCTCATGCCTGTCAGCCTTCATAGAGTAGTGAAGGACCCATTAAAGTTATTCTGAATATAAATCCCAGGGCCAACATGTGTGAAGGATGCACTAAGCAGGAATAGTATCTGTGAATGTGTGTGGATGGGTGGTCAACTCTTCTTCATTCCTTTCAGACAGGATCTGCATAATGAAACCGGTCCACACAGTAGGCAGTCTGGGCAAGTGTTAGTGTCGCACCTTGCAGAATAATCGCACTTGGTGATTTTCATTGTATTAAGAACACAATACAGTACAATGAAACTAGATATGAAAGCTCTGTCTGTGTGTGTGTGTGTGTGTGTGCGTGCGTGCGTGCGTTTATTGGGACCATTGTGGACAGATGATATCATTATTGAACAACGTGTGCAGTCACATTTGTGTTAAAAACAATATTCTAATCGAGCGGGCTTCGTCAATGCAGCTGCCAAGCCGGGACAATGGCAGCGTGTAATGCCGTGTGTGTCTGTGTGTGGACATGGCATTCACGTAGATCAATGGACTTTCAGTGGCCTACTTACACATATTTCACTGGATCGAGCCTCATATCACACTACACCTGCCACGATGCAACAATACTGGCAGCAGTGTTTGTGTCCGTGTTAAGAAGTGGCCTGGATATACCGTATCTAATGTAAGATTAAAGAAAAGTTGTATTCCTATTCAAATGTGTCTTCTTTTGTATACTTGTATAAAGATATGTTTAAAACTGAATGTGTAAGTGTAAAAAAAAAACCAGCCTGTGTGTGTAAACTGGTGTGTGTGGGTGTGTGTGTGTGTGTGTGTGTGTGTGTGTGTGTGTGTGTGTGTGTGTGTGTGTGTGTGTGTGTGTGTGTGTGTGTGTGTGTGTAAGAGTGCACACGGGACTATACACCTGTCTTTGAACAATAGGTGGAAACCCCTCCGTTGATAATCCATTTACCTACAGTACAGCATAAAATACCTCACATATAATCGTATTACCACACTGACCGCTGGACAAGGACTGTTGTGTGGACGATATGGACACGGTGCTTTGTTGTAATCATTACAACATCCACATCAGTACTTGTAATCTGCAGGAATTGTTTTTTTACAGGTGTGTCTTTTGTCATTTTAATGCTCGCTAATCTAGTTACAAACTCACATTAATGGACTTCTATACAGGTGTTTCCTTGGGACAGTAATAAAACTCCACTGAGAAACATCTGGTCTCAAATAAGTCTTGAACAAATCTTCCCTTTGAGGAATGAGATGGAACAAGCGGACACACAAAGGCCAGCTCCAACAGACACGCGCACACACACATAGATTCATTCTGAAGCAACACTCTCTAAACATCTGCCAGATGTCTTTTCGGCTGGTTCCTTGTGACGGCGGTACAACAGTGATGTAAGTCCTCTGACAATGGAAAGGAAAACAAGACACACAGAAGGGAAGGCAGCAGGGAAAAGAGTGAGAGAAGAGAGACGATCTGGCCTAAAAAACAGGGTTTGAAACATGAAATCCAACTACTCATGGAGGGACTTTTGCGGACAGACTTGTTTTGCTGTCTATTCACTTTAATTGGTTTTGGGTAGTGTTCAAAATCTCCAAAATATACAAATCAAAACATGTGCAACAACGTCCTGGGGTGCTAGATTGTGCTTTTGTTTTTGTAATTTGGGTAAACTGACTGTTTGTATTAAATAGAAACTACAAGTGGGGTTGTCACAATACCAGAAGTTTCCACACAAAAAAGAAAAAAAAATGCATCGATGAAAAGTGTGTTTCAACTTGACCTTGCTTGCTTTGTTGTTGTTGTTTATTTTGTGTTTGTTTGTTTGTTTTTGTTTTTTGGGGGGGGTGCTCTGGCATGGACAGCTTTACATGATCAGCAGCAGAGCATCTGAGATGCATGTTTTGAGCTCCTGGGCCCAACACAGACAAACAGTGTTGTACTCACTGGCTAAATGTCTTGTCCATGAGGTCGGTGTTGTTGATTCTGACGATGCACTCGTCCTCTTGGAACAAGCCCTCCTTTCTTGAGCGACTCTCTTCCTCCACTCCACGAATAAACAGACCAAGAGACCTGACAGGAGAGCCACCAAGGAAAAAAGTGAGTTTCAGGGATGTAACCACAGTTTTTAAAACATTGTACGAATGCATAGACTACAAACACACACTACACTTTCTTAAAAATGACTTCTAGCATGTCCCAGAGGACCGAGGTGTATGATGGGGGAGCTTACAGAGACTATCACATGTATCACTTAGATACAGCTATCTAGGTTTCTATCACTACGTATATGATTTACCATTCATTAAAAGAAAAAACCTGGGAGCACGGTGGGCAATGGTTGACTAAGGGATAACAAGACAGAGATGGAACAACAAAGACAACCCTACAGACAAACACACAGATGCAAGATATAAAGGCGAGCAGAGATATGTTATATATAGAGAGAAATAAAGTATAAAGGCATTCAAATTTAAAGACAGCCATTTAAAATGTAGAATACACTGAGAAATAGAGGGGAGGTGGAAGAAAGTCACTTTCCCAGCCATGCAAGTGATGAACTACATGTTCAAAATAAATGAGAGTGATACAAATTTCCATCGGACATTTCCTGACCAAAGCAGAGATGATGACACTACAACACTGGACTTCAACTGCAAAACCAGGATGAAACTAGGTTAGGAGATAAAAGGGACAATGGCAAAGGAGGTGTTCAGGAAGGAGGAGATGGGGAAAAAGTAGGAAGAGAGGGAGAAGCAAACAGAGAGTTAGAGGGGAATTTGAGTAGGAGATTGGTGGGGTCAGGTGAGTCATGAGAACAGTCATAAAAAATGTCATCCTGCTTTCCTTTAGGAAATCCCCCTCCACCGTCTGACTGTCACACACCCAAAGAAAAGCCCTGCATAGCTGTGTGAGTTTTTCTTTCTTTTCTTCATTTTCCCAGTATGCGTGTGTGCGCGCATGTGTGTGTGTGTGTGTGTGTGTGTGTGTGTGTGTGTGTGTGTGTGTGTGTGTGTGTGTGTGTGTGTGTGTGTGTGTGTGTGTGTGTGTGTGTGTGTGTGTGTGTGTGTGTGTGTGCGTGCGTGTGACATGATTATGTACTGTACTGCAGGTACCACAATTCCTCACAAATGTACCACGGGATGATGGCAATATAACTTGAACATGTACCAAAACTTTTTGCTTTTTGGGGTTAAAGGCCTTATATAGATGCATTTGTTGTCTTTGTGTGCATGACACTCAGTGTGTGTGTGTGTGTGTGTGTGTGTGTGTGTGTGTGTGTGTGTGTGTGTGTGTGTGTGTGTGTGTGTGTGTGTGTGTGTGTGTGTGTGTGTGTGTGACAATGCATTTTTGAGCACATAACTCACCGTCCACTGAGGGATGAGCAGTAGGGAACCACATGGATTCCCAGGGGGCTGTCCTCACCCTGGATTTCCACCGTTCTGGTCAGGCTGCACACACAAACACAACCACGTTGAATAAGTGGGAGAAGCTTATTATTCTAAAATACATGTTCTGTTATGCTTAATTAAAGTAAATCTGACAGACACTGGAAAATAGAAATGCTGATAATGTTGGACAAGAAGATGGAGCCAAGTCAAATTCATACTAAAATGTTTTTTTTTTTCTGTCTGTTGTAATGATAGAGAAAACAAATCAAGACATGGATTTAAAGCATTTTAGCATATCCAATGTTTAAGTCTAACAAAGCTACCTGGTTAATCATTATCTGTCAAACAAGCTAGAATACATACTGCAAGTGTAAAATTATCTCATTAATCCATAATTGTTTGCACGCAAGATGTAAAACTAACAGACAAAGTGAGAAAGCAGGATAGGCCTCACGTGTGGGGTGGCACAAAAACACACAATGAGAGAAAGCAGAATAAAAACCGTCTTTAAAATGTGTCTCTCTTGAGGAAGAGTTTGGAAAGTACTATCCTAGAGTGACACATCATTTTCCATGGATGCATTCATTGTGCTAAAAAGACTTTTTTGTCGAGGACTTAATCCATGCTTGTGAACCCAGCCCTTGGAGAAGGGAATGCCGACACTCTGTTCAAAGTCAATGAAAGTGCAGATTGCTCTGTGTGTGGGTGTGCGCGTGTGTGTGTGTGTGTGTGTGTGTGTGTGTGTGTGTGTGTGTGTGTGTGTGTGTGTGTGTGTGTGTGTGTGTGTGTGTGTGCGCGTGCGCGCGCGAGTGTGTGTGTGCATGTTTGTCAAAACTTTTTTGTGCCATTCTTCTCTATGGATTTCTTGCTTGCTTTCAATCTCTCAATGTCTCCGTCTAGTTTGGATTATTTAAGTGTGTATCTGCTTTACATTCTGTCTGTGTTTTAATGTGCGTGCGTGCTGAAGTCTTTGTTTGTTTGATTAGTTTATCTATCAGAGCACAGCCATTAATCCTCTCCTGACCTTCTCCCTGCTCCCTATGTGTGTGTGTATTTTTCTAAGTGAGTTTGTCTGAACTTGGCTTTGTGCTCTTTCGTTCTACCCTCCCCTTTTTCTCTCTCTCCAACTCTGTCTGCTCATTTTGTCTCCCTCTCTCCCTCTCTCCCTCTCTCTCCGGCCCATCCATCCATCCCTAAACCCCCATCAACTGATAGCAGTACAGATGCTGATAAACTCCGGAGAGAGGGTTACTGATGATGGTGGGTGGTAACAGGGGAGAGATGCAAAGTGCACAAACAAGTTCTCCCTTTCTCTCTGCCTCTGTCTCTCTCTCCCGCACACACGGAAAGATACACAAAACACACACAAAGCTGATGCTGCCTCATCGCTACTCAGCAAATTTGAATTAATCCCAGACAATAGGAGACGAGGAACAGCAAGACAGGCGAAGAAAGAGGGAGGCAAAGACAGTGGGAAAGATGGACAAAGTAGAGTGAAAAGCACGATATATTTGAGTGGTGCAGAGTTGTATTTAGTGTTTAAACATCTCGTCTTTTTTAACCTGCAGTGACATTCGAAAGCAGTTTGACTGAAATCCAATAGCACAATAGTGCAGTCGCTGATCAATAGACCCTCACATATGGTCGTGTGCTTTTGAGTAATGACCACAAGAAAGCAGACACGTGTTCAGAAAAAAGCTGCTTACAAACAGCTTGAGTGGCTCAGACATGCAGAAAAGGCCTCATTATAGAACCTGCTGCTCCTTTATATTCAGAAGAGTCAGCGGAGGGCATCCGGGCCTCCTGCACACTCTCTTATAGAGGTTGTTCACAGCAAATCCAACTGGGAGGAAATCATGGGTCCACAGAGTATCAACAGAGAAGGACGTACGGGCTAACTTGCTCAGTTTACAGGCATTGCAACCCAGATTTGAGACGGTGGTGGAAAATAGGTAGAGCGATGCATTACTGCAAAAATACATAAGATAATAGTATAATGCATATACAGCTAGGGCGGCACAGTGGTGCAGTGGTTAGCATTGTCGCCTCACAGCGAAAAGGTTCTGGGTTCAAATCCAGGCCAGGGTCTTTCTGTGTGGAGTTTCCATGTTCTCCTTGTGCCTTCATGGGTACTCCGTCTTCCTCCCACCATCCAAAAACATGCACCTCAGGTTAATTGGTGGTTCTACAAATTGCCCTTAGGTGAATGGAGGAGCGTGAATGGTCTTTGTTTCTGTCTGTCTATAAGTGTTGCCCCTGTGATAGACTGGCGACCTGTCCAGGGTGAACCCTGCCTTCGCCCAATGTGAGCTGGGACAGGCTCCAGCCCCCCACCCCACTGTGACCCTGTTCAGGATAAAGCAGGTATAGATAATGGATGGATGGATGGATATGGGTAGACATGAGATATTTTACTGGATACCTGACTGCGAGACTCCACTACTGTAAAAGGTCATGGAATCAACAGTGAATTGGATTCATCCTCTGGAAACGTTGAACGGTTGTGCCACATTTCAGATCAATCCATTCAATAGGTACTTGATATATTTCCGTCTGAACTAGAGTCTGAACGAGCGACACTGCCATCCTCATATCACTGTGTCAATCTGAAGACGGGAAAGGAAGAAAGGAAAGAAATCAGAGAAGGACGGAAAGAGAAAAGTGAAGTAGAAAAGAAGAAAGCAGGGACCGGGGATAAAGGGAGGTGAAGAAGGTAGGAAGCAAGCAAGGTCTGAAAGTAGAATACAGTGAAAAGAAGGTGGAGGCACTGAATTAATTAGACAGCACTAATGAATAACATTAATATGAGAGGGAGAATAACATCCACCCCTCCCTCTATTCCTTCCTGCTGCTGTGCGTCTGATCTCTAACACGACAACACTACAAGCTACAGCGCGCACGCGCAAGCGCACACACACACACACACACACACACACACACACACACACACACACACACACACACACACACACACACACGCACACAAGCACTTGAGATCCATTTGCATTTCCGTTTTCATTTTTTTTTCCGTGAGATGTTTGACAGGCTGCATCAATGCAAAAAATGAAGTGGGGGTGAGAGAGACAAAATGGGCGAGACTTGAGAAAAGAGAGAGGGAGCGCAGTGAGGGAAAAAGAGAGAGAGAGAGAGAAAAAAGAAAGAGCCAAACGCACACAGAGGGAGAGCGAGAAAAAGAGAAGCAGAGCGAGATGAAGAGAGCAGGTGTTCTTTTTATCCACCTGCCACTCCACTGATCCTCACTATGAAAGACAGAGACACAGACGAGAAATAACAAAAAAAAAAGGATATGCATTACCAAACCACTCTCTTCCTCTCAATGCATTTCACCCTCACATCCCTCTCCTTATTTGTCATTCTCTTCCTCTCTCTCTTTTTTTTTCTTTTTTCTCTAAGCTAGTCTTTAAAGTGCAGAGGACCAGAGATGTCGAGTGTAAGGGGAGTAAAAACCAGTACAAATGCACGATACTGCTAAAGATTAATGTATGAAAAATATACTTAAAACCTTCTTTATCTTTATTTATATAAATTTATTTTTAATGTATCTTTAGTGAATAAATTAGATAATAAGTATTAAATGCAAATCTTGTATTTTGAGAGCTTGACCTAAATATGTTAAATTAATAATTTGTACTGTTCAGTACAAACATGTAACAGGAGGTTCACCGTGAGAATGGAGTTAAACAATTAAACATGATATTGTTGTTTTGTTTTTTTAAGTAATATCGCTCAGCTTTAGGGAGATTACTGCCATACTGTGAGACAGTGCAGCACAGTAATGTGAACGGAGCAGAAGAAAAGCAATTACCTCTGAGCAAGTATTCGCTGAATCAACATCAGCGCCTGTGTTACCTGTGTTTTTTGACCACTGGTACTTGGGCATTTGCAATTTTACCTGAAACCCAAACAGAGCGCATGCATCAACTTTTGCAGCATACTCCCGGAGAACACAAAAAAGTGACAGGAAACCAGATCTGGCGAATAGGGAGCGTGGGGAGAAAATTGTTTTCAACGTGCTGTGAGCAGGCATGTTGTCATGTCGGAGAACCCGAGTGCCAAAGCGCCACAGTTCAAGTCATTTACACCAAATGTTTTCCCTCAGATGCTTCATAATGTCACAGTGGAATTCAGTGTTTACAGTCTAATTGTCCTTTTCTCTCTCTGCTCTCCTCTCACCCCAACCGGTCGAGGCAGATGGTCGCCCACCTCTGAGCCTGGTTCTGTTGGAGGTTTCTTCCTTTTAGAGGGAGTTTTTCCTTCCCCTCTGTTGGAGGTTTTTCTCCCTTAAAGAGGAGTTGTTTTTTTTCCCTCCTAGCTTACGTGGGAATTGTTGAATTGTTGGGTTTCTCTGTATAATATTGTAAAGTTCAACTGTAAGGTCTTTAATATGTTGAGTGCCATGAAATAACCTCTGTTGTGATTTGGCGCTATATAAATAAAATTGAATTGAATTAACTCTGGGGGACATATTCATGGTGCACCACGGCACGAATGTCAAAGAAAGCCCACCTTGTTGCACTTCTGACCGGACCTGCCTTCTTTGATCTTGGACAGTTGATGTTCTGCCCCTCTGAAAACATGAATGGCACTCAAAACACCTCATCCGGCTCTTTGATTCTTTGACGTAGGCTTTTTGAAGCATTTTAAAGGGTCTTTGATGTCAATTTCCCAAATTTTGCACAAAATGTGATGTGCACACTCTACTCAAATACATGGTGATATCGCAAATGTGCTCATGCCAGTGATCACAAAGATGCTAGTGAGACACATGCTTATGTTGAATCAAGCGACGTAACTTTGAAAGCTTACCGATGAAAGTTATTGCTTCGCCCTGCTGCATGCACATAACTCTGCCGCAGTTATGTGTGCAACAGAAACCGTCTAGGACCTTTTTGACCCTCCTATAAGCAGGTGAGTAGGAACAAAGGCAGAAAAAGCAAATGGTAAAAGAAAGAAGAAAAAAAAAATAAAGGTAGGACATGAAGAAATGAGGGCAAAGGGTCGTAGATCCACAGACTGACTAAGAAACATAGTAGGCGAGAGAAATAAACAAGACTAATAGACAGATCAATGTCACAATACTATCACGAGAGGACTCTTCACTGGTGATGAATGGAAGTGTTAGGTCATAAAACAACATGAATGTATAGGCACTGATAAAGTAAGCAAACCCCTTTCATATCAGCTTGTTTTGTGCATCCACTGAAACCTATTTACCTTTTCACCTCCGAGCTTCTAAAAGACCTCCAATACAGTGCCTGATTCACAAAGATATATAATATACTCAAAATGCTATTTCAATAAACCAATTTACAGTAAATCTGTTTCCCTGTATAAAAAGGACATTTTGATTCAAGCGTAATGACTTTTCTGGTGTGCATGCCGTGCAGTTAAAATTACGATGAGCCATTACTGTATTTATAGGTGTAGCTTCACATTTTAAAGGCGCGCAAATATTCACTCAGGCTACTCGGAGCACCACAATGTGTGTGGACACATACACAGCACCCGAAAGTTATATACACCCACTCAAACACATACGTTTATTTAACGTATGCTTCACTGTTCCAGTATTTACAGCTGCATTCCTCTTCTCATTTGGACTTTTTTGCAATTTCAAGGATCGTTTCCCCGGCGACCACAAAAAAAAAAAAAACATTACATCACTTTTACATTACTCACAGTTGAGATGGTTTGTGTGTGACTGAGTGTGTGGGCATTGGAGGATATGTGCTGTAAAAGAGTTGCTGAGAAAATGAAATAAATGTTAGTGGGTGTCTAAAATATAAACTTATACCCTTACTGCATATAACTGTACAAATGAGAGGTGATCAAACTCTGTTCTGTTCGCTCGTCAAATAATTCAGGTGGCAGAATTGTGACACACAGAAACTCATAATTTGTTAATAATGCAACACAAAAAGGGGGGAAACTGTGATCATGTGATCCCATTTCTGTCTGCGCTCTGTTGTTGCAGTTGGTTAGTTATGGAGAGAGGTCGCACATTATTCTCACCACGTATCCTCTTCACAGGTTAACTGCATATTATTTTCTTTCACTACTTATGCATTAACTGTGAATTAATTGCATGCCCATACTGACCTGGTGATGTCAAAAACACACAGCAATAAACCATCCATTAACAGAGGTCAGTGTTGTCAGACAGAAAGGCACATTGATCACTGATGTAACAGCCACTTTCTCAAATTTACAACTTCCAGTCTTGTATTAGTCATGCTGTTACAAAGACTAGGCTTGGTTTTATTCTGTCCGAGTAGGACCTTTGGGTTAAATAAAGTGAATGAGAAAAATGAAAACTAAATTTTGTAATTGTGGAAGAGTGGGGACACTGTTAGACAACATAACAAACAGCAACAAGGCCATGAAACACAACACCTCACACAATTAGGAATATTATGAACAAGTCAACATTTTATCCATATTCTCTTAATTACATAAAGCTAAATAAAAAAAGTAAACATTGAAATGATTATAAATGATGCCGATAATTTCTGGTTAAAGGCTATTTTTAGGTCGGGGATTTTTAATGAACATTTTGTAGGTGTTTTAATTTGATCTTTATGTGAAAACTTTTGAACTTCAGTCATTGTTTCCCAAACGGACTCTATTGTTAAGTTGTGTCTTATGTTTAGGAGTACAGAGGTTGTAATTACAGTGAACCCTCGCTATAACGCGGTTCACCTTTCACGGTCTCGCTGCTTCACGGATTTGCATCGTGCATTGAAATCACATTACGACTATATGTAACGTAGATATATTTAATGTCCAGTTCTATCTATTTCAATTGTAAAATAAAGGTTACTACTTCACGGATTTCGCCTATCACGGTTTCTATTTGGAACGTAACCCCCGCGAAAAACGAGGGTTCACTGTATATCCAAAACTACAACAATGAGACTGTGATCGTCAAACAGGGAAAAAAAAAAAAAACTAATCCCAAAGAGTTCTAAATGCTTCGCATTCGCAGAAACAGAGATCATCCAAAAATACGTACACGTCTTAAAGGGTTTTAGGATAAATTCTGATACTGCCTGGTCGATTGGGCACCTTAATCTGTGCTCTGACTATGCTAACATCGAAATAGATCTATTGATGGACTGACACTACACAGAGCACATGGAAATGTTGTTACATGAGTAAAACCTTACTCAGTCTACTTCAAAACTGATTCACGGCAGGATGCTGTTGGTAAATACTGTCCATACACTGGATACTGGTAACTGTAAATTCTTCCTCTGAGAGAATATAGGAGCTGCCTGCCCCACACATGACAAAATCAGCACACACACACACACATGCCTAAAAGGCCCACAAGAGACAGAGGGCATTCTGCACCCCTAACAATTAATTAAGCAGCACTCATTAGTGTATGCATGTGTCTTATGTGTTCAGTTGCATCGCTGTGTGAAATCTTTAAAAAAAAAAAAAGCTTGTGTGTGTGTGTGTGTGTGTGTGTGTGTGTGTGTGTGTGTGTGTGTGTGTGTGTGTGTGTGTGTGTGTGTGTGTGTGTGTGTGTGTGCGTGCGTGTGCGTGTGCGTGACCCTGACCCTGTTTTGGCAGTCTTTTGTAGTGAGCTAATGATGAAGTTTCTTTACACTAACTATATTTGTGAGAGGCCTTGATCTGGATTAGAATGCAGCTTTAATGAAGGGAAAGTAGGACAGAAACACATACATAAACATCAATAAACATGAATGTAGACAAACATGCGCATAAGAATTTTTTTTTTTTTAAATGCCTATCCTCAACTCACTGCATAACACACACACACAGTCCTAAAGACAAAAAAAAAAAGATAGACTCATTTATCAGAACATTTCATCAGACTTAATATCATTAGTAAAATAAGTGAAAAGAGAAATGAAGAGGGACTCCAAACCCAGAGTTGCAATCCCACACAGACAAACACACTGACCTGCCGTTGAAGGTGAGTTTGCCTTGGGCGCGCTCCACTCCTGCTGGCCTCTCCACAGCACAACTGGCTGCCTGCAGAGAACAGACAGAGCACGCCCGTCCTGTGAGTCAGTGATTGGCATTAAAAAAAAAAAAAAAAAAAACAATAATAGTAAGAAAACAACAAGCTCCAATCTGTCACAGGGAGGAGTACTTAACAGAAGCACTACAGGAAGAAGAGAGGGGGAAAAAAAAGAGAGAGATAATGTGAATATGGGGGGATATGTGGATGAATTAACTAATAAACAGTGTAAACAAACAATAAGCTGTTACTAAGTGAAGGAATCAGGCGGAGCTCCCGTGCTTTGATTTTAGCATTTAATGCACCACATTCAGTCTGAAACCCGGAGCTCAACAACTTGGTCTTTGCAATTCGAAAGACAAAGGAATACAAAGGGGATGAATGAATAAATGAGTGAAGTGATGAGTGAAGCGGCTGCTAATTTGATGGATGGGTGACGTACAAATAGTAATTAATATTTGAAGGCATGAACACAGTGTTGACAAGCAGTGATAAATAACACTGTCAACGGGCAAGGCAACCAAGAGTAAGAGAGAGATGTTCAAAAAAGTGTGTAGTTTTGAGCCAAAGGAGATGTATTAATTACTTTACGCATTAGCATTGTGTTTGCATGCAGTGTGTACATTTGTCTTCGAGATAAGTGAGCTCCACAGAGACGAGGTTTCGTACTCCGTGCGTACACATTTAAGTGCTTCTGCCACAACCGAAAACTGCTAACATCCAGTATGTTTGTGACTCCACAGAATGAATATCTGTACCGTTTATTACAATCAGACACCACAGCTCTGCAACAAATCCTTTTTTAGGATTTTTTTTTTTTATTATTTTTTTTTTTTAGGAAAAGCATAATTGGTCTCTAGAAAGAGAAGTCCTTATGTGCCAAGTGCTTTTCTACAAGCCAGAGTAACCTACATTTGAGCGGCGGTCTTACCTTTTTGAAAATGTAAAACAATTTGCTTTGAGTTCACAATTAATACTAATATTAATCTCCATTAGAATTTAAACCCTTCATAATTTTTCAAAAAATTAAACACCAATTACTTGCTAGCATAAGACAAAAACTATAAATCTAGTTTTTCCACCATGGCATCATGAGTGCTGTTTCATGGTTCCTCTGATATTCATATTTGTAAACGCTCTCCACTATCATCTATATTTTCAGCAGTTTTTAATTGTAATAAATATTGTCTTTAAAAAAAAGTAGGTGATATTTAGTCCTCCTAATTTATCAAGCTTAACACATGGTCTTTGGCATAAGGAAAACGATGTTCCTTAAAGGGGGCTAAGCAGAAAATATTTACAACATTGTACCATTTTAAAACTGTTACTGTACATATATAAATGTACGCAGTGAGCCGCACATCCCCGTCTTGAATAAGAAGTTTTAGGGATTGATTTTCTATATTATTTCAAAAGTCAAATGTGATTTCTCTCATTATTTCAATGAATTCATATCATACCATGGTCTTCCTCAACTATTACAATTCAAGACCACAAACTACAGCTTCATCAACTGAAGCCCCACCTCAACATTGGCGTAAGCACGAAAGTATTTTCAAATCAAAGCAACTTACTTTGTATTTACAATTACAGACACACACACATGTCAATGTTGCAAGTGGATATCTGAGCTTAGGCGTGCACTCTGAGCAGACGTTTGTGAGGTCATATGGCCACAAACACATGCAGGTCAATATGGCTCGGTGTTAGTAGTGGGCACTAATGGCCTCTTAACATGACCTTCCACCTTTGACCCCTACCACCTCCCCATACTGCCATCTGATCTGACCAACTCCACCGGTCAGAGAAGGACAGAGGGAAAGACAGAAAGAAAAGAAACGGAGAGCCAGAGAAGTGAGAACAACGAGTGAAATGACTTCAGAGGGTGATTCAAGACCTGGATATCTAAAACCAGAGACAACAGATGATGTGAAGAGGACAGAGGAAGACGAGATCAGACTCGACTGTGACTGACAGGCTGCCGATACAGTAAACATATGCTCGGGGTTTTGACGGGTAAGAATTCAATTAGTCTGGCCGAGTTGTTGATGCCGTCATGTGAGATTAATTAGGAACATGATGACAGGTAACATTAATTATACTAACCTCTTTGTCATAACAGCCACTCATACATTAATTGCAAAACCTTTAGTGCCTAATTGTATGTCTCATTTAATAACTGCATGTAAAATAGTCTCTCTTTCCTTGTCTCTTCAGAAGAGCAACATATTAATTACAGCGGCCGGTGACGTATGTTACTTATCAAAGGCTAATTTCAAACAAGTAAATGAATCTGAACGAATAAATGAGTCTCATTATTCATATTAGCATTTGAGCGATCCTTTAAACACTGAGACTAATTACACAATGAACTCCCTGTAGTTTTCAAACTGCAGCAGTCAATGGCCCAACTCTTAATTTAAGAAAATCAAAACAATTCAGTAATAACTCTTTTTTTTGCAACATTAGCAAGGTCTTTCACTAATATAGGTGCATATTAAGTGTTAAGCATATTACAAAAGCTGCAAATTTACTAGAAAAGAAAAATTAGCAACCCCAAAATGATTTAAGGCGGGATGGTATATTGACTTTTTAAGGATATCAGTATATTATTTTAAACAAAATATAGAATGAGACGATAACATTTATATCAATATAGTTTTATGGGTGGTGAATTGTTGGTTCTGGCTTCGTGCGACCCTCTGAATTGTCCCCCTGACTTGAGAGTAAGAGCTACGCTGGCTCAACTCGCACTGGCTACTGGGTGCTGGTTAACTATAGCAGCTATCGAGAAGGTTTTTAGCGCAAGCAGCCACATATCCAGTGCATTTAGCCTCCCCTTAATCATGGCGCATTAAGGTGAGGTGAGGTGAGGTAAGGTGACGTGTATAATTTTAACTAAAGGAGGTGGAGGACTAACTAAAGTTAGTCCTTTAAAAAAAAAAAAAAAAAAAAATTAAAAAAAATAAAGAGAGAGAGAGAGAGAGGGAGAAGGCAGTGCTATGTAAAATAACTAGCACATCTGAATAACGTGTAAACAACTCGGGGATTAGTCGGTAAAAGGGCCGCGCTGCGAGTACCGGAGCAGAACTAGTGGAAGTTTTCAATAATTTGAATTAATAAGGGTTGCAAGAGATCAGCAAAATCACTACAAGTAACAGAAATGAGACGATACGCTTACTGCAGTACATCAGTCTGTTATTGATGTTGAAAACAACTGAAGACACAACCTCAGAATTACACTTATTCTTATTTAATATTGACTACGCATTTTATATAATTTGTCATTTCCATGTTTTGCACATACATACATTTTCAAACGAGGAAAGAAAGCCTCTCTTTGCATTTTATTTTGACCACACTCTGTTTTAATGAAAGTGCTCGTGACAGCGTACTTGTGGCTTTGACTTACAAATCAGCATTTAGTCTACTTTGTAGAAAACAATGAGATTTAAGTCACGTATCACCAGACAACCGGAAAATATTAGATATGGTTTTTGGTCCATATTGCCGAGCATACTATGAATATGGTTGTCAGCAAATCAGGGCTTTCAGTAATGAATGTTTCCTGTATATCAAAATGTTCCATAGACAGCCACATAAAATACGACAATATATTTACACAAGAAGCAAAATGTTATTTTAAAAAACTGATTCCATGAGAAAAATATGAAAAATATACTTATTAAATGACAAACATTTATTAGAAATATATTGAGGAAAACTGCAGGGGGAAAAATAATACATTAGTCTGTCGACCTTGGACAGATTAATCAATACTTGTGAGCATTAGAGGCCCTCCAAAAACTGGAGAAGAGAGAGGCAGGATTTCCATTTCAACTCGGTGATGGATAATCTTACCTTGAATAACTATGCTTATAATAAATGGACTGCAAGCGTTCAGTCTTTTCAGTCTAATCTAATAATTGCTGAAAGTGGATAAAAAAGAGTGAACGATTAGTGATATTACTAATTACTGAATAACCAATCAGGCTAAGTGTTTCCTGAAAACTGTCCCAGAGTGAATATGATATATTAGTAGCAATGCATTCCTAGGCATTTGGTGTATGTGTATGTGTGTTGATTTGAATTAAAGTTATAAACCTAAGGTCATTTATCTTCAGCTATCACTTTGGGAATGTGTACAATGAGTAGAAATGAAAGTGTTTTAATACATGTCAAAGGGTCAGAGGGTTGAAATGGGAGGAAACTGTTTCAACTATTTAAAACATAACAAAATAACCTTTCTATAAAACAAAAGGCAGTTACTTTGATTTGAATAACAATGGACAAAGCTTGAATTTGTTTGCAGGACATTGCAAACAAAAGAATAACAAAATATGTCTCTTTAAATATTTATATTTAGATATTTCATATTAATTAATCAGGAAATAAACAAAACCATATCATAGAGAAATTTATTTCCCTCAAGCATCAGCAGTCCTTCACTCAGTTCAAACCAGTGAGCTCTAGTTGCACTGTTTAATGTATTTCATATGAATTTAGCATATTTAATTTTTCTAGGTTCAGTCCTTTAATTTTATGTATATATATATGCATTAGGAAGGGAAAAACAAGTTAAAATAATAAATATAAAAATGTAAACCTATATATGTACATAAAACGGGCAGATAAAATAATTTCACTGACAAACATGCATGCAGGGTGGAACAAAAGCCATGACTCACATGCAGGCGAACGCACACAAGATCTCTCACACACACACACACACACACACACACACACACACACACACACACACACACACACACACACACACACACACACACACACACACACACACAGGTGAAGCATGATGAATAAGTGCTATACTGCATTATTAGCCCCAGCAGCATTCTAGGGCAAAAATAAGTACTCCCAGCTTGATTACCACATTGTCCCTAACCAGCAGCACCGCATGCTTGTGTGTGTGTGTGTGTGTGTGTGTGTGTGTGTGTGTGTGTGTGTGTGTGTGTGTGTGTGTGTGTGTGTGTGTGTGTGTGTGTGTGTGTGTGTGTGTGTGTGTGTGTGTGTGTGTGTGTGTGTGTGTGTGTGTGTGTGCGTGTTAAACAGAACATAAAGTGAAAAAGTGATTTTGTGGCTTACTGTACTCATTTTTTGCCTGGCATTTAGAAAAGAAGGAAAGAGCTGCACCAGTAAATCTTTCTAGGTTGAAATTAGATAAATAGTAGGGGACAGAGAGTGGGAGAAAAGACAGAGACAGAGGAAGGACGGAGAATTACTGCAAGAAGAGTACTTTCTTCCCCTCATCGCTCTCACCAAAAGGCCAAGTGACAATTTGAACAATTACCCAGAGCCATTACCTCCATCTGAACCTGGCTGGTTGAGAAGAGACAGATGAGCGAGTGACTAAGCGTCTGAGTGTGTATGTGAGAGTATGTCTGTGTGCGTCTATGAATGAGTGAAGGAGACAGAGAGGGACAGCGGAGGAGACTAGGAAAGACGGTGACTGAGGAGACAGACCAGCAGAGAGTAGGGAAAACATGTGGCACTCAAGATTGTCAAGCAGACAGAAAGAATCATGGGTAAAAAAAAATAAAAAAAAAAACACAAAAAATACAATTACCTTATCATAATTTGACTAAACAATGCAATTTTTTTTTACAATAAATAGGTAAAATAGGTGCATTTAGGGATGTTAAACTTCAAACCACTTTAGCGAATTGTTACATTGCAATGAAAGCCACGTGACCTGAGAACTATTGTTCTGAGCAAAGTGGGGATGTTGTGTTTGAAATCTGAGGACCAAGCATGAACTCTTAAAAAAAAAAAAAAAAAGAGATCACATCCATATACAAAATGTATGATATTGTGCAGTTGCACCAACACATTAACACCCGGAGGCTCTGAGTCTGGACAGGCCTACTGTATAACTGACAGCCAGTAGTATTTCATTTTCGACAGCTACAGAGGCGACATGTTGTGAAAACACAGCTCAGATGTAAGGAGTCGAAGGTGAGTTCAGAACAACACAGTCTACATTCCTAAGGTTCAGCTTACATTTCAACAGGAAATGGATTTGTGTTTATTATAGATTAGTGTATATTATTGTTCTTATAATGTTTATTATTAGTGACAAGTGCATCCAGGTTTTAAGTCTGATGAAGTTTGCTTCATGTAGCTGTGGGTTTCAAATCAAAACAGACTGCAGGTCTGTTACTGGTGCATCGTCATGGGAAATGGCCTGAGTGGAGTCAGTATGACGGCTCTCGATCATGACCACGATAATAAATAAATCTCTTTGTTATGAAAGTGTTCGGTACATATACATGTAGTCACAAACATGTTAGGTGACCCTGAGCAACACTAAGCTGGGAGGACTGACCACCTCTGAGAACCAATCACATTCCCCAAAAGAACTGAACCTTCCAAACAGGTTGCTCTAAGGGGAATACAGTGTGATTAAAAAAAGGATATTTGTCCAGTGAGAAGTCTCATGGGTCGAAGGCTCACTACTCAAGAGTCCAATCAAGCAAGGAGTTCCTTTTGCCAGTGAACTTGAGGGATTTTCTGTGTCCAACCCCCCAACAGGGAACATAAAACCGTAACAACACTCCAACTAATCAAAACTCCATCTCTAAGCTACTGGCAAAGGGTATAATGATTATTTGTACGACTATGTTCTATTGAGTAAACGTGTGTCTATGCATGATTAGTAAAAAGGAGTGTATTACATATAACTACGTACATTAATTACAGATGGGAAAAGTAAGAGTAAATACAAATATGTAAGTATTTAAAGTTGTATTTTAACAGAGTGGGAAAGGATATTATGGTAGATCATGCAAGATTAACATGTTTGCTGTATACATTGAGAATGTAAATGCATTACTGCTTTGTTCAGAGTTCCTTTATGTGGATGTGAAACAGGCAGAAAACTTAAAAGATGGAAAGCGGGATATTGCAGCAACAGAGAGGATTGTAAAAATAGCAGCTGTTGAGGATATGGAGCGGCAGGTTAAACGTCAGGCTCTGAGCTCAAATTGACAGAACAGACATGGGGGGACCCAGGGAACAGAAGAGGACAGTTTAATAAGAGACTGAAGAGTTTTAATAAAAGGATCTAAGAAAAAAGAAGAATTGTAGTCTTAACAGAGAAGAAAGAAAATACATTTTAATAAATATATTTTGTAGTTCTAAATTGGCTAATTGATGGTTGTTTTACATTCAGCACGACCTTAAATTGTGTATTTTGACACTAATCAGACCAATATGTTCACAATGTTGAAAAGGGGACAGATGTCAAAGGAAGGAGGAAAGAAACAGGGGGCGCAAGGAGCAGATGAGGTAAAAGAAGAAAGGAGCAGGTGTTTGCCCTATGACCTTTTGAGAAAGGGAGTTAGAATGTAAAAAGAAAGGAGGAAAACCCAGAGGCATCTATCTTTGTTAATGGAGTCTGATGTGACAAAGTGTGTCTGGATTAGAGAGAACAAGAAGACACGAAGGGCCCCATTCACCCCAAACACGTGTACCTACCACACACAATCTATAATAAGAGATTAGGCCTTTAAAAAATAAATTTGACACACAATATTTCCAAGGCTGGACATTTATACGGTATACTTCTTTTGTATATGTTTCACACTGAAAACAAAATGAAATTTAAAAGATCCTTAAGCCAAAATGTAATTGTTTTAGCATCAGTATGCGTAGTATTTAACATTATTAAAAAAGATTGATTTTTTTTTGTCTTTTTACGATGAGTGGTGCAAACACTGCATTTGTCCCAGGAATGCTGTTTGATGAAAGGTCATGGGGTCATTCAAATCAAAGTGTTTATCCTCTTGGGAGTCTTAATGTACTTATTAGCATACTTAATGTCAATCTGCCTATTAGATTACGACAAAGTTTATGGTGCCCATGATGATTCATCAAAGTAAATCAATATCTTTAAAAAAAAAACTGATGAATCCATACAAACACATTAAAAAAAAAAAAAAAAAGCTGGCATAAGATCATTTCTAATAATCAATTTTCCTTTTTGTATCCTTGAAAAAATATTATCTGAATAATGTTGGTAAAAATGCTGTGATATGATGGGTCAAACAAGAGTGAACCAACGGCTTTTTAAAAAATAATACAGGAGGGTTTTCTTTCCACTGCTAAACAATTGAAAGCCGTATATAGTGAGCCAGTTATCAACAACCACCTACACGCAACTATAAAAATACATCCTTCACACCTCTCTAGAGAACTGTGAAAGAAGGAAATTTGTACTAATTAGACTCAACATTTTGAAGATACTAACTAGATTCAGCTTAGTCGAAGTGCTACACCGTCGTATGAACCGAAGCCAAACGTTGGAGAGCATTAACACATGAAACATGGGCTGTGCATCTTGTCGCTCATTGAATACCACATAGTTGTTTTCCAGCAGGCAACATTTCAGGGCCAAGACAGACGGTAGGAATAGGTAAAGCAACCACAATCCCCTAACTTAAAGGACTTCTCACTTTTATAAAGCATAAGAGTATTTGTGAGTTCATTAGACTATACATCATGTTCCTACATGCTATGTGTCTCTTTTTTCTTTTTTTTTTTATCTAACTGCCTGAGAGTCTTACCATCCCAGTGGTGTCCTCGTTGAAGGAGGGATCAGTCTCTGTTGGCTGGGGGCTGAGGGCTGAGTCACTGCTGCTTCTTACAAGCAGGGGTGTGCCTGTAGAAAGCACACAGAAGGACACGCACACACGCGCACACGCACACACACACACACACACACACACAAATGAATGATATGTGGAGGTTGCTTTGCATTTCTCTTAAACATTTGGGTTTAAACATCAATTAGAGGAAGATGATATGTACTTGTCAGATCTTCTCTAGCAATGAAGAAGCAAATATGTGGGTGCACGTTGTGTGCGTGTGTGTGTGTGTGTGTGTGTGTGTGTGTGTGCGTGTGTGCGTGTGTGTGTGTGTGTGTAAGGTTCATAAAGTTTGCTTATATACATTGAATAATTATTGAACATGTTTGAAAAGCGATGTTCAACAGCCCACAAATCCACCCCTTCTTGTCATTTCTATGTTTGAATAAGGTGTCAGCAGAATAAATTTAACAAGATACAACCAAACACCAACTACACAGCAGTTTGAAAAAAAAAAAAAAAAAAAAATGGAGAAATGTAACTTTGTGACACACAACTGCATGAATAAGTCACATTATTTCGTGGCTTTTTTCTGTTTCAAGCCACATTAATTCAGCTGTATTTTTGTCAAGCTTTCCTCCAGTTTCCTCTGGTCACCTGTCCAATGTAACACAGTCTGATTACCTCCCATCAGACTGTCAATGGAACAAGAGACATGACAGAGGGAAAATGGTGAGGGTAGAGAATGGCAGCATCTACACAGATTCAGAATCTTCAGCAAGTAAAGAAATAAAATTTGCACAACATGTGCACACACACACACCAATATGACTGTCTTAAAACTGCTAATGCTATTTTGATGGAGTCACAGTTCAGCAAGATTCATGTCTAATAATAAATTTTTTTGTTGACAAGATAAAGACCAAAAGATAGTTATGCCACACAAGACAAAGGGCTGTGAGTGTTTCTTTACGAGTGTCAAAGCAGGATGCGAAAGAAACAGAGGAGAGCTGAATTTTTTATGTTGTTAGGTTGACAAAATGTATCTCCTCCCAGTCACTGCAATTTTCCTGTGCAATCCAACCTACACAAATCAAAGTGGTATTTCAGGTAGAAAAAAAGAAAAGGAAAAAAAATAACCTAACATCCCACCATTGATTTGAGTACACTGAAGGGCTGTTTTTACAAGAACACAGCTGCAGGTTTTACATAGACAAGCTTTCTGGAGCAGCAACAGTCAATCAATTAATTAACAGAAAATTAAATGCCAACTATTTTGACAATTAAAAAATAGTTTTGAGTTATTGTTTGTAAAAATATGTAATAATACTCTGATTCCCGCTTCTTAAATATTAATATTGTCTTGTTTTCTTTTTGGTCTCCATGATTGTAAACTATCTATTTGTTGGAAAACGCTGTTTGACATTTTTCACCATTTTCTGAGATTTTAATGACCAAACAGCTAATTGATTAATCAAGAAAATAATCAACAGATTCATCTTTAATCAAAATGATCATTAGTTGCAGCACATGGCAACAGCATCTAAAACTTATTGTCAAACAAGGGTTGGGTTTTTTTTTTCTTCTATTTGTCAGATTTTTCTAAAACGTGAATCCAAACTTTGTACATTTTCAAAGAGTTTTGTCTAACAAGCAAGACACACATTTACCAAGGCAGAATGTGCTTGTGGAGCAGATGCCATAATTGGCACATTGCCAAGCTTGTTAAAAGAAAAGAAAGAGATAGTGACACAGTTTTGTGACTGCTGGTCAGTGAACATTTAGCAGAAGTTAAAAGCCCCCCCCCCCAAAAAAAAAAAAAGAAAAGAAAGACTCATTAGAAAAAGAAATCACCAACCTAAAATATTCCCAATCTGAATGAAACCTAAGGGTTTTCCTCACGCTTGCTGGAGTCATCCAATCTCAACAGCCAGCATAGCCAGAGACATTTATGTATGCATGTCTATATCTGTTGACTACATACTAAGCTCATTCTTGAATGATGTGTTTGGAGATGTGAGGTCTGAAAGCCGCAGAATGTTAAGTTAACGTATGATCCCCTGGCTTCATATCCCATCGGTGAACACAGCGGTGTTCATGCATCCAAATGGCCAATAAGTGGCCGATTTGCAGGTTTGTGTGTGCAAGTAGGTAACATATGACAGTGTCTCCCTTCTTCGCATCTCATCAGCCTTCTGCATAAAATCCTCATTTAACAGGAACTGATAGATGAACCACACCACAGCGTTGCCTGTTTTGCTGCGGGAGCTTCGGGGGAAATAGTGCAATTGAGAGGAGAGTCAACACTGCAAAAAGCCAGGCAAATAAATAAGATTTACAAGAGGTGGTATTATCATGATCTGTGTTGTGCACTCCTGATCCTCGACTCTACCATCCCCACTCATAGAGACCATCAATCCATATGTACATTAAGAACACTGTCATGATAGCGTCTATAGTTCTATTGGGAATAGAATGGTAAAGGTGGTGGTGGTGGTGGTGTGGGTGTAGGGAGCTCTATATGGTGGGACTACTCAGAAGGCATGTCAAATAATATTTGTAAGGTCATATATTGATTGTCACAAAATGGACCCTTGGTGCTCTTAAGACATGCTGGGGTATATGGATTACATCAAACCTCTCATCAATTAATCTCTTCAAAAGAAGGCAGTGAAAGAGGGATGAATGGATGAGAGATGGATAGAAATAGAAATAAAGGGACTAGTGGGAGAGGACAATGTACAACGTACAAAATAAATGTACATGACAAAGCGCACTAAAAATTAAACAAGGAGATAGAAGAGAAAAAACAAAAACGGGTTAAGATAAAAATATGTATTCTAATAGTTACATGGGGACTAATAGTACCACTATTCGATAGCCATATGCCTTTGAGATGCCTAGTTATCGCCACTACCCCACATAGCGCTGCGCTGCACACTATTAATACAATTATTTGAGACAGGATGTTGCCTTGTAGTTGTGTTAATTGCATATCAACAATGTTCTTTAATGTTGTCTTTATGTTGTTTGAAAACGTGAATTTCAGTACCCTTACGCACACAATAAACAAGGGTAAAGAAAATGGAGGCGAAAGAAAGACACAAGAAAGAAAGTGGAGATACAAAGATGAAGAGAAACAAAGGGCGGTGAAGAGAGAACGGGGCGGTCAGAACCAGAAACAACGAGATATGAAGAACGAGCTGTTAAAGACGGCGAGAGAGAGACAAGTGGTCGGACTAAGAGCCAAAACATGAAACAGTGATAAAGGCCTAACTCTGACCTTCTCACGCTGACAGTGATAGTCTCCAGAGCTCTGTTACCTCTAATCTTCCATGACAGTCACACATTACCACTAATCTCTGCTGACAGGCGACCATACTGAAACAGACTAAACTTCCTGTCTTAACAGTGTCTGGATCATTCAGCGAAGGCCCCTTTACGACTTAGGAAAGTCTTATTCTGTTACTGTTAGAAGTAGTACTTTTTTTGTTGTTGAAGTAAATACAGTGTGTGAAATGAGATTTAATCCAAAACGAAAGAGAAAAAGTAATAGTACAATACTCTCCTTTAAAAACAACATGCTTTGCGACGAGTCCTTGCACTAAATAAAGCGCCTGACGAACTTGATACTGACTACGAAGTTTTATTCGTGCCATCGAAATCAACAAGAATGAAAAATAACGAACCTCGCTGACAGAACACAGCTTACAAAAAAATAGATGAGTCACATTTTGAAAACTGCACTGACAAAATATGTTGAAATGTCAACATCTGTTTTGACTAACTGGGAGCACGCACACACACACACACACACACACACTGTCCATCACCCACATGGTTTGTTTTGTTAAAGCAAAATTAAATTTAGACAAGTTCCTGTGACAGTTCTAAGTCCTCTCCCACTCGCATGTACAGTACTTTGAACACTTGACTTGAAATAACACAGAGAGGGAGGATGGAAGGAAGAGAAAGAAAGAGCGGGGAGAAAGGAAACAATGCCAAAGGAGGGGAATAGAGAGAATAAAGGTCATGCGGATAGGTCTGGACCAGGTAACAGTAACCAGACACAGACAGCAGTTTTTGCTCTGCAGCTTGACAGAACACACACACTTCCTGTCTACCTCTTTCTCCTCATCTGACTCTCTTTCATCCCCATCTCATTGTGCATCACAGAGACGGGGCTGCCAACATTTCAGCTCTTGTCATCTTGCTTTCGTTACTGTCCTGTCCATCACATCCTGACCTTTGTCTGTACTGGAATTCAAAGTTAACATGATTCCTACTGTTGTACAAAAACGCGACTCTGAAACTAAGAATATAGTGTACCTAATGAGCCATTATGACACTAACCATGTACATAATCATTTCTTCTTCTTTTTTTTTTTAAATGTTATTTAAGTACAGATTTTTCATTTAAGCCATAAGCAACCCTCCAAAATTCTATCTAAACTGAACCTGTTTCTTGTTTAACATGAGATGTGACATTGACCCACAGGTTACAACCAAAGGGAATGGAGTTCCCCGAGGAATTTAGTTTTTTTTCTTTCCTTCGTAAGGAGAGTCCTTTGAAATAGCATTTAGAGCGTGTGACATTAAACCTTGGTATGGCAAAGTTCTGGCCTGGTAAACAGTTAAACACAGAGCTAAAATCTGTCTAAGTTGCCAATGCCAAAGTCTATTCATATTTTAAAAGAATATCTATATACTGTATGTCCCAATGAAAAAAGCAGCCGAATGTCAACATTTAAAACCAAACAAATATCAAAATGTTAGTGAACCTCGTTTAGAACATATGTGGGCTGGTCTACAAAGGTTGGGAAATGTTCTGCCATGTGATGGATGGAGCAGTGAGGTACATTAATGTAAAACCAAAAAAATGACTCACTGGACTTGAGGGCTGAGGAATTGACTTCAATCTCTCCTCCTGTGATTGGCTGGAAAACGGAGAGCTCAGTTTGATAGAGGTCAGGGCTGGGGGATAGGCTGGTGTTAGCCACACCCCTCTGCTGGGCTTCCTGCTCCTCATACACCGCCATCAGCTGGAAAAGAAAAAAAAACAGCACACACATATTGTAGCTTGTTATTTATTTTTTTGCTTTAATTTCTTCTTCTCCTTTCATCCGTTGTGAACAAAGTATTGGATCAGAGTGAAGTCGCAGGACTTCTGTTCAAAGATTTGTGGACAACATGGACTCAGTCACTCCAGGTTTTCTATTTGCGACTCTCAGCTCACACTCGCAGCACCGAGAGAAAAGCCGTTTCAGTTCGCTCTACAGCCCCTAGGCTCATTGCTGTGATTCACCTGAATTATACAACACAAAGCAAAATTTAGCGGGAGCGTGAATCCATTTAAAGTCAAAGAGAAAATGCTAACAGGAAGACACCAGATTCCTACGAGGCACAACCACAAAGCGACGTGTCTTTTCCATTTTTAAACGGAAGAGTTGGCAGCTATCAACAGGTGTAAGATTATACTTGATAAATGTACAACACCCCCGCTGGTCACATTTCTTCAGCCAATGAAAAGTGTGTGTGGTTTAGCGCCTGTGAGTGCGCACAAGTCGTGCGTTACCTTGTGGATGAGGACGCCATAGAGGACATCCAAGGAGCCCAGCATTCCTGCGACAGATTGTGCGTCTAGTGATTAACAGCGAACTCCATTCGTGTCCCCTTTGCGTGTGTGCGACACTCCGCTAGCTCCCAACTGCGTTATATAGTGGAATCCCTGTCTATTGAGTATTGCACTGAGTCTGCGTTTAGCCTGCCATAACACGGCGCTCGTCAACACACTGTTCCAGGGGACTCCATGCAAAAGCTGAATAGACCTGTGTGTGTACAGGCGGGTGTGCCTATAGTGGCTAAGAGTAAAGAAAGGGGACTTTGCCAGCAAAGCCAGAGGCTTCCTGCTACACTGGAACCCACAAGTGTGCAACATGCTCTCTCTCTCACACACTCCCGTGCGTCACGAGTGACCGCACTATGATTTGTTGGCTTTCTCTTCTGCAGAAGAACAATTAAACTAACCCATAAAAAAATAAAATATAGCAAATTAAAGACAAAGTAGCCGTACAATTTGAGCAAAATGTTTGGCTAAAAACATATGCAGGTACAAAGAAGTGCAGCAATGTAATGATTTCCTCAACACAAGCGGCAACCAACAGTGACGTCACCCATTGGTTTTTTTTAGCTGCCGTTATGAGGCTTCGAGTTTGGTTTTGGCCGTTGCCATCTTGGTAGTTCGGAGCGGTTTGCAGCCAAAAGTGACCATATTTGGACAAGCTGAGAAGGAGCGAGGGGTGGATCTGACTCGATCTGATTGGAAACCCGAGGACACCATGCCACGCCCACCCATACTGGAAACTTCACTGCGCCACAGGCCTGTCAATCAAACAGACACGCCCCCACAAAAACACAGCTTTTTGATGCTTATTTTCTAATTAATGACGAGACTATTTTCAGATGGACCGACAGAAAACTAATAAGGAGGGACTTTAGCTGACAACACCGAGATAACTTCCATCCATCCATCATCTTCCGCTTATCCGGGGTCGGGTCGCTGTGGCAGCAGGCCAAGCAAGCCGAGCCAGACTTCCCTCTCCCCCGCAACATTTTCCAGCTCATCCTGGGGGATCCCGAGGCGTTCCCAGGCCAGCTGGGAGATATAATCCCTCCAGAGTGTTCTGGGTCTTCCCCGGGGTCTCCTGCTAGTTGGGCGTGCCCGGAAAACCTCCAGAGGGAGGCGCCCAGGAGGCATCCTGATCAGATGCCCGGACCGCCTCAGCTGACTCCTTTCGACGCGAAGGAGTAGCGGCTCAGGTCCGAGTTCCCTCCTGATGTCCGAGCTCCTTACCCGATCTCTAAGGCTGAGCCCGGCCACCCTACGGAGGAAACTCATTTCAGCCGCAACCTCGTTCTTTCGGTCACGACCCAGAGCTCGTAACCGTCGGTGAGGGTCGGAAAGTAGATCGACCGGTAAATGGAAAGCTTCGTCTTCCGGCTCAGCTCCCTTTTCACCAACACGGTCCGGTGGAGCGCCTGTTGTACCGGTTTCTGGCAGAGAACCGTGGCCGAGATAACTTTTTGGCAAAAATGTATTGACCTTGTATATCATAAGAGAATTTGAAAGGGAATCTAGGAATCTTTTGGAGCCAACCTCTAGCGGCCCACGGTGGTATTGTTGTTTAAGGCGCTTCCAAAATCGACATCCACTTGTATCTATTATTTTTAAGTCTTTGGGTGAACCTGATCATTAAAGGAAGTTTCCTTGAGGGTTTTTTTTTTTTACTCCATTTAGTTTTAGGAACAAGAAAATATGTAAGATAAAAATCCAATACCTACTAATCCCATGAAACCCATCCAAGTACCGTTTTTAACTTATTGCCAAATTATGTATTTATTTATTTTTTTGCATTGATATACTTTACCTCTGCCTGCTGAGGTTGTGCTGTAAAGAAAGTGCAGAGAGCAGAACAGTATCGAGTAACACAATATCGCACCTTTCTTGTCATCTTCCCAGCCGTATCTCACCAGCTATTCAGCACAAACAAGGCCTCTCAGTCTCTCACACATTCATGTTCTGTCACACTCCCCACTTCCATCTGTCTAACACACATTTCTCTCATTGTCTTGCTCCATGTTCCCTCCTATAACAACCCTCATTTGATGTTTTTTTGTGGTTTCTTTCCATCATGCTTGTTTATCATCTATCATCGCCTGTCCTTTTCTCTACACTTTCTTCATCTCCTACCCGCTCTTATGTCATTTTTTTATTTTTTTTTTATTAACATACCTCTCTGCCATGTTTATTCTTGGATTACGGAACCTTGGTTTAGTTATGTAACTATAGAGCGTTTCATTTGATGATCATTAGTTCACCTTTCAAGCTAATTCAGCGCAATTTTCTTTCATGTCTTGTCCAGCAGCTACTAGCAGAGATGGCAATTGTAGATTCAAGGAAAAAACAGGAATGTAGAGGTACAGATAATACTTTTTTTTTTTTTTTTTTTAAACCTGCACGTATCTATTTAACAAAAGAGCTCACATTCTTAACTCGTTTTAAGTACATCTGTCTGTCAGAGAGCAAAAGAGCAATAGCTTCCAGATAATAAAAAAACACACACACACAGAGGAGTGGCAGAGATTCTCAAAAAAGATCATCTGAGAGAATAACTGGAGGAAAAATGTGTAGAAAAATTCTGCGGCGCTTTGCCAAGACTCTTACAAAGCAGAGGTGAAAAGAAAGGAGAGACAACGAGATGAGACAGGGGAGGACTTTTCCTCTGTTCTGTTCAACAGGGGACTCAAAGACCTGCCAAACAAAATGACACCGCAGCCTCGGCATGCAAGGGAGAGAGGGGTGAGAGAGACAGAAAGGTGAGACTGCACAGAGTGAAAGCACAGAGAAAAGAGGGAGAAATGGGCATGGAGAATGAGCGAGACAAAAGCCGAGCGAGAACTATAATGATAATAATGAGGGAGATCGACAGATGTGCCGTAGCGTAAAAACCTTTCAGATGTCAGAGACTCAGAGCAAAAAGCAAACCAGAAACTTGAGATTGGCAGAGTGTCACTGTGTCAAGTGTCCGTGCAGTGATGTGTTCATTTTCAGAAAAATGAAAAGCCGCGTGCTGCCAACTGTCTCTGCTCCTTTTATACCAGCCAGTTAGTTACCTGAGACTTAGGACACACAATTTCTTTAGCTGTTTTCGTTTCAGTGAGTTCAAAAAAAAATATGCATATCCTAGATAGATGTCTAGACCAGGTGTCTCCAACCTTTTTTTTCCCTCTGAGGAGCTAAGCTCAGTGTCCAAGAGCTACTCATGTTTAGGAACATTTATTCGGCCCAATTTGTTCACAAATCTGTTTGACTCAAAACTAGAAGTCTAGTGCTTTACTGAAACCGCATGATATATTTCCAGATATAGCAGACAGATCATGTTTTTAGCCTTGAAGTAATTAGTTGTTACTTTTCACAATCACTGCTACCACTGTGTCTCCATCATGCTATTATATATAACATTTAACCTTTTCCATCAGCTATTCTGTCAACAACCTCGACAGACTCAAAGATGAAGATGCTGGTGAGATTTTCTTTTTTTTTCAGTTTCAGCATTCTGTCAAAACACACATTTTACTTTGATTGTGTTGCTGACAAGCTCATGTAGAAATGTCTTTATTCATCTGTGAGCTGGAAATCTTGAGCTAAAAAAATGCCATCCGAGCAAGAAATAAGGCTTCATTTTATTTTATTTGGGCCAACAAATCATTTAATTGTGTGGTTTCTTCCAGTAAAAATATTCTGTTTCCTGAGGAATGCTTTAGTTTGTAGGACCAAACTAAAGCATTCCTCAGGAAACAGAATATTCAATATTCAATTGCTCATTTACTAGTATATGTTGCCAAATGTCCGCGATTCATTTTGGTTCTAAACTACAGAACAATTCAGTTCAGCTTCATATTTTTACCCATAATGTTACCTCTAAGCTCTTTCTCCATCTCTCTTACTCTGTTTATTGATACTGTGTGGTCAAGACAAGGTTTACACAGGTTACCTTGGTTCAGTGGATGATTGTGTGAGGTATTGGGTAGTTAACCTCAAAAGTTGCAAGGTTTTCTTAAGTCTTCTCTTCAAATGGCAATTAGAAATGGGCAATTCAAGCAAAAATACTATTTGATAATAATTCTGAATCAACTATGAATGCCCCCCTCCCCTGGACTAGAAAATGAGTTGCTCAGTCATTTGTTTATGCACAAACTGAATCATCCCTTTTTCTGTCTTTTTGAGTGGCAAAAAAAAAAAAAAGACATAATTATCCACCTATTTGTAGCCAACACAGTTTACAAGAGAATGACCCACTGTGTTATTCTTATTATTAAGTTCAGTAAACGTGTCTAATTAACATTAATTGCCGACAGCTGATGAATTCTAACAGCAAAACAAATCTTTTTGGAATGTCTTGGCTCACTCATAACAGTGATTTTTCAACGAGCTGCAAATTGTATGCACCACACACACACAATGTGCGGGCTATTGTGTGTGCTCAGCATCTTCTGACGTGTGTGAGTGTTTGAGACGGAATGAAGAAGTGCACAGTTGGTTCCTATTCCTTTATGAAAATTAAAAGAGCACATCAAATTGATATAGGTAGATTAATAGCGGTTCAGAATTTAAGTGCATAACATGGCATCAGTGCACTCACATTACCATCTTTTTCCACACGATACGCTTTTTAATCGGGTCGATTAGGGCCTGATTGATTAGCTTGGTGTGGATCAATAAAACGGTACAATCAGCTAAATGCATGAGCATATACACAGCTCACAGACAGAGCATGAACACTCTCTCTGTCAAACGCACGCACACACACACGCGCGCGCGCGCACACACACACACACACACACACACGCACAGCAATCTTTAAATATGCTTAAGCTATGTGTACATCACTGAGCTTTGATTTCCACTCAGAAACACTTACATCAAAAAATCTATGATGCTCAAGAGAGAGAGTGTGTGTGTGTGTGTGTGTGTGTGTGTGTGTGTGTGTGTGTGTGTGTGTGTGTGTGTGTGTGTGTGTGTGTGTGTGTGTGTGTGTGTGTGTGTGTGTGTGTGTGTGTGTGTGTGTGTGTGTGTGTGTGTGTGTGTACTCTGGCATCTTGTGGAGTCGGCAGTATCCTTAGTAATGACCACTCCATCAGGACATTTATCAACAGAGCCATACATGACTGAGCCTGTATTGTCAATACATGGCGTCTTATAAAGATGATTATAAAGGTTGGTTACAACTTTGGCAGTTGGTTTTGGGTGTGATACAGAGGCATAAGGGAGACTAAGAGCAAATATGCTAATTTACTACCAAGTGTTTTATTTCAGCTTTTCATGCAGCTTTTTCAGTTTTTATTCTTTTTTTTATATAAATAAAACCAGTAATCTGAATATAACAATGAATGGAGGATAATAAATGTGTCTTCCTGATCCTAAATCACAGCGCTCTTACTCTGACGCAATACTCTGTTCCTCATAAGAAAGAAAACAAGTCTGATCCCTCAGTCACACACACACACACACGCGCACGCACATACACACACACACACTCACAGAGGATAGACTGACAGCACCACCTAGCGCCGCACAACAGAAACTGCATCTAAAGTGTACCAGAAAGCCATGACACTGCAACCCCCCCCCCCCCCCGCCCCCAACACACACACCTCTGGCCCTTATGGTGTGTTACTTACTGATACACATGTTTCTTACCTCAACAAAGGAACTGTGGTTATGCCTGAGGGAGCAAAGAAAAAGGGAAGGCAAACTGGTGTATCATCTGTCTGCATCTGCCTCTCTCAAGCTCAAAGAAAGAAAAGCTGTATGGAAAAGCAATGACTCCATGCTTCATGGTGTATGCAGGAAGGATCTGGTGCTACACTTTACATAACCAGTGAGCCTTTTCCTATCAGCGTATACTTATTCACTGGGCAAAAGTTAAAAAGTTCTGTCTCATGACATAACTCTGATGCAGCCACCGCAAATAGCTGGGCTGCTATTGTGACAAGGTGAGGTCGCCCAGGCAGGCAAATAGGCACTCATTAAAGCCAGCATGAAAAATCTTTTTTTTTTTCTTTTTTTCTTTTTAAGCCCAGCATTCCTGTGTGATGACCATAAAAATAATTGTGCCGATCACAAAGAGAATTTGAATGAACCCTGAGGCAGGTCAGCTCTTCTATACCCGGCTATGTACAAGTTGGCGCTTTCGTCTTTCATCAGCAGATATTCCTGCTTAGCCCTGTTTTCGCCTCTGGCTTCACATCGCCTCATCTCTTTTTTTTTTGCTTTCTATCATTTCCCCCTCCCCATTTCTTGCCTTCCCTCTTCTCCGGTTGCCTCCTTTCTTTATTATTTTTGCTTCCTCTCATTTACCCTGCCTCCTTATGCTGCTCCGTCTTCCCCGTTCTTCCTCTGCATGCTGGCACAGCCTTCTGTCTTCAGCTGAGCCCCTCTCCCCTCTGAGTTGTAGTGGTTCCTTACAAATCAGCTGATGTAAATCATCATGTTCCAGCACTTTGCTCTATTGGATACACCCACACGGCAACAAAGAGCTTATTGATTAACACATGAATCTGATACACCCGTGCTCAGTCTCTCAATCATGATACTCCGTTTGACCTGACTGGTTTATTCCTCCGTGTTTTCTGTCCCTCCCGTCTCGCTTGTTCTATTTAAATATATTAGATAGAGTGGGTGAGAGACAACAATCCCAACATTAACAATTGATTCATGCACAGATTATAAAACACACTTCACACAAAGGGATGTACATTATAAAAGCATTTGGATATATGCCACACAAAAAAAAAAATACAGGGACAAAAGTATCTTCGCACTCACAAACGCACACATCTCTGGCTATGACAACCGATTCATCTCCGTGGTAATCGATAATTAGGGTGGTGTTATCTCTGTATGGACGATATGAATGAATGAAATTCACCTGCTCAGCAGTTTCAAGTCAATGTGGGTGCGTGCTGGTGTAGGTTTGTGTACGTGTGTGCATGCGTGTTCTCAGCCTCTATTGATCTCCAGTCACCTTACCTCGCAGTGGAGCATGAGAAATCCAGACAAAACAGACAGGAAGGAAAAGATGAATGAGGGACAGACACACAGTGAAGGATGGGACACAGAGAAATTAAGACAAAGAGAGAGACAGTGAGAGCGGGTCACAGGCATGCGGCACAAACTGCAGCGAGCCAGACAAAAACACACAAAGATATTCTGAAGAATTATTATTTAAAGATACCGAAAACAGAGAAATGTAAACTGTCACAAGTAGAGCAGCCTCCATCAGTACTGGCAGCCCAAATGCCTAACCCAAGTGCCTTTGTGAACTTTAGACAGTCAGAACTTTAGTGGCTGTCACGCAGCCAAAATATAATGACAACTTCTGTTTCCTCAGTATTGCAGATGGTGTGTGTACTTGCCTGCATCCATATTTGCATGAGTGTGTATGGCTGTTTGTGTGCCGACATGTATGTATTTATGCTTGTGCATGAAGAAAAATGTCCACGTACGAGCATGATCGTGCGCGTGTTAACCATTTACCACCATCTCCCTGAGGCTGTGTGTAGACCACACTTGGCCATATGGAACGGCATTATGGAGACACATAATGGCACAGATGGTCACATTCTGTGCAGCCCATATTCTCAATGATCTACCAGTAGCGGTCTAAAGGACAGCACTCACAAAGCCTGCGTAGGAGTAGTTGTGAATCAAATCTGTGACACTGTTTGATAAAGATTACCTTGATTTAAAAAGTTGCTCTGATGTTAAAGGGTGTTTGTAAAAGGTGGCAAAGTCTCTGCATCAGCCAACTTACAGCTCAAACCTGATGTGGAGCACAACTGCGTCTTTCAAATCTCTTCCATATCAGCAGGTGGTTTTAATCTTTCCTCTTTATATAAATGGGGTGCTATAACATAACTGGGGAGGTACCGGTCAACTTCTTTGGCCCAATCCGAATCGGAGTCCCAACATTGGGTTACGTTTCCGCATGGAGCACACAAACTTTGAAACGTTCTTCTTTTTTTTTCCTACCATCAAGTTCTGGTGATTGCGATCTTGTAATTGCAATAATTCATGGAAATTTAACCCATCGCTGCAATTTATTTTTCCAACTTTCATTTTGGCAAAATTCCCATGATTTATCCACAAAAAAGGTTTTCAAAAAAAAGCTAAGATGAAGGTATCACAGCACAAAGTGGGCTTTTGAAACAAAACCCAGTCAAAAATAACTCATCTTATATTGTTAGCGAGGCCCTAAGACTTCTCCTCCTCATCATCGAAGCAAAGCAAACTACATGCTAGTTGACCACAAAAAAAAACTGGTGAAAGTGAAAAGATTTATGGGAAATGTGGGCTTATCACAAATTAGGCTACCGATCGCCAAGGTTTCCTGGATCAATCTAATCCTTCAGTTTGTCAAAGTTTTCCTTCTAGGTTTCTGGAGAGTTTAAGTGCTGGGGTTGCTGGGGGGTGAAGGGGTGTGTGTTGTGGGGCAGTTATTTGACTAAAAACTATGCCTTTTCTATCCATAAATGCTCCAACTACATGTTATAATGGGGACGAAAACCCTGTTTTAAAAAAAAAAAAAGTGTTTTGGTCACGCCACTCCCAATGTGAGATTTCACCTAGTTTTTGTGCATTCGGTATGTGTTTAATTATTATTATCTAAAAAGCGTTTAAATAATTTTGTTTTTGGTGAAGAAGTAGTTTATTATCTGTCTGTCTGTTTGGTTAAGCTACATCACTCTGAGGAGTTTTTTTTGAGCCCATGGTCCTTTCAGTTTAGAAAGATAAAATAGTAACTAATTTTGTACGCAATTGTGTTGATGTTTACAATGTTCATGTTGAAACTCTATGCGTAGACCCTTTAGGAGGTTGTCGATGTCCAAACCAACGTCAAGGTTTCGTCCACAGCGCTCACATCCCCCCAACAGCTCAGTCATCCAGCCTTCTTTCCTTTCATCCTCTCCTCCTTCCAACATCTTATCTTCTTCAAATCGGCTCTCCACATAACAATGAGTGCCTGAGTGGCTTCTGAAGAAGGATTTGCTGTCTGTCAGATGTGACTGATTAGACTACACCCCCCCACACCCCACCCCATCCCGTGCACATCATGCTCTCACATACATGCAAACACAGTTTCACACTCGTATACACATGCACAGTGTTTTGAAGGTTGTTATCTGAGGATTAACATGTCAAAACAGCACTAAGCAGTTACAACTGTCAGCTGGCAGTTCTAAACCTGGATCAACGCGGTACACGCATATAACCATGCAAATACAGATATATATATATTACATTAACCCTGCTACTAGCACACGTATTATTAGCCTTCTCAAGACAGACTGATGAAATGAGTGAAAAACATAATTTCGTGATTTTGTTAATGAGCCTCAATTATCTTTTCTTTGTTTGAACAGAAAGTCTTTTAATAAAATAATAATTCCTTTATTGCCTTATCCTTTGAAATTTTTAAACATAAACCGATAAAACTTGTTTGGTGGAGGGCCAAAAGCTGAATTGTATAATCTATACAATGGAGAAGTGCAGTTTTATCCATTCACATGTCTATAATCTGTAAACATTTTGGGGATTGAGCGGTTAATTGTTGAAAGGTTGTCTCCTGACCCATAGACAGCCTGTCTGCTTTAGAGCTGAAGGAGAACAATCAATCTCACCATGCCACTTCAAATAACGCAAGAAAAAAAAAGCATCTTCTGCATCCTTAACTATCACAGAAGCCGGCATCTCGTTCAGCATCTAAAATCAACAATTTAACCTAAATAACAATAAAAGGAAAACCTTCATTTGGCCTAAAGCAGCCAACACTGGACCATCAAATTAATATAAAATCTTATATTGTCTTTGACATTGAATCTTTTTGACTATTGAGAGTGGACACAAAAATAATCCTTTTTAGAAATGATGTAACATCACTGTGCTGCGCTCCATCTTTTTGATGTGGTGATTTTTATGTCGTCATATTAGCGAAATGTTCGATTCGGAAAAATTCCGATATTCACTAGTACATTTGATACTACAGGGACAGACAACTAAAACATGCCCCAAAAAAGTTTCTATTCCAAAGGGAAACAACCAATTTGTTTCAACATCTTTAACGTAATCATTTCACAGAATATGTGAAGTGCATGTCGAAGAAAAGGCTGACAGCGGTAAATTGCACACCTAAACCAGGGACCAGAGTCTAAGAAACGTTCCTATCCGAGCAACATTAATAGCATTAAATGGAAGTTACTCCAACTGTCTTTAATACCATGAATCCCATTTTACAAGATATCATCCAGTCCAATCTATATTTTCTTCCAGTGAGGAGCTGTGTAATTTCACTCAGAAAGAGGAAGATAATTAATACAGCATGTGTAAGGGTTTAATTGTGTTTGCTTAGAAGTACCTGAGTGTATGCATCCAGAGTTTTAACAAGCTAAAATTTTCATGAAACACACATGCATACTAACAGACTGAAAAAAAAAAAAAAGATCTTGATGCGGTTTCAGTGCGTTGTCATGGAGATACATTTTCTATAAATTAAACTCTTCTCATCAATTAGCACATACTGAAGACCAGTATACACAAACCCAGTTAAACCAGGAGAACTGAGGTGTAGGTATGAAATTGAAATTGCTGTGAACATGTAAGCAAAGCATTTTGCTTCCTTGAAACTACATCTTTAGCTGTGCAGTTGGGAGCCCAAATTTCTTCAATCAACGTGAACTGGACTTTAACTCACCTACTGAAAATGACTTTACAAACCAATAAGCATGCACGCAGGCGCCCAGTGTAGAACCTCATACCCTTTGAAAAAAAAAAAAAATTTTTTTTTTTTTTTTTTAGTATATCTGGCCAGTGCGTCTTCATAAAAGCCTAAATGACAGTGGTGGTCATATTCACAATAGACAACCACTTCTTATAATTCTCATTATTTTCCATTAAATAATGTTATTGGATATATCTGCAAACAGCGAGTGCCAGGTTGTAAAAAATATGTGTCCATTCTCAAAGCAGCTGCATGAAAGGAGAGGTCAAAAACAAACCCATGTCTTTAAAATAGTACGGTAGCGTCGCGAAGCTTACCTTCAAGCAACAACAAGCTACTCGATCATTGGACTGGATTTGTTAAATGAGTGGGGGGAGGGGGGGAACTCGGCACATTACATGTTCTTGAAACTAAGATGAACACAAACTGCCAAGATGCAACATGACAAACGAGGTTTAACTTGTGAAAGCTCAGAAAAAGTCAACGCAACCACTTCTGACCTCTCGTTACCTTCGGTTGCATTTCTCTCGCTGACTCTTAATCCTTTATTTCCTTTCTCCCACCCCTCCACTGTCTTACCTCCACCTACTCAAGGTGAACGACAGAAATTACGTGACGCCTACTCAGGGAGCTGATGATCTGTGCGTGTGCGTGTGTGTGTGTATTTGTGTGTAGGGGTTAGGCAATTAAATGAGCCTGTTATCATCGCTCACACATTCAGGGACAGGTTCACTCTTTGTAAAGCTCCCTCCGCCCAGCACATTACTCTGTCAATGTATTTAAATCTTTCTGCTAACTGCTAGCAGCTTGGCGTGTGAGATGACAACACGTATACGTGCACAATAAATCTCTCCTCAACACAGCACCTACACACACACACACACACACACACACACACACACACACACACACACACACACACACACACACACACACACACTGCTTTTCATCCTAAAAGGGTTGACATGAAAGGTGGCCCTTCTAACATCTTCATGATTGAGGTGAAGAGTAACGCTCATAGCCAACACAATGATTACATTAGTCTTCCAAACAGATCATATCGTCTATTCACAGGACCACAAATCAAATCCATCTACACACTAAACAACGTGTACTTAAAGGGACAATCCACCCTGATACAGGTTACAAACCCCCAAAAGCACAGCGGGACAAGTCTCCAGATGAAGTTTCAGATTAGCCCAAAAATCCCTCGGATTGACTTCAACACTTTTTTTTTTTTAACGTCTCGAGGCTTCCTGCAGCAAAAAACATAAAACCTTCAAAGACTTAGACGACTATGACTTGAGGCTTTTAAGTCATTAAGATCAAGCAGCAAATTATGCCGTCTCCGCTGTTATGCTGTATCCATAATGAACTACAGAATGAGACTGGCAGGTCTTCACAGGTTCCATGTAAAGGATTTTAAAGCTGTATTCCCACCCATATAAATCTCAGTGTGCTGTCATAATATCAGTTGATTTGACTGTTCTCGTATGCAAACAAATAATTATTTTGAAGGAAATGACTTTGCATGAACTGACATTTCAACAGCAACCTGGGTTATTTTAAAAGGCTACATCTTGTAATATATCTTGCGATTTATTAATGCCTGAGGGTGAAAAGAAGTTCATGTTTATGAGGAAGTTTGGTTTCTGTTGAGTTTCTCTTTTTGAACTTCAAATGTTTAAGTTGCAACAAAACAACAAAGATCAAGTTTTGGACAATTAACCTGAGTTATGCTGCCTTTGAAAGAAACTAATGAGCTCATGGTTATGACAAGGGAAGTCGTGTGTGGAGTATGCTTTCGTTAATCTGTGAGAATACTGCTGCTAGGCAACAGTAACATGGACAGCATCTAGAAACCATGAAAGCTAACAATGCAGCAAGTTAGCAGGTGGCATACTGGCAGAGAGAAAAGATGAAGCCGGAGTGGAGATCAACATTTCCCTCAGATGTATTATCAACTCAGGAAGAAAAACTCTAAATAACAATTTATTATCCAATAAAAAAATGTCCACGGCTGCTGCTATTTCTCAAAACGACACCAAGTGCGCCACAACTCGTGAACTCGGGAGTTTAAAAAATTAAAAAATTAAAAAATCAGAGGTCCGAGGTTGTGAACACCACGAGAATACGACTCTTCAGGTGAAAATGGTAAACACAACCCGAAATTTAAAAGGCAGCATTTACAACCGAGGGCGGATGTATTGCATTGACTCGTTAAATTGAAATGCTCGTGAATTGTTGTGAGCAGAGAAAAGAGGAAGAGAAAAGAGAACAGAGGCGGCAACTGCGTGTCTGTTCGCACAGTTTGACCAGCAGACAATCTGATAGATCAGTTCTGCACGCTTTGGTCATTTAGCCGGGCCATTCCCAACAAAAACCCCCTACCCCGGCACTTCATTAAGATAATTCATCACCACGATGAATCCACGATGAAGTGGACTTTATAGCACTAACAATTAGTAACACACACACACACACACACACACACACACACACACACACACACACACACACACACACACACACACACACACACACACACACACACACACACACACACACAATTTCATGCAGTGCCATGTAGCCATCTATTCTAGGTGGGTCCCAGGTGCTGCTGTGTTTTCTTAATTAAGAGTCGAGCTCCATGTAGACTACACGCTTCGCTGTTATTACGCTCGCAATTAACCCTTTCGCTTTCACCCTCTCTGTTTCATTTGGATCCCTCTGTTAACCCTTTCTCTATCACTTAAGATCAATTTTTCATATTGTGCTGGTAAGCGGCGTCATGCTGTCACCTCGTGCCCATCTCACACACTGTTACCATTAACCCCACATTTGTCTTTATTCTACTGTCTCTTCCACGTTTCTTTAATTACCACCGCCTCCCTCCCTCCCTCCCCCCTGTCTTACATTTTATTCACTCTGGCAATTAACCCCTTTCTCTCCTGAAACCCCCTGCTTCCCCTTTCATATGCTCTCACAAATTGCACCTATCTGTCTCATTCTGACTCTCTTAATGCTCTCATTCCCTTTCCTCGCTTTCTGGCTTTCCGTCTCATCATCCACTCCTTGTGTCCTCTCCCTCTTCTCATAAATGCCATTACTCAATTAACCCCCCTGGTTCCTGGCTAAGGGTCAACATATGTATCAGGTCTGGATCACATCTGTATGGGCCTTTGACAAATGAAGGGTCCACACTCACATACCTGCTAGCACACTCAAGGTGTGACTCAAAAATGATTGGATTCATTAGAGGAGAGGGTGAAAGAAAGAGGTATGTGGTGAAGGGGAAAGAAGGGGGTGAGAGGAGAGGGCGGGGTGAGGCCAAAGCTTCACTAAATACTGGTGGAGAACTCAGGACACGTTAAGGGAAGAGCTGTGTTCAAGGAAAAGACAGAGCGAGATGAGCCAAGGAAAGACAGTAAAGAAAACAAGTATTGGAGAAAGGTAAGAGACAAACATTGGCTTCAACTGAGTCGTTAAATAAATTGACAGGTAATATTAATTCTGCCAGAGAAAGAGGGGGAAAGCGCAGACAAATTGTGGATAGACCGAAAGGCAGCACGAAGAGACATGTGAGAGGGAGCATTGAGGTTCATTATGGGGAGATCCCACTGTTGCCTCCTCTTTATCCAGTCATTATGAGCAACATCAGTGTAGCAGAGATAATGATACAGAAGCCAAGTCTGGACGAGCTTTTGGAAACATTTACGTTAATTGGAAAAAAAAATTGAGGCCAAGCCACATTTATCTTAAAACATCAGTTTATTGTAATGTTTAAAGCTTTCGTCGTAGACACTGAAGCTTTTTTATAATCACTATTTGTTTTATATTTTAAATATTTTTCCGCGCAATTAATTTGTATCACTAACTTATGCAATCAACAAATTTGAACTAAAATAAAGAGGAAAAAGTATTGAGTCATCTTACAAACTATTAGTCCCTTTTGCAATCACAATAATTAACACAAATTCAAGCAATGTCCACAATGTACAAGGTTCCTGTGGTTTTTTCCCCCCAAAAAATTCCTCAGCAGAAGCTCTGCTGAAAGTATTATAGCATAAAGTAGTCTTTCCAAAGAAAACTCACTTCATATAAAAAAAATTAAAAAAAACTCCTCTTTTACAATCAGTGCGACTCCGCTCCTTCTTTTATCAGCAAAACAAACTCCGATCACCCGGGGAAACTGGAACAAGCGGAAAAAAACAGAACTGATAGGGTTTGTGGGAAATGTCGTCTTCTCGTTAAAATGAGGATTATTGCCTGTTAAATTAGCTTCATACACACTTCAAGCTGCAAGAGACAGTAGGCCTATGTGTTGAATTAATATGAAGTAAACAGCATCTAAAGCTCATATTCTTCCTATATTAACGACACAGATTGTCCGTTTTGTGTCGCTACATCACTTTTATGAATTGGATTGTAACTGTGAGTCCCATGGTTCTCAAAGTTCAATAAATACAAAAAAAAAAAAAAAAGGTTAGAACAAACATATTTTGCATGCTTATTACGAAAGGAACTGATTACATATATAAATCACAAAAAAACGTCAAAATCCTGGCTGGACTGAACCATACAGCCAAAGCTTGTTGTATACACATATCAGCATGATATGATTGCATCCCTGTGTATTTGAGTAACTACTTCAAACACCACAAACATGACATTATATAACACCTCAGTAAGGTGTATACCCTTTGTTATTCTATTGATCAATAACCGAGCAAGCAATACACGCAGTTCAGTTTGAAGGAGGCGGCACCAATGAATTAAGTGTATGATCCATCCATTCATGTGTATGTGTGTGCAATCATACACCCACAGACAGAGACAAGAATGCGTGCATTAAGCAGATGGCTGGTGGTTAAGAGAGTGTGAATGATAAAATCTGCCCACTATTCTGTTGGCTTGTCCATTATTCCACTCCACTGCCTCTGAAGGGTGCGTGCGCATGCGTGTGTGCGTGTGTGCGTGTGTGTGTGTGTGTGTGTGTGTGTGTGTGTGTGTGTGTGTGTGTGTGTGTGTGTGTGTGTGTGTGTGTGTGTGTGTGCGCGCGCGTGTAAGCAGAAGTATATCTGCGTGTGGAGCTTTCGGCATGCGCCATGCATCTGTGTCGACGTGAAACAATGTAATCACTTCACTCGTGTCGTAAAATGAACAATATAAAAATTAAACCATTAAATTAAAGCATTAAAAACAGCCATTTCATTTTTGGTCTATTCTGTTTTTATTGTTTCTGCCCGTCATGTGTGACGGGTTGTAAGCAATCAAACTAATGGAACATTACGGACCTATTCAACATGTGCCATACGAGCGATACTGTGTTGCCCATCTGGGTACGTGATGAAGTGAAACATGACGCGTCTGTGTGACATTAAAGGTTGTGTTTGAAGTCATTGTGTTCGATAGGTTGTGCAGTGGGTGTGTTTAAAAAATAAAATAAAAAAAGACACAAATGGGAGGTTGTAAGTGTTAGCTGCTTTTCAAAAGATGATTCATTGAAATCACACACGCATAAAAAATTAATTGTAAATTGCACTTCAAATATACACACTTATACCGCTTCTACACACACGCACACAAACACATGTATATTTTTCCTCCCGTCTTCATGAGGACCCTCTTTAATACTTGACCTTCCCTAACCTTAACCATCACAGCAAAACGGGGTTAAACCCCAATCTTTATCCTAACCTAAACCCAGCGTTAATCCTACAATCAAATCTGAAGCCTCGCAGAGCTCTTTGGATGTCTGGCCCAAAAGGGGAACCGGTCAAAACTGGGGACGGACATGTCAAGCAAAAATACTTGGACAGACCTGATGAAAAGCATGTCTTCAGTTTCATCTCAGAGATGAGGGCCGTTGTTTGCGATGCGCACTTACTTTTTGATTGTCCCTAGTATTTGCGGTCTGAAGATAGGCAGCACATTTCATATTCAGTGCCTTAGAATTGCTGGTATCATTTCCCTGAATAACCTGGTCACAGATATATTAGCTCAGAAACCTGGCATGAACATTAGATGAAAGAAGTGCTTCTTTTTATCTTTGGTATTCTTCCGGTTTTCCAATGGGCATCTCTTCAAAGAGACCGAGTTCAATACTGCATAAAATGTGGTTAAAACTGTGTATAAACAGCCACATAAATCCTGTTAAAATACACCTTTTTGAATCGAATGTCTGGTGATTCCATTTCTGTCTGGCTGATGAGATGAAACCTTAAAACAGTCTGACTGGTAGACGTCAAGATGGACAGTTGGTGGAATCACGCCAACTCTGTGGGGAGTACATAGTGTGTGTGTGTGTGTGTGTGTGTGTGTGTGTGTGTGTGTGTGTGTGTGTGTGTGTGTGTGTGTGTGTGTGTGTGTGTGTGTGTGTGTGTGTGTGTGTGTGTGTGTGTGTGTGTGTGTGTGTGTGTCACACCCCATCCTCCCCCATGTGTGTTACTTTTCCAGTAAACAGAAGCCATTTTCTCAAGTGAATAATAAGGCCAACAGTTCAAATTTCAGTTTCTTTAATATTTAAATAATGATCTTTTTCTCTAACTTTCTCTGTTGTGTGTCTTTTTTAGTTTCTGTTATTTGGTCCCCGTTGCCATCACATGGTGCAGTGGGTGGAAAAAGCAGAGAAAGATTAGCTTTATACATTTTAAAACAGAATTTATTTTCTCCACTTTTGTAAAGAGTAAATATGCATCAGGCCAAAGTGTAACACGGCTCCATCACTGTCGAAACAAATGAAATCAGCAAACGCTGAGGAAGTGTCTCAGTCGAGGCTTTGCTTGGTTTGAAGTAGAGTTTACTTCAGTTTGATTGAACATTTTGCTTTTGTAACCCGCCCCCCCATTAAAATGTCTTACTAGCCTACCCTACCATTCCAGGTCAGCTGTGGGCCAAAAATTAGCAATGGTCCAAGTATGAATATCGTTGTTATTCTTCCTCTTACAATTCTAATCTTATTGGCTAGTTAAAGCTAAATGAGCAAAAATAATTACAGCTCACTACAGCACCATGACTCTTAACAAAGTAGTTAAATCTCTGATAATGAGGAAATTATTCAGATCGGGGTCCCTGTTATTAGCGGGCCGCTCCTTCCCTTCTGTGCTCCCTACTTCCTCTGCACAGTTTACCGTAGCCATGAAGATCAGTGGGAAATAACACCAGCTGCTGCTGCTAACAGATGCAACTTTGCAAAACTCGATCATTTATTTCTGTGTTTCAGTCGAAGCGATGCCTTTGTAACTCATAGTATGCGCACACAGTAATCCTATATTTGCTAGACATTATGCTTATTGATACAAATGAATCAATTAAGGCCTTACAGGAAGTTTCATTGAGCAATGGTGAGTGAGAAATGATAATGTAAAGGCTGCTGTACAGTTTATTTAGACAAGCACAGACAGACATAAATACACGTGCAAAACTAATTTGTGCTAATGTGTGTGCTGCATCATTCACAGATCGATTGCCGTCATCACTGATTGGGTGAACTCATTATAGCATTTACAATAGAGCTGGTATATAATTATTTTGACATTCATAATTAGAGATCATTTTAGTTTTGCTTTTGATAAGCCAATTATCTGTGGCGCTTATAACTCCGTGTGGCTAACAACACATCTTTAATTTCAAATACAGTTGCTGTATTGCTCGCGCTAAAACGAGCTAATTTAATGTATTGTGCGCTTATATCTTTTCACATGTCTATGTGTTTGTATGATATATATATATATATATATATATATATATATATATGTGGCCTGTAGCAATGAGTTGACAGAACCTTCATGGAGATTGACCCAATGGAAATTGGATAAAGATAGAAAACCCAAGTAAAGGGTAAACAGTTAAAGGCAGGCGGAATATTTTTGGTACTAAAAGCACCAAAAGTGAGTTATACAAAAAGCTTTTACCATAATAAATAAACACTTTCCACCTGTATACCCGTCATGAGACTTTTCTTGAATGTGTACCGAATCTCCAGTTATTGTAATAGACAAACTGTAAAGTCATTGGCTATTTACAGTTCGGCCTTACAGACTATCTAAAATCTCTCTTTGCCGTAGCGTCCCCGACCCGTTTCAGGTTCTCTTTCTCTTGCTTTCCTCCGATACCCTTCATCCAGCTCTCCCTTTTCTCTACATGTCTCCCATCAGCCTCTTTCTCACCTCTCTCTCCTTCCATTTATTTTCCCCTGCTCCCTTCCCACCAGCTTAGCTCTGTCATTTTGAGGGAAAAAAAAAAAAAAGCACAAGCCAGTCAGAATGAGGCAATTATGACACTGTTGGAAGGGTTATTATGCAAAATGCCCCATAATCCTCCTCTACACTTTCCATCACAAATGACATGAACATTAACTCTGTGCATTGTATACACGCAGAGAGAAAGTTCCTAACCGTTCACGAAGAGTACCGGCTTCAGCCACAGTTTCTAAACACGCACACGCGCACACGCACAATGCCATGGTTGAAGCATTGATAAGTAAAGATGATGCAATTGCAATGTGATTATTCATAGCTGCTTTTTCTGGTGTGACAAGATAATGAAGACAATAGATACCAGACAGACAAACAGGCCGTGTTTGAATGGATTCTTGTGATTTAATGTAGTTGATGATTCGGTTCTTACCACAATTTTTGGTGTGGATGTATGTCAATATTAATTAAACCATGACCAATATCAATACAATGAGCCTTGAAAGGGATTAGAGAAACGGGACATATAGGGAAGCAATAATTTGTGTGCGTGTCCTCTGACACAGTCCACATTTAGTTGCAACATCTTAATCTACTGCAATTTAACAAAAACCTGATACTCCAGCCGAGCAGACAGACAACCCACAAATCACATTTTTCACGTTGGACCTCTTAGTTCAGCTTGATAATCATATTATGATGGCATTAAATATCAATACATGATTATTTTTCTTTTAGTAGCTGTGCCAGTATCATTAAGTCTTGCTGGCATTGTTTTCCTGCACTGTAGTGGCTGACCAACATTTAATTAAAGTTGCATTAAAGGATGAATTCCCTATTTCCATTTCCTTGTCCTGTAATGATTGTATTTGTTCATTTTACTTGGCTTTAACAGAAATCTGTTTTAGTTTGATAATTACTTGCGAGCTCTAGCAGCGTTCATTCTATACTGAAGTAGAACATTTAGTTTTTGTTTTTTTGTTTTTTTTAAATGAATAAACCAAATAGTTGACATTTAGCATCTAACTTTAACCCTCTGTCTGTTGTGTGCTCTTCTTGCCCTTCTCTATGAATGCATTCATATACCACAGAGGGTTAGCCCTCACCTGATGTTGTCTCTGAGTGGCTGCTCTGTTATCTCTAGTTCCCAGGGTTGACTGGGCTTGACCTCAGACTCAGGGTGCCTAATGAAAAGCTGTTCTATTGAAGAAGTGTGTTTTCTGTTGATAGTCTATTGGGCCTGCATCTCTACTTCTCTATGATTATAAGTTATCTTAATATTTATCTAAACAAAAACACACAAAAAAAACATGTCAATCACTTCCAATATGTCTGGTAAGGGTGTTGGGATTTCTATCAGAACTTGCATCTGACTAAAAAAAAAAAACAATACTTTCATTTAGACACGTCAATTTTCTTTAACATGTATAGGCCATATTGCCCCAAAGTTTATTTGTCGATGCATTTAGTTTTTTCTTTTGTTTAACTTTTAGGGATATATGGAATTTAATTGGACCTGCTGAATAAATATGTAAAGTACTGTCAAAATATTAGCTTTTTGTTCCACTGGTCTTATTGCTTTTTTACAATCCGTCCTAATCATTATCAATAGATCTGTGAGGGCAACTGAGTTCAGATATATTTTCCTTTCCAAGTGTGATGTCAGCTTGCACAGGTTAAGTGAATGAACAGGAAGGACAAACACACTCTCTCTCGCTCTCTCTCTCTCTCTCGCTCTCTCACACACACACACACACACACACACACACACGCAGTCAAAGAAATAAACTGTGCAGAATGATACCCAACAATACACATTTCTGAGCAGCAGAGATTGCATATGAAATGAAAGTGTGAAATATTCATTGGATTCTGAAGCGAGGCGCTCAGTATTACGGAGCCGAGATGAAAAAATGTCTCTTAATCCCAGATGAGTGTTTTACTGTAGGCAGACTCAGACTGCGGCGCTTTAGCTTCATAACCACAAAGAAAACAGAAGATATGAGGTCTGCTGAAGACAAAGGTCAAAAACACCGTTTCAAAAAAAAAAAAAAACCACAGCTCGAATATACTCAAGTAATACCCAAGAAAGACGGCGCTCTTGATTTTTGGAGTGTTTGAGGTGATATTTTTGTAGCAGCTGTGAATACACGTGGTCCCAGTGTTTGCTCTTTAGGCCTCATTTACATCTGGTGTTAAACAAGTGATCTGTATCTGGATACATTATCTGGATGCTGACGTCTGATCCATCAGCAGCTGCATTTACACCTGGCATTAAAATGCATTCTTGTCATCTAGATTCTGCCTGCCCTGTAATCAGATCTCAGTATGCTAATTAGTTGGGCTGAGTGGGCTGCCTTGTCAACAAACACAATGAGTCCCAGGTCAAAGGAAGCACTGCTGCTGGATGGGCTCTATCTATCCCTCCCCCCCCACTGCCCAAGTTAATGCTAACAGCTACTGCCTGTAACTGTTGCTGGGGTCGGTTGAGTTCGACTGAAGGTGATGGTGTTTCTTCTGAACGTGGTCGCACTTTACTGGCCGGATCCAACGTTCTCATTCCAACGCACGCTGCATACATTTACCGTGGATCGGCATGCGATTTCCTTACAGATCGCAAAATAACAACATGCGCAAATCAAATCGAAGATGCACTGTGCAGGACTAGGCCTTCTCTGTATTTTAGGGGTGTAAGGGTACATGTACTACCCCCCAAACTGTTCGGTACGTGACATTCAGTTACAAGCTGTGTTGACTGTCAGAGGTCTGTTACTGTCTGTGTACTTGCACTCCCACAATAGAAATTCTGGAGCTTCAGTTTCACCAGGGAAGTTTTGACAAAGCCCCAATTTGCTTATTGGCTGTAGATTTGTTTTAAAAACGATGTGTTGTATGTTCGTCTTAATCAAGAGCATACAGGTCTTAAGACCTAGAGGGGTACAACATTAGTGTTCATGATTTTTTTTTCTTATCGGAGATATGCCAGCATTTGGGTGCCTTAACTCGTACTGTAAGACTTATGGCCAACAAAAGTTATTAAAAAATGTAAATAAATTTTTTTTTAAATGTTATCTCATCAAAAACCCACTGAATCGTGACCCTGTAACCCAAAGTACATATTGAATCATAAATGTTCCGCTCCTGCACACAGCTGCTATATATGTCTATCTTTGCCCTGCCATACAAAAGCCTGGCAACACAGCATGTGTGAAGACATTTTGGGAAGCACATTTACAATATATTACCTCTTCTTTGACGAGAGGACAAATATTAATTTAAACTCTGTATTACAACCTTTGTATATGTAGGACAGATAACTCGTCTGGGACGTGTTTAACGTAACTTAACTTGGCTGAAAGGATGGAAGAAAATCTAGTTTAGCAGCTGGCCCTTTAATATTCCTCACACCCCAAGGAAAATCATACATATATACCAGGTAACAGTAGGTGAGCATTAATGTGAGGTAACTTTCTGTGTAATGTTTACAGGTTTACTTTGAGACCACCAGCCAACACCCTCCCACTTCCACCCTTTTTCTCCATTAGTCTAATGTCTCCCTCACACGTTGTTTTTCAAGCCCACTCGCAGCTTTATGCCAAAGAAAATGAACAGTAAGCAGAAAATATGGGTTCCCATCAGCATTTTCTACGTTGCTGCAAGTGTAATTCCTAATGTATTTTCTTCATCTAGTAGGTGTTGCCGAAACCGACTTACAGGGAGCAGGGTTTGTTTAAAAGGTTAGGTAGTGAGGGAGAGACGGGGGGGAGAAACACTGTTGCTTTGTATGATGTTAATGTTTGTTGTGGGACGTTAATGTTACAAACACTTGATCACGCACACACGCACACAGTCTACATTGAGCTTTACTGACAAATACAATTTGAGATCAGAGAAAGCCTTCCCCTGTTCTGACCGCAACCCAAACCCTCAAACACACACATACATTAATGGTTATTATTTTATATTTTATAATGGATCACAATTCAACCCCCCCAATCATGAACATACACTCTTTTACCCTATCAAAAACAGAAAGGAGAATATTTATTACATCGACCAGCTGGAATAGTAAAACTGCAAAAGCTATAACATAAGTCATTTATCACTGCAAGCTGATAATTCAGCTCCACGCGTACATACAGTATAGTAAGCGTAGTAAAGGGTGCTCTGTTAATATATGTTGACTGTCAGTGTAGACTGATATACGTGTCGGTGTACTGCAATTTACCAATGAGGCCATAGCCTCATCAAATTTAATTCACAATTGGGCTAATGGTTGATATACCAGGTCTCAAAGAAAGAGAAGTTTTATGGTCCCTCTACCCTTCTCAAGGACTATCAGATCCACACACACACACACACACACACACACACACACACACACACACACACACACACACACACACACACACACACACACACACACACACACACACACACACACAGCTACAAACACTGTAGCTTTTTTTTTTTTTTTTTTTTTTTTTAAGATTCACACGCCGATGCAACTGAAGATAAAATGACAAAGAAATAACATCTGCTATTGACGGGCAGAAGATTTAATGACTTTTATACCCCTTTGAAGTACTAAGAGCAAGTATTTACATTTATATGTGCATGCAGGGTCCGACATAACCAATGGTACCGATGGCTCGGGCCAGTAAAAGTCTAGGGCCAGTTGGCCCTCTAATATTCCTCAAACCCACCCCCAAAGAAAATTATACATCTGCACACACCCCACCACCACACTTCATTGTGTTGAAATGGCAGCAGCCGGCTGCTGAGCTGTCTGAGGGAACTAAGACAGACGAAACTAACTTGTGTAGGTGACTGTGAGTTAAGGGCAAAACGTTTTGTTGGCACAGTTACTTTGAAGAGAAAACTCTGACCTACTGACCAAGCGGACAAGTGGGAAAAAATGTTTACGTTGAACCCTGACATGCATGTTAAACAACTGGGGATAATAAAAACATATATATAGAAAGATATAGATTTAATGTATTTTTTCGGGTTTCAGGCATAGTCTGACATTATAGCACAAATGTCAGACCATGCCTGAAACCTGAAATTAACTTGTGTCCACACTGGCACTTTAAGATCATTTAGTATCAGTGTTTGGTTGTGAAAAAGAGAAACAGACACAGGACAGGTCTTCCACTTAGTCTCATAAAGTGAATATGCAATTCTGTTGATTTGCATTCTCTGCCATGACTTTATTCCTACTTTATTTAATGATATTGTAGCCAATAAGATAATTTAGTTACCTTTAATGACTTGTATTACTCCCTGAAAGCAAAATTCCCAATTTGGTTGCCTCAAATGACTTCTACTCAGAATAAAACAGGCCTGACACACACGTAACTCAGCATTTTACAACAGGCCGACCTATTCTGTGGCCCCTAAAGCTATATCCCAAGAAACATAATAGCTGAAAATAATGTAAACCAGACGTCTTCTTATGCACACCTACACTCAAGGATAAACAGTGAATGAAACCGATGTGTGAAAGCAATAAGAAGTAATGCTTTCTTTAGTGGAAGGTCAATATTATTCTCACTGGTTGGCCTCTTCATACGTAGCGCTGAAAGGGTAAAGGTGACTAGCTTATTTTTGTGTGCGTGTGCGTGTGTGTGCGCGCGTGCGCGTCTATTTTACTATGCGTCTTGTGGGTGAATTAATATGAGGCACTATATAATCTCTAATAAAATGTCTATTTTGTAGGAAGCAGCTTTTATTTTTGGTATCATTGCGCCATTTAACGTTTCAACACACATTTTGTGCAGTTTCAACGCATTCAAAGGGTGCTAAAAAAACAAACAATCGCTCTGCTTTGCTTGTAAACGTGAGGAAAGTCAGCGTTCAGGACAAAGATGAAACAAAATTGCAAAACAGCTGCCAAAGACATTGATTTACAGTCATTAAAACTCCAAAATTGATAAAAGAAACCAGCTTCAACTGCTAACTTACTCATTTTACTTCGAAGAGACAGACATCTCTACTTTTTTTTTTTTTTTTTGCATCAACCATTAACTCAGTGCTTTCTCTGTCCTGCTCACAACGAAAAGGCAGCAGAACATTTCAGTCGCAGGCGGCTGTTCCCCTCAGCTCTTTGAAATGTCTTTCAGACAGATCTTAACCGTACAAATTGACACAGACCGAACCTGAACTGAAAGCAAATTGAAGTTGGACTTGTGCGATGTGTCAACAGGCAACTATTCCTCATTACAACTTTATAAAGTGATATGTTGTATTTTCAGCTTGGTCCACTGTTCCCAGCAGGGAAAAAAAACAACGTATTAATGTACACTGCCTCCTGAGAGCCACAACTCCAAGGATGTAATAGACTTGTGATTTGACATCTATAAAATATGCAGCTTTGCATTGTAGGATTGTAGATAGCAGAAATTAATGTACATTGCCAACTCAAATACTCAAATAAAACAGTGAGTTTTGCAAATAGGCACGGGGACTCTGACACAGCAAAAACATTTAATATATTTTTTTTTCATACAATTTTTTGGGCTGTAAAACCAGCACAATACACACCCAACGCTAGACTGAGTGATCTCAGGTGGAACTCCAGACTGTGACACCTCCACATAAATAAACCGTTACAAACAAGATCACAGAGGCACAGAGCAAGTGACGACCAGCCAAGAGCAGGACCACGGCGAGCTGCTCTCTGACTCTCTCCAAAACCATGGCAACAGGCTCTCACAACAGTAATCCCTTAGGTCAGTTGCTGGTCTCCTGACGCTTTTATGGCTCCTGTCACTGAGTCATATGGCTCCTGGGCTACGGCTTAGTGTGTCGAGTAACCAGCCCATTTTGACACGAGGGCTCATCTGGAAAATTCATTGAGCATAAAGAACAATCTAGGCTAAAAAATGTCTATAAAAAACGGGTGCGGAAATATTTCTTTACACCAGAGACAATTCTCAATCGTCATATTTCCACAGGAGGTCTCTGTTAAACTTGTCATTCAAAAAAACAACTCTCCAAATGTTTATTAATAAAGATAAACATTTCTTTTTTTTAGCTGCAGCTGGACTCACAATAATAGAAACATCTTGCTCACAACATCTTAAAAAGAAAAAATTGGACATAGCAGAGGAACAGCGGCGCGAGTGCCGGTTAAAGAGAGAGAGCAGTTCTTCCCAAAGGTTCTGGCAGCCTCGAGAGGAATTGCATACTACAGCAACTTTGTTCTTAATTAGTTCAGAGAATTTCCAACAAATCCTGCAGTATTTAAAACATCCTTAAAGGCATACAGTACAAGCCGAGGACAGGGAAACACATTGTACATAACGTTTCCTAGCCAGCAGTTTCTTCAACTTTTTCTAGCGGTGACCTAAATAAAAAAAAAAAAAATCACTTCACCACAGGACAGAAGCTCATTAAAACATGTTGACACTGTTTTAATGTGTAGAGCCACTAAGAGGAAGCTCAAGATTAATTTAAGGTCCTAAGATATGGTTCAAAAAGTCCTTAATCTAGGCCATTTATCACATTCTAATAATGCCAGATTCTAGAGGAGAGGAAGAAAAAAAAACTAAACTTTCCCGAGGGGTTAAATAAAAAAAATGACATTCCTCGGGGGGAAAGTGAGAAAAAGTGGGAATATATGGATTGGGTTTGCCTCGGGTCTCCAGAAGTGAATTACTAATGACACTGTTTAATGCTAAAGGCAAGTTAAAACCTTTACCTCTGAATTTTGCTCGAGAAGCAATATTCTATCAAAGGGAGTGGCTTACAGGCCACTGCAGCGCGCACGCACACGCACACACGCACACACACACACACACACACACACACACACACACACACACACACACACACCCAAAATACAAGATACAGATATCCACTCATACTTTTCTGCACACCCACAATGATACGTGACTACTAAAAAGGTACAAAACAAAAAGATTATACGTTTTATATAAGAAGTATTAAATGATTTTAAAGATAGAGATGTCTGACTTTAATAGCCTGGATACTGTATTTGGATGGTTACATGAATATCTGTGTAATCTGCTTACTGCTGGTCATTCAAGAAAAAGGACCTTTTATTTTAAAGTTACTAAAAACGAACCTCCCGTGTTGGTTATACTTCACAGGGAATGATTTACAAGGTAATGTTACATGACTGTTTGTGGTGGCATGACCGAACCCGTGGCTGCGTTTTATGTCGAAGGATGTAAAGCCGTCACGCCAACCTCTTTAACTACAGAGAGCCGAAACAAAACAATAAGTTCTGCCCCGCAGGTTCTTACCTTGTCCTTGTCTTCTACCAGGTCACTGAGTATATCGTCGGGGTCGAGAATCCCTCCGTCACAGTATTCAACGTGGTGAGTTCGAACCTGGAAATCTCCTTCCTGCAACACAGGACACAACCACTGCAAGTCAGCAGTTTGTGGGTAGACTGTTGAACAGCTGATAACTGGATCCAATTTTCTTACAGCGTATGTTCAGCTGTTTTTCCAACAACTGAACACATTTCTGTTTTCCCCATCAGGATTTCAAATGACATCGGTAAAAACAGAGAGTTAAGAAGTCTCTGTTTTATTATTACTGGACCTTTGTGCTGCATTTGACAGTCCACCACAAAACATTACAGAACTGGGTGGTGCTTTCTGGCACAGTGCTGAAATGGTTTCACACCTATTTTAAGAACAGGGACTGCTTTGTGTCGACCGGAAATTACACATCAGAGAATTTAAAAATAACATGTGGAGCTGCTCAGGGCTTTATTCGTGGGTCTCTTCTGTTCAATATCTACATTTTCTCTCTATCTCCGGTTGTAGAAAACAACAATAACATCTTACAAAAAATACGCAGAGGACACAGATTTATATAGAGATATCACAGGTTACAATGGTCCCATACAAGAGATGGTGCACTGAACAAATATCAGATATGATTATATGCCAAATGTTTATTAAATAAATAAATAAAATAAAAAAAAAAATCATAAATAAGTATTTATGGACACACAAGAATAATTATTTTATGTTGAATTTAATATCAAAGACCACTAACCAAGTGAGGTAGCTTGGTGTCGTCATACTCTCAGGCCCAATTCATAACATTCACATTAAGAAACCTTAAAAATGAGCCCACTACTTCCTTAAGGATATATCAAGAATTAAGTATCAAGAGGATTAAGAGAAACTTGTCACAGGTCCCTCAAGAACAAAGCTCACAGCAGCCATAAAGGCCTTTTCTTCTGCTCTTCGGCTCCTCCTCCCTGCTCCTCATTTATATAGCCTTCTCTTTGTGGCTCACCTTCTCTCTCATCTCTTGCCCTCTCCTTTGTTTCTCTCCCCCCCCCCCACATCTTCCACATCTTTCCCCAGGTGCCTTGTACAGATTGCAAGTCCAGCCCGGCCCATTCCCTCTCAATCCTCCCTCTCTCTCTCTCTCTCTCTCTGCTGCGTTGGGTCTGTGATTAATGACATCGACACTGTACTGGACAGCTGACTACATAGAGCTGGTTGTTGAACAACATATTAAGACAACGCACGCACACACACACACACACACGCTCATACAAAAACCACACACAGCCTAAGGAAAGGTATGACTCAAAACATTTCAGGGTGGTGCTCCATTAAATCACTCTTTCAGGGTCAGGTGCCTTGACAGTGCTCTTGAAAAACTCCCATTAAGAAGAGTGTAAGACGGGACAGGGCAGTGTGTCCCCGGACATCACTGTAAAGGCCAATGCACATAGAAAGCGCTCTGGACTTTCGTCACTTGTCCGTCTTGTGGATATTATTCCATTCTATCAAATATATCAATCGACTCTGACTTGGAGACACGCAAACGAGACTGTATTCCAGTTACCGGCTTACTTTGTATGTTGGTCATGTCTGTGTCAGTTATTCCTCCAATCTTTCTGAATGAGTTGGAAATAACACAGGAAGCAGTATGACCGTTATAAGCAAAGAAAGTGTTGCCGTTGCTATACTTTGTGTCATCATCCTTAATTAATAAGTCAACAAATATTGTTGTATGTTGAGATATGTTTTCTCAAGCATCGCATTAACAATTTTTGATCTTGAGTTTCATTACAGTTCATATCCATGTGGTGCCAGCAAATAACATACATGTGTTTAAATACAGCCTAGGTCTATTAAAGAAAAAAAGTTTTTTCTATTATGCCAGTTTATGGGCGGCACGGTGGTGCAGTGGTTAGCACTGTTGCCTCACAGCAAAAAGGTTCTGGGTTCGAATCCGGTCCTGGGCCTTTCTGTGCGGAGTTTGCATGTTCTCCCTGTGCTTGCGTGGGTTCTCTCCGGGTTCTCCGGCTTCCTCCCATCATCCAAAAACATGCACTTCAGGTCAGGTTACCTGGCGCCGCGGTCGTGGCAGCCTGCTGCAGCATCTCCCCCCTGAGAGCCCCCCTGCTGTAGTGAAGAAATTTCCCCTAGGGGATTAATAAAGTGTATAAAATCTAAAAATCTAAATCTAAAACAAGCAATTTAAATGGCTTTTCGGCAATAATGGTGAAACAATACTCCTATATTGCCCCTCGATTTGTCCTGCCTTGCAATTCATATAATTGTATTGTAACACTGACATTGCTGACACCCACGCCAGAGAAAGATTCTCAAACATAACATTTGCATTGTTTTTCTTCTTCTTGCACAGTGTTTCTCTCCCTTGAGCACTATCAGTCAAGGTTTTGGGACATATTAACTCTGGGACAACTTTTGAGAAATGTTTCTAAACTTGTTAGGGAAAGATTTCAGCGCCACAAAGATGTTGCATGTGTTATGCCCTTGGCTTTGTACAAAACATTTCACTGAGTACAGTGTTTGTGTAACTGTGTACTAGAGAATGAGTTTCCAATAGGGTTCAATTTTTTTTTTTCCATCCTAGTTTCATGTCAAGTCCTGGAACCCTCCTCCCCACCACAGTGAGCTGGTGTACATGTAAACTGGCTGAGAATGCCTCAACAAAGACACAATCAACTCTACCATGTTTTACATTCTTAATAGACAACAAGGCAACAGAGAGACATTAAGAGAAACATTTGTACCAGCTTGCTTGAAGTCAGCTATTTAATTTCAACTAACACTCTGCTTAACTCCCACATAAGAAAAAAAAAAAAAAAAATCCAGGCTGGCTCTGGATTCCATGTCCAGATTAAAGTCTGCAAAGTTATTGGGACAAACATGAGCTGTAGAACGGATGCACAGTACCTGCGCAATTCACAGAGTAGACGGGACATTGTACTTTTCGTTTCAAGTAATACTCGACTTTAGAAGTGCATACTCCAAAATGAATAGGCTATACATCTAATTACAACAAACCAACTGAAGGAAGCTTTCTGAGACCCTGGGAATCTGCTCTTTTCAGTTTATAAACCAACTGATTAATCAACAAAATAATCAACAGACTAATCAATAATTTTGATGATAAACATTTTTTTTTTTTTTTTTAATCTTGAGATGCAGAACTGCACTAATCAGCAATAAATACTTGCATTAGCTGCAACAGTGAATTATTCTACCATTGAAATATGTGGTGTACAACACAACTATCCCTTCAACTAGTAGCAACCGGCAGTACATTTCCCTGAAAGTTTCTGGAAACACAAGGGAAAACTACATTTTCACTCTGTATTTAAAACTGATGTTTGCAGACGCACACTGAATTATGCGTTTCAATTGCAGCAGGAATCAACACAAACAATGTGGTGAAAGAAGGTATCTGTAGAACATCCAGCAGCCACATTCCTTTGGTGACCCACTGCTGTTTTTTAGGTCATCAACAACCCCCTTTGACTTGTTGTTATAGTTGGAAGGACAAAAGATTTAAGGAGATAAGAGATGCGAGCACAATCTGATAACGTGTTAGTCAGAAATCCTGTCCCTCCAAGTCTGGCAGTTTATAACCTAGAGGTACACCCAGATATTATAAGATTAAAGATAAGAAATGTAAACACACTGATCTGATCCAAAAATCAGGGGGGGGGATTAGCTCTTAATACAGTGTTTTGCCTGATACAATTTCAGATAATCTTGGGTAATTTGGGCTATTTGAGTCTCATGACACGATCTAGAAATGATTAAGAAGTTGGAGTAAAGCCCCCACCGAAGTGAAAACACTTGTGTCGAATATTCAGTGTTGTTAGGAATGTGGTGAACTCCCCACGTCTCCCTCGTCCGTTATCTCCGAACAGTCAGCCTTTTCTAGGCTGCCAGTTGACACAAGAGTTTGGTATGCACGTTGCTGACAAACTGGAGGTCGTGCAAAGAAGTGGACTTTGGTACACACCACGAACCAGCGGTCCGAGGCTCACTGTGAGCAAACTCATGCTCTGCACATAACTGTATACACAAAATGTAAAAGGCAGCCGCTCCGCACGCTCCCGGCCGAACACTACATTAACGACCCAAAGCAAATCCAAATTACTGGACATATTTAGATCCTGATCCAGAACTGAGAGGTCTAGGAGAGTACAAACCCATTTCTGAAAAAGCTGGGATGCTGTGTAAAATGTAAAAAAAAAAATGTAAAAAAAAAAATTATATCTGCTGAACCACTATTTAATAGAAAATAGACCAAAGACAACATCAATAAACTGAGAAATATTATTGTTTAATGAAAAATATATGCTCATTTTGAATTTGAAGTCAGCAACACGTCTCAAAAAAGTTGGTACAGGAGCAACGAAGGACTGGAAAAGTTGTGTAAAGCTAGAAAAAAAAAAAACCACTAGTGGAACATCTCACAGCTAACTAGATTAACAAGTTAACTGCTTACTTCATTCTTCATGAGTGCTATTGCAAAACTTAATTCTGAGGGAAAAAAATAAAAAATAACAAAATCTCACTGATCCCTGGACCTGTCTCGTGACCCTGAAGTAACAAAGCTCATCTTCAGATGCCATGGTAACCATTTGTATCCTTAACAACAGCATCCTACATTTAAGATGGGCACAAGTTGTTTCATCAACCATCTAATTCGGCAAAGGTAAAAGTGTATTCTGACGGATCATGGAAATGGGCCGGATTTATGATCGATTTATGTTCGGATGGTCACACGGTGTCAGAAGCCCCCCCGTCCCCTCTACACCTTTTTAACATCCTATGCTTGTGAAATCTGGAAAAGGTCTGACTTCCAGTGCGGTCATTTGAATGAACAGTAAAAACATTTGATTTCCGACACGGTCTGACTGAACACCTTATGAACTACAAGAATGGAATAGAATAGAATAGAATAGAATAGAATAGAATAGAATAGAATAGAATAGAATAGCATGGATGTAAGGCTCAATCAACACATTCTTCGGAGGAAGGGGGCACGTGTCTCCTCCCTCGCTCTCAGGAATATCTGCCTGCGCTCTGGCACGGGGCCAGAATGTTTTACGATTTTATCAGCTCGTTCGGCCACGCCTCATCAGCATTCCTCTCCCGGCTAATGAAACTACACTCTACGCCCACATGGGCAGGAATTATTTTACACGCATCCACCTTATAATCAATAAGTGTAAGTATACGCATGAATACTGTAGATACACCAGCAGCCCACAAAAGCAGCTGGTTTCAATCCTTGGCCACATTCGGACCAGAGGTAAGAACTATCGAATACAGATGAAGCCAAATAAACATATAAAATAATAATATATGCGTTCGGAAAGGCAAACATTTGATACTCGTTGAAACGGTGTTAACAGAAAGAAAAAGAAAAAAAAAGTGGTGTATTCAAACAACAACAAAAGGAAAATTTGCTTTTTCAATAAAAAAATTTTTTTTTTTTTTTTTTTAAATCAATACATGTAATATTCTTGTGTGGAAGAAGTAAGTACACCCGTTGCCCCCCTTTAGTAGAAATAACTTCTTGTAGGCCTTTTGCATAACTGTCCACCAGTCTCTAACATTGGCTTGCTGACATTTTTCATCATTCTTTCATGTAAAAGTCCTCCAGTTTGTAAATGTTTGAGGGTTTTCCTGCATGCACCGCCTGTTTCAAATCCCCCACGACATTTCAATGGGACTCAAATCTCGGCTTTGACTCGGCCTCCCCATAATCTTCCATTTCACCCTCTTACTTGTCTGCTCAGGGTCACCATCCTGTTGAAAGGTCCACTAACAGTTCAGCTTTGACTTCCAGACAGACGGCTTCTCATTATCTCTAAGCACCTCTTTCACATGATGCAGAAGTCATTGTTGACTCAACGACTGCAAGCTGTCAAGACACCCTAAAACCACAACATTTCCACCACCATGCCGTGAGCTTTTTCTCCTGAAAAGCTGCCTTCGGTCAAACATACAGCGTCTACCATTACAATGACCAATCAACTCTTATCTTTCATTTGTCTGTCGAGAGCAAATTTACCAAAAAGCCTGCTATTTGTCTGTATGCTCACTTTTTTTTTGGACTGCAAAAACTTTTTCCTTGGAAATGATTTTCCTCACAGTGGAATGATTTATTTCAAATAATTTGGAGAACTTCCAAATCCCTTGTTCAAAGGCATCTACAACCTCTTTTATGAAGGCCTTAGAGAGCTCCACACACTTCAGCAGCAAAGGCAACACCAGACCCGACAAGTCAGAGGTTCAAATGAGACACATTACACCGGTCACTCAGTAAGAAGCTTCTAATCTTTGGCACCTAATCTTGATCCATGATTCTACTTTCATGAATTTGAAGGTGTGATAAATGTAGGGATGCACTTACTTACAATTTTTTTTATTCATTTCAATCATTTAAAAATGACTACAAAATGTTAATTCATTTGTTGAGTATATATAACTTTTCTCAGGCACTATTTCAAGCGTTTGAAAGTGTTTGCTTGTTCAGATATCTTTAAAAAGTGAACAATTTCCGTGGGATGTACTTTTTTTTTTTTCACATGACTATTTATAAATATACTTTGTGCATATAAATGAGAAATGAAACAGTAACCGCACTTCACTTCAACCACACGATGAGGCAGTTATATTATATGTACACACGCTTGTCTGTTTGGCCAAAGGTAATTAAGAAGTCTGTCAACAAGCTGATAACTTCCTGGCAACTCCCCATGAAAACAACCTCCGCTTTCTTCACTCCCTCCTCTTCCTCTGGCTGCTCTTCATCCTCCCCTGCTACCTAACCTATCTTCCTTTTTATATTCTTTGTTCTGATTTCTTAAAAAGGTATAAAAAAAAAAAATTATAAAAGCACCTTGCATAGTGCTGTTTTTTTTTTTTTTGTTTGTTTTTTTTTAATTGTTTCTTGATACAGCCGTTCTCTGTTCCTCATTTAACTTGTGCTTTGCCTCTAGAGTGACAGCTCTACATCGTACTCCAGCTGTCAGCACGCAGCTTTTGCTTCTAGGTTCTAATAGCAAATAACAACAGATCACGGAGCACTTCATTTCCTAATGTACTGAGTGAGGAGGAGGACAATTAACACACAGGTTACTGACTGACTGATTTGGACTTCTCACTTCACCTGTAAATCTCCAACCATCAGCTTGACATGCAGCTTATCTACATGGGTTGCACTGGATTTCAGGCATACGTCAGTAAACAAGTATTGGCTATATTAGGTCCAATCAAATTCTTTGTAAGCGATTGTGTAACTGATCTATGCACACTGTTTTACAAAAAGGACTCAATATTAAAAGATAATAAATTACTTCGATCAAGACAGATGCAAAAAAACAACAAAAAAACTACCAACCAAAAAGAACACAATCGGGGTGTATTCCCACTGTTTCAATCTATATTGTGGCCTTCATTTTGAGCTGTACCTAAAAAAACATAAACATATTAACCAAGCTCAAAGTTATATGAGGTATTAAGTATATCTAACATTTTCTCTTAAAATAACTCTAAATGAGGTAAAAGCCTGCAAAATACTTGGAGAAGCCTCCGATGGCTTAGTAGTCGATCATAACGAAAGCCTCGTGTATCTTTCTTACGCACACCAGCACTCTCTTATTGCCTTTCACTTTGTAATCCCATTTGTTTCTCCTCTGGATTCATACTGCATTGGACAAAGAGGTTTGCAAATTTTAATTATTAGGCTGTGATCAATATGAAACTTAAAAAAAAAAAAAACACACACAACATAAATCCTCTCCGACACTCAACTTAAGAGTAAATCTCAAACATTCTCAACTCTTTTCAAGACCCCTTAAACACAGCTTTAATGCTTGTACTGAGCGTTAGCTCCTCCTAAGCACCGCTGTGGGAACTCCTCACAAAGCGGCTGATAAAGAAGAATGCCAGTGCCAGCTAGCTACAGAGGATGCATGCAGGAATACACAAGATAATAAAATGTGTTTAATACAAGCGGCATACTCTCTAAGTAGGATGAAGACGATATGGAGGAAGAGGAGAGGGCGAGAGAGACCGACAGAAAGCAAGCCGTCTCTGTGACCATTTCAAAAAAATATATGATTTGCCAAGCACGGGGAGGAAGGATTAGGGACTGGACTGCTCTACAACACAAACATCCTGGCTTTCTAATCCTCAGACACATTAACGACCACCATTATACAGCTACAACAGTTCGTGTTACCGAAAAATGACTGAGTGACAAGAAGAAAGTGAGAAAAACACACGGAATAAATACAAAAGCAAGGAGAGAGAATGAGATGAAGCAATTAGGGAGACAGCAAGTTCACCATCTCCGAGGAGGAACAGGAGGGGGAGGAGAAAGAAATGCAGGAGTTGGCAGTCAGAGGTTGTGAAAGGGCAGTATGAAAAAAAAAAAACTGCACACAAACAAAAGCAGAAATTCTAAAATGCCATATAACAAAGAAGAAAAGAAAAAGGCCAAAACCATCAAAAAGTAGGAATAGCAATGTCAAAGTAGGGAAAGGGGAGCTGGGAAAAGTCCAGACAAACGTGGGGAAAGAGAGAGAAAACAGAAGAAGACAAGAGCAGGCCAAAAAACACACCGTGTGCATTTTCTTGACGAAGAATTCCATTGACACATGCAGGAAACAAAGTATTTAAATAGTCGCAGACCGAATCAATAGAGCGGGGAGGTGCATAACTACACACATCCAAGCTGCAGGAAAACACACACGGAGCTCTCACTTTGTCTCTCGGTCAACACGACCACCTCAAATGCTGCAGTGCAGCACAGTGAACGTTAACCTTTTGTTTTTCATTTTCTAAATCCAATTGGCATTCATTATTTGCAGGGAAATCAGGAAATATATCCTTATTGTCCGTTTTGACTTTGATAGATTTGCACACTTTTCTTTCCTGCAGGGACAGAGTCCCCTACAATAGTGTTATCTGAGAAGCATGAGTCTTTAGCCCGCACCTATGAAATCAAGCAAAAGTAACCTTAATACTAGCGGGGGGGCGGGTTTTTTGCGCGGTGAACAAACTAAACAGAACAACGGTTCCTTCGAAATGTTCACTGTTGTTAACGCACCACTTAAATCAATAACGTTAGGCAGTATTGTTGAGGGTTTGCGGGAAAAAAAATAATTTTTTAAACACATTGCTCCCGCCGTCCATTATGCATCGAGCCATCCTTTTAGCGGAGAGACTCGGAAAAAAAAAAAAAATGATAACGCAATCCTATGTGTCGCTACTTCTGGGTGGAACAGAGCTCATAAAGAAGAACTGGAGGGGAAGGAGGAAGTGTTCAAAGAGGAAGAGCAGTTCAGATGAAAGGGAAGCGGGTGTTTTGTCTATGCACGCAGCATTGAGGAAGGTGAAGAGGAGGTGTACTAGTGTAAAAGATAAGAGTGATAAATAAGATGAAGGGGGGCGAAACACACGGCAGCGCTGTGGGTGGAGGGGCGATGTGTGGATAGGTGAAAACAGATTAAAAGGGAGAAAGTGTGCAGGGAGCAAGAAAGAAAAAAAAAAAAAAAAGAGTAGGATGGGGGGGGGGAAATGAGTGCATCTGCAAGTGGTGTCTCGCATAAACCAAAACACACACACGCACACGCACACGCACACACACACACACACGCACGCACGCACGCACACCTTCGACATCTCTCTCAATCCCTGCCGAGGCGATCTATCCATACGACTGCTGTGCTTTTTGAATAATGGACCCAATATGAAGCAAGTCACTGAGAAGATTTGGTTGTGTGATGGGGGTCATGGGGCTCCTGCCCCCGGAGCAGCGCAGGGAATCAACAGCAGTCATGAAGGAATCACAAGACGGGAGTCATTTGCATTTTACACTCACAACTAAATTGGAAATGACTCGTGCCTGCTCCTGTCTGAACCATCACAATTCATATCAGATCTGCTTTTAATTTTTCATAGAGCCATTACGGAGAACCGGACCTCCACGGCTTTAACTTCCAAAGACTTCGGATGTGAAACTCACACTGTCCTTTTCATGATATAAAAATGACAGAGCTTTTCGATTATTCTTTTACGAGTTCAGGGAGAACCTCAAATGTTATGAAAGTGCCGTTTCATAAAAAAAAAAAAAAAAAAAAACTTATCTCACCTCTCTTTCTGTTTTTCTGGAGTTCATGAAAATCTTAAACACATTATTACAAAACTGCTTCCCGGTGAATAATGTAGCCAACTGATGGCTCAAAAGGTCAGAGAGACTCAAAGGGTGATCAAATTGCATTTGTTTGAATACTTTTTGTTCATTTTCTGAAGCACACTAGTCTTTCTGGTATGACTGAAAACCGACAGCCGCAACTATTACCACTCAGACTTTATAATAAAGTGAGCAGCATTTATATGGGAGGAAAAAAAAAAAAAACTCATTGTGAGGTGATGTTCAAGGTGAGTTCATTGTGTGATGTACCAGCCACAGTGTCGGTAGTTGCTTCCGCACCGAAGAGGAATAACTTAGTACAACAAGTACTCATAATAATAATAATAATAATAATAAATACACCTTTCGGCTGCATCTAAAACATACAGTTTCATTTCTCACCCCGGGAATATAAGCTCACCTGCTCCAAGAGTTTCCTGTATCTCTGCGTGGCCTGCTGGATGAGGTCCCTCACCGTCCACCCCTCCTTGCAAGGCACAACCACACCCGTCTGCCCAAATGTCACAGTCACCTTCATCGTGAAGGGGGCTCTCCACTTCATCCGAGGCGACGAGGGCCCTCTGGACGGAGGTGATGAACGGGGCTCATAACAACGCAGGAAGGCTCCAAAAGCGTAGGATGATGGGGGGGGGCACCCCGGGGGGGGGCAGGAAGACTTGAGGAGAGTACTGTACTGGGATGTGATCAAAAAAGAAAAAGAAAGAAAGAAGAAAGAAAGAAAACCAGCAACCAAAGTTACATCATCAGTCGGAGTTGTCCAGAAGTCAGCGGAGCTCCTTCACGTGTTCATCGCGTTACTTCGTGGATGTAGTCGGTACTTTTCTCACGCAGTGGTCATCGTGCCCCCCCCCCCCCCCCCCCCTCCCCCCTCGTCGAGACTATTCAGACCTTAACGGAGACGTTGAAGCAGCTCTCGGTGTCTCCGTCGTGTCATTGTTTTGTTTGTTTTTGTTTTCCTCTCTCCCCCCGTCGGGCTGAAACACCACTTTGTCACGAGCTAGGCTAGCTCAAAGTGATTAGCTTGATACCGTAACCTGCCCCCCCCCCTCCTCCTCCTCCCCCCACCGGAGGGGATGATCGCTGTCTTTTTTTTCTCTTTTTTTTAAGTTTGCCGCAAAACCGTTTTAGTCTCCGCACGCCTTCCTCCCGCAACCGGTTTGTTTTTTTTACTCCTCGGGATATAAAAAAAATAAATAAATAAAAAAGTTGATCCAAAACTTTTCACGTCGCAGTTTAGCAATCCGGCGCTAGCTGAACGTTAGCCACCTTAGCTGAACTTTGGAGGGAGGGCATCAAAGTCCAGAAGTTTTCCCCTTCTTCTTCTTCTTCTTCTTCTTCTTCTTCTTCTTCTTCTTTGTTTTTTCTTTGTTTTTGTTTGTTTTCTTCCAAAGCGCTCACTTTGCATCCACTTCGGCGCGCGCACACACGCGCGCGCGTAAAGGACGCGCGAGGAGTTTAACTTTCGCGTTTGTTTTGCAAACTGGAGGTGAAGAGAGAGAGAGAGAGAGAGAGAGAGAGAGAGAGAGAGAGAGAGAGAGAGAGAGCAAACACTTCGGTGTTGGAAAAGTTTGGGAGATTCCTTCAGCGCCGTCCGCTCCTGACCGGTTCCTGACCAGCTCCTCCACCGCTGCCTGCTGTCACGTCCTTAAAGGGGAAGAGCTCCGATTAATTCCGCAATAAAAAAAAATTTAATTAAAAAGACAAAAAGCTCAAGTTAAGAGCTCAAACAGAAAACACGTGGTGATGTCAGAGGGATGGAAATCCATCTACAGTTTTAAAATAAATAAATAAAAAACATCCACTGCTGCTGCAAAATAAATAACAACAACAACCTCTCAAAACTGGCCTTCAAAACGTGACACTTAAGTGTTATTAAAGCTGCATTAACTGGCTAGTTTTTTTTTTTTGGGGGGGGGGCACTTCAGGTAAAATGGCACAAGCTGCAAAACAAAACAAAAAAAACCTTAAATGGATTTCACCTTAAAAAAAAAAAAAAAAAGTTGTCACTGGAGAATGTGTTAACGTACAGCTTTTCACAACAGGGAAGGCAAAGCACAGGTGTAACCGAACACGTTTAAAAAAACAAAACACTGCATGGCTTTGAGGTGAGCTGGTTTCAGAGACCTGGCGTCGCCATTTTTAGTTTACTGGGAGGTGTAATGGATTTATTTTAATATCGCCAGTAACTAAACGAGTAATATGCCTGCCTTTAAAAAGGTCCGTCGCCAGTTTAGGCAGCCGCCATGACATGAAGCAACATCGGCGTTCATCGACAGCTCGGTCTGTGGCCGCCTGATTCATTTAAGTCCAATTCATCCTCCTTTTCTTTTTCTTTTTCTTTTTTTTTAATCTCTGTTTTTGGACTCCAAAACAATGAGCTGAAAGATACTAAAACAGTGGTGAGAACTTTAGAGAGTCGGGAGGTAATTCTCGACGGGCTTCGCCACTATGAGTCGCAATAAAACTGAAAGATCCTGAATAAAATTAAAACAATTTGTTTAAATGGTGGCACCAACAGGCTTTTCTTTTTTCATGGAATATATTTTGTACACCTTGCAGTGGGAGAAGCACGGAAGTAAATCATAAAATGAAGCTGCTTTAGTTTCACGTTCCTAGAATTTGCATGCTGACTCATTGTAACTCTGTCATAACTCACCGGGTCAGTTAACTAGAATAGAACCATCGTTTATTGTTATCAGTGACGTCTACGCTTCTTTTTTTTTTCTACCATGTCAAAAAGAGCAGAAAGCAAAGGATTCTCCTCACTAGACTTCATGGTTGTTTACGCTCTCTCAGTGGTTTGTGTTTAATTTTGTGTCTTTTATTCAGTGTGGTTTTGACTGGATTCTGTTTACCGTGAAATATTTGTATATGTTTGCCGCCTGAAGTCATACCAGGAAATAAGACATTTATAAACACTCTCTCTGTTTTTCCATGTTGAATATGGTTAGTGGCATTACTGTTAAGTGAATTTTCTTTTAAGAACGAGCAGAAAACATAAGCAGCTGCCAGCATGACTAAATTTACCATGTAATGTTATATTAGGGTGTTATTAATAGCAAGAGATTATGTTTTACCTTTACAATATATGAAGGAATCCACATTAATACAGTCGACTTCAAATTTGCATTTTCACAGACCTTGAAATCGAATCAAGCCCTCGAACATCTTCTAGCGGCAGACACCGGTATGATGTTGAAGCCAACAAAAATACTGTATTTACAAAACATTTTGGCTTCTCCCAATTTGGTTGATCTTCAAAGGGGAAACCCCTCCCTGTGAGGAGGAGTTTGGCTTTGTAATTAGCAGCTCAAATGTATGCATGTGTATGTCTGCTAATTGATTTGGGCTAGGTTTAGTTTCTGGGTCACTGAATTCCATTGCTGCTAATGAACCCCGAGGGAGAAGAAGGAGCATTGTGCATGCATGCATTTTTTATTATTTTTTTTTTCTCTCTCTCTGATCCAAGTTTGAAAGTTAGAAATACACTTGAATAATCATTTAGCATATGAATTTTGAAATGTTTAAATCAACTGAGAAGTAAGGGATAAAAGGCAAAAAAAATATATATATTTTTCATGACATATATCTTAATCCTTTACAAACAGATATAGAATTAATAAAAAAAAATGTTTTTATTCATGGTTACACACGATAAGAAATACACTGTAAAAGACATAACATACAAATAAATAAAAACAATTTTTTAAATTTAACTAAATAATAAAGAAATAGTGAGATTTAGTTGGTTCAGTTGCAGTCTGTTTAATTCCAGGGAATTAAATTGGACTCATTTTCATCATGTCACATGTGATTTGTCAGCATTAATTAAACTGGATTTGTACAGTCTGTGCAACATATAATTTTTCTGAAACTTTTTCATAGATGACATTTTAAAATGTCACATCAAAGCACAGGTGTAGCTATAATTAATGATGGTTTTATTCAGTTTCAGGGTCCTGATGCCGTGTCAGCTGGCTCACGGTCACACTGTCATGACTCACTGGGAAACCTGAAGTGAACGGAACCATTGTTACTGCTATCAGTAACTTCTCTGTTTTTCCTGCTGTGATAAGTCGGTTGTAACAAAAACATTTGACTGAAACTACGGCTGCGTTCCAAACGGTGTTCTTCCCTTTAGCACACTCGCATATAGTACTCTTACATGCAAGTACTTTTACTTGTGTTGTCCTTGAATTTTGACAGGTTAGTGTTTGCCTCAAATTGCACAGCGCTGTTTGGCACTCAGCGCATCTGCCGGCTTTTATTATTTTTCCTAAAAATGTACGTGGTTCCGTGCCCTCTATTCAACACGCACAATAAACGTAGGAATGTCTTCTATCTGACAGCAGTAGTGAAAAATAAACACTGTAGCTTCCGGGACCTCTGCTGTTTGGAAAATACTTTAGGTGGGTGGTTCCCTCCCTTTCTGCTATGTGGCCATTATGGTGACCGTTGATTGCGAAAAGCGTCAATCCTTTCGCACTCAATTAGTGGACTGTTTTTTCCAGCTACTTATTGTGCACAGCATGTTTCCACACTCATCACTGTGAATGCACTTATACACTCGAAATAGCAAGTGGTAGTATGTAAGAACGCGATTTGTAACACAGCATATAGCTTTAGAGGATACATGTGTGACTCATCCTGGGGTGGCCGAAACACAAGATGAAATAGATCCACACTTTCTCAGTCCCAAGCAGCCATGAAGACAGATTAGGTCAACATAATAATAGATGTGTTTATTTACGGTTTAAGGTCAACTAAGATTGACTTACAAATACCAACATGACAAAACAAATCTAACTTTCAGAGTAGCAAAAAAAAAAAAAATCCAATGAGCTCACACACATTAATTTACAAGAAAGTCCCCTCTTGAGCAAATAAACAAGAGAAAACATGATCAACAAAACCAGCAGCCCACTCCTACAAAGTCATGGAAGACAAATCCATCAGCGTGACACAGACTGCATCCCACAATTATAATGCAAAACAATGCAAAACAAGAGTGTCTCAGTAAAATCAAATACATGATCACACACACGCAGATGCATTCATTCCGGCTAACAGGGACAACAGCAGAATACAACTACAGTTGTGTTACACAAGAGAAGAACATTATTGACAGATATTGGCTCCACAAAGAGGAAACAACAACATCTGAAACAAAATAAAAGATTTAGAAATAAACACATGTAGCTTGAAATGAAAAAAAAAAAAAGAAGAAGTAGTTGTTGACCATTATATCTTAGCCCATCCTTATATCTTACATCTCATCCTGGCTGCTAAACAAGGTTCCTACTTTGTTGTAATTTTTTTTATTCACAGACAGACACACAAGCACACACACTTGCATTCAAACCTCGCCCAGTTGATCCACATGGTTGTTCATTCCCCCTCCTCACCCCGAATGGCAAAAGCCTAACCTCTGCAGTGTTCTGGTTCGTGCCTCCTCCATTATGAAGTGATAGGGAACCATGGTGAACATGCTAGGAAGTGAATGCTCCCCCGCTGTTGGGCCAGGTGAACCCAGTACCCGGCAAACAAATCAATGTTCTGCTTTAAAAAAAAAAAAAAAAAAAAAGAAGGAGAAGAACAAAATGAAATGGCACAGTGGGAGAGAGGAGAGCATTATAAGATGCTGGTGTCATGCATGCAGGATGGAAACACACACACACACACACACACACACACACACACACACACACACACACACACACACACACACACACACACACACACACACACACACACACACACAGAGTACTATAAAATAAATAAATAAATAAATATATATCTATACAAGGCCCAGTGCATAAAGGACATGAAAGCGCTTCATTATATGAACACATTATTTTTGGTCCCTCATTCAATTATTCCATCACCCCCTACCACCAACATACCACAGAATATTAACGTACAATGTCCATTATCCTTCATTTTACTGAATCATATCAAGCAGCTTCAGATCAAATGTGTCACCAGAAGGCTTTCAGGGGTAAGGAAGGAAGAGCGGCACATCTGGCACAAGACAACACGGCCACCTACAGAGAATGTTTCCTCCTTTTTAAAAGACACGAGGAGATGCAAACCATTATACAGCTCTATTTAAAACATACAGTATATTCGCAGTAGTGTACACATTGAACACGTGCTTTAAGCTGCTGCTCGTACTCGAGACAACTAGGAAAGTAACTTGACTTTATGCTTCCACCTGATATATCGAAAAACAGCACAAACATACGATTTTCCTTTGTTTTAGGTACAAACAGGATGAATGCAGAAGCATATGTTCAGTGATGTTATAAATTTGGTTAATTTGATTACCATTATTGTGATCTTCACCTCTCCCTTGTCTGTTGAAGGTATTTTACTAAAAACAGAGGAATAATCTCTCTATAAATTTAATTTCTTTAAACGGACAGGTCATCTAACCTCCTAAAGCTCCGAAAAAATACTTTTAAAACCTATTTCTAGGTGCTTCTTGAATATTATAGATAACATACGGTATGATGTGATACTGATAAACTGCATTAACAGCTGGTTTCGGTGTTCCTTTGTTGAGGTCTGGTAGTAAACACACAGCCTCCACTATATTGGCTTAAATTACTACATACAATGTGAAAGGAGCTGCTTTTAGTGACAACCCAATATCTAATCAGCATCCATCGCTTCAATTTTACTCAGTTCTATGAACCATTTTAGTATTTTTTTAGCTCATTGTTTTGGTTTTATGGCCTTCAATTTCACAGCGTTGGTTCACTCTCGTCATTGTTTTGTGCCTTGTTTCCAGATAAACCAGTTTTTGAGCTACTAAGGCTCTGATTAAGCAAAAGGATCATATATTTTCATATATTTACTGAAGCATTAATAGGGGAGACTTACATTAGTCCGGTGGCTAGACTATGACTCCAAATTAATGTTAATTTTGTTTGCTGAATGTGCAAATAAGCCACGTTTTGCTTACATATTCATAATGCATAATGCATCAACAACTTTATAAGGTGATATTAGTCTGCATTTCAGTAGTCTCGCCTCAAGTGGCTGAAATTAATGCTGCTGTAGGTCACATTATTGCAACAAGCTGAAAAACAGAAAAGGCAGTTTGAGGCACAAAATATAATGTTTTCATATGGAACCAGTTACTTTGCCTTATTTGCATTTGCAAAGTGGAGAATGATGGATTTGGGTTGCATATGTGAACAACAAGGTTAGCAAATGGCCTAACAGCACCACATGGATATTGTATTATATTCTAGGTGTTATCAGATCTCATTCATAAAGTTCTTCCTCAATTCAACTGTGAGCATATAACCCGCAGACAGTCTTCATGCCCCTGAAATCTGTTATGGAAGTAGGATACAATAAGTAATGGACTGACAAAAATAAACTGCGGTTTTTTTTTTTGGTGTTTTTTTTTGGGGGGGGAGTCAAATGGTCCGATATCAGTGTCTTCAATAATGTCTTCTTATATGTGTGAAACATTAGTGTTGCAGATTTCATCTGTAAATTGTATTTAAAAAAGTAAATGCCCTTCCTTTGTGCCCAACATGTTTCTGAAATCTTTTTCCAACATCCTGCAGTCAGGTCTTGTGTGTGTGTGTGTGTGTGTGTGTGTGTGTGTGTGTGTGTGTGTGTGTGTGTGTGTGTGTGTGTGTGTGTGTGTGTGTGTGTGTGTGTGTGTGTGTGTGTGTGTGTGTGTGTGTGTGTGTGTGTGTGTGTGTGTGTGTGTGTGTGTGTTCGGTGGTGGGGGCACAGATACAGACGGATCAATACCAGAACTTGTCTGTGGGGAGGTTTCGATCAGCCACACTCTGTCCACACCCCTAAACCCCCATCCCCCATAGACACGCACAAATGGTCAAACCTCATATCCCACTTCACAGTGGGAAGACTAGCATGCTGTCAATAGAACCTTCCACTACATGCTCTGACACACACACACACACACACACACACACACACACACACACACACACACACACACACACACACACACACACACACACACACACACACACACACACACACACACACACACACACAACAGTAACCCCATCGATCACCTCTTGTCACTGCAGAGATCGTCAGTGTGTCACATACAGTTTGTACAACCCTTCAAATTGTTCATGGACACCAATGACGGTTTGAAAAAAACAAAACAGTGACAAAAGGCTTCACAAGTAAGGGATATAAAATAAGTACTTCACCACAGATGACTTAAAAGACTCAAACCAAAACAGTCTTCAAATAAGTAAGATTTTCCATGAAAAATCAGTTTCTGAATTCATCAATCTGCGATGTTAGCAGGTGTTAATAAGACTGAAAATATGAGGAAAAACACCGGCGGAGATGCAAACACACATACATGAGCTGAACGTTGAGTTTGCATCTCTCTTCCTCTCTTTCACACGAACAGACAGACACCTCTGGCTAATAGCTCAATTAACACACTGTCACATCCGAAAATGTGAGGCAGCTAAATCCACCTGTCTCCAAGGAGGATAACGAAGCAAGAGGAAGTAATTGATACTATATTCATGGAAAACTACTTTAAAAACTAATTATGTGTGTATAACAAGCAGAGAATTATTCCGACAGCTTCTATTAGTCGTGGGGACGTGTTTGTGTGAGTTTGCATGTGTGTATTTTGTCATGCGACTGTGCTGTGATCTCTCCAAGCACCACTGATGTCACAGAACAAAGTTGCAACATGTCAGGGCCAACTGTGACTTCAGTGGGAACAACGTAATTGGAACGAAGTCTTTACTTCACTTGCGTGTGATTTCCGCCAAGAAATATACATTTTACTTTGCAATCACGTAGAAACGTGAATTGGGACTGACTGGCTTCTTAGGGTTTGTTTGGGGAGAAGTTGGCTGAATTGAAGTGAGTGTGTGACTCCAAAGAGCTGTGGGTTGATCAAGCATGTCAAAACAGACACGAAGTTACAGCTGTGGGAAAAGAAAAGCACAAAATCAAAAGAAGACTGTGATGGCAGAAGGTTCTGTCATCGCAGGCAGATTGGCTACATCCAGAGTATAGTGTTTTCATGCAAAGAAAAATCAGATGCACTGTATGTTCTTGAAGCTTTCTGCAACTAAATATCAGCAAATATACCTATGAGATGGTGATTTATCTAAAAAGCATCAGGAATTAATTTTTTTTTTTTTTCCATCAGATCCAACAACATCAGAACAGTGTGTTAGTCCGTCTCGTAATACTTTAGGAACCTACCTCTGGTACTTAGCTTTAAGCGCAGTTATGTAAATCTTAACTGTATCTTTTAACAAACATTACTCAAACAAGAGACACATTTATTGCATTATTGAGTACGATACAAAGGTCGGTCCAAAAATTCCGAGACCGCTCCTGTTGCACGCGAAAGAAGCGCAGCACCATGATGTGCACGGAGCAGCCGGAAGCTATAGACTTCGTGATTCCACATTCCGTATTCCAAATTACCCCAGGTACAAGAGCATTTGAGATTTCAGCATTGACCCGAAACTTATGCAGAGAACACACATCACATTTTTTGTAAACCTTTTGGGCAACAGAAAGTCGCAGTGACCCAAATCGGTAGAGACAGTGGGGAGCTATAGTTGTGTTGTGGCTGGTGAGAAACTTGTGCATTTTCAATGCAGTTCAGGTCAATTGCACCAAGTGTTGTTTAACCAGATTGCTCAGAACATCACAGCTCAGCAGTGACAGTCTGACCTTGTGGGACATATTCACAGTGCACAGCTTTGCAAATGTCAAAGAAAACCTACCTGGTTGTACTGCCAACCTGATGCTCCTTTTCAGTCTTAGACATTGACGTTCTTCCCCTCTTGGATTGCCCTCAAAACACCTTGCCTGGCTCAGTTTGACACAAAATGTGATGTGCTCTCTCTGCTAAAACCCATGGTGAAATTGCAAATGTGCACGTACTTGTATTCACAAAAACAAACACAAGACGCTAATGTTGATTAAGTGATTTAGAATACTTTCTCACAAAGGTTATAGCTTTCCCTGCGCGCGACAGAAGCGGTTTAGGAACTTTTTGATCCACCCTCATTTGGACTTTTCCAAATCACAATTAATATTGCTGAAATTAGGATGAACTCAAAACACTGAGATTTGATAACTCTGCTTATTGACAATGTGTTTTCATATCGAGATAGCCCAAGAAAACAAACAAATCGAACAAGGAAGGTGCAGCAGAGAAAACTAAAGCGCCATGATTGAAAAAAAAAAAAAGACAAAAGAAAAAGCAGCACACCTCCAAAAACTCCTACAGGAAACAAAGAAGCCATCAGCATGGCAAACCTGCACGCGCACAAAGAAAAATGTACATGAAGGGATGTAAGTGTTGCCCTGCCGAGGGGTGATGATCATTATGCCGTGAGCAGTTTTCTGATGGAAGCCAGTCATCTGAAGTAGCCAGTAACTAGTCAACCAATTACCTCATCTCAGCACGCTCCCACATCCACACATCCACACCTGCCACATGCATACCTCTACACTGAAGGATAAAAACATACACGCTGAATATGATTGCAGTCACAACAGCAGAATCGACTTATTGTTGTTTTTGGTGTTTCCATGGCATTTGTTAACGATAAGAAAAATTTGATATCACCAGTCTGGTTCTTAAAATCAATGCACTTGGTTATATGATCCTTTTCAGGGCAATAGGAATTAGATGTGAGCTGATGAATAGTGTAATGGAATGGGAAGCAGTCTAACTCTGAATTGGATTCAGAGGTATTGCGGACCAAAAGACCAGCCGGTTCACGCCCTCCATCTCCCTCCTCACTCTTTTACAAAAAATATGACATTTTCAATGCATGAAGCAATTTAATCTCTCTCTCCTCTACGAAAAACGCCTGTAAATGAGAGTCTGTGAAATTAAGGAGATTGCCCAGAGATTGGTCAGTCTGTCGCTCTCTCTCCCTCTCTCCTTCTTTAGCTCCAGCCTGTCTCCATCTAATACAAAATATAAGATATTATCAATGCATGAAGCAATTTAATCTCTTTCCCTTTGCGCTCTCTCTTATGAAAACGTCTGTAAATGAGTGTCTGCGAAATTAAGTGGGAGAACTGCCTGTTTTCTCCGAGGTCAGCCTCTCTCTCTCGCTCTCTTTCGGTTTCTGTGATCAGTCCATTTGTCAGAGGTCAGACTTTTTCCCATCTGGGAGCAGCATTTTGCCTGCCAAACATTCCCTATTACCGTATGTAAATTCATTAATTGCAAACCCATAACCACATCATCCTTATACTTTGACCTCTGTTATCCAGCCATCCCACCCCACTTCCTCCCAGTGCACACACACACACCCTCTGCCCTCATGCAAATAAGAAACAAATAAATAAATTATTGAAAATGCTAAACATTTATGCATTTATGTCCAGGGCAAAGAAATAGAGAAACAAAGAGAAAATGAAACAGAAAGTGAGCAGGAAATATAACGCTAAAGGAAGGAAGGAAGGAAGGAAGGAAAAGAGAGAGAGAGAGAGAGAGAGAGAGAGAGAGAGAGAGAGAGAGAGAGAGAGAGAGAGAGAGAGAGAGAGAGAGAGAGAGAGAGAGAGAGAGAGAGAGAGAGAGAAAAAGAAAGAAAGAAAGTGAAATGTGAAGGGTGAGAAGAAGAAGTGGGCTTACAGTGGCTTAAACAACAAGGTAGGGGAAAGGAGAGATGATAGCAAACTGACTGACTGCCTGAATGAAATCAAGGTTTTTCAGAAAACAGAATAAGATGCCGGGGAAAAACATCCTTTTGTTATGTTAAACACACCATCTCACTGGAAATGTCTCGGGCTGCTTTATTCATCCTAACATTGTCATTGCGAATAATAGTGGAGATTGACACAGACTCTTGCTTTGAATTAATCCCCAAGCAGTTCAAAGAATTTTACACAGAATGCAATGTGTTTGTGCCCTTAAGCTGCACAATAATACTGTATGGATGTGCACTTCTAGATATCCACCTACTGTAAGTGTGTAAACTCTTAAGCTGTCTCCGAAATGGCTGCAAATGCAAAGATTCATTGTGTGCTGCCGGTATGCAAATAGTACACTCTCCTTTTCAAGTGTGTTTCTGTAGATCAGTACCATAAAAAATAAAAAAGCAAGTCATGTATCTTTGTGTTCAGGTCAACCCTGGGTGCTAGAAATTCTGCCTTTAAACCAGTCAATTTTAACAGCAAATATGTTTTATACTTTAATATAAGGAAATGCCATCAATTAATGTATTTGTCAAGTAACAAGAGACGTAACACTGAAGGGATACATTCATCATTTTTTTCTGCGTTTGACTATTTGATTAATATTTTCAATATGTAAAAGAAAGAAAACAAACAGACAGATAAAAGCATGTCAAAAGAAGAGGGCTTAAAATAGATCCCTGTGGAATCCCATATTCTTCCGTGAATACTGCTTACTTTGTCTCGTGGAACACTTTAATGTGTGAGTGAAGTAAGTTCACACATTTGAGATGTGCAGCGTGTGACTGTTTATCGCGGTTTCGGTGAGTGATTCAAATGATTGATCTCATGGGTGACTAGCTGCTCTTTGTTGTTAATGTAAACAGGGAAGATCTCACATGTTCTGTGTTTTACACAGCAGTGTCGGTGCTGCTGTGAATTCAGAAGAATGAGGCATGCTTTGTTTGTTGCCAGAAATAAGTAATGTAGTAATGACACTGTCGTATAATTTTATGATATAAGCAAAATGCTAAACATGCTATTACCATTGGGACCTCCAGTATTTTTAGGTTAATGATTCACTTCTGAAAAATTCTGAAACAAAGACTTTTTTTTCTCGTGATTTTAAAATCAACCACAGCATTCAAATAAAACATCATACTTTCAGGCTTACTGATCCTTACCTCGTCCTCTTCATCCTTGACAGGGAGGTAAAACATACATTTCAGAGCATTAAACTTAACTTGGTTTCTCAAAATTGAGAACAACCGTCCAGTGGAAATCTGTGCATTATGGTAAGTGCTCCCCCTAGAGTTCCCTGCGAAGATTTCACTTTTCATTACAGAGCAGTATTCCTTAGAGAAAAAGATGAAGTCCTTTTAGATTTTGCAGATCAGTCCGTTTCCTTCTATTTCACTTCCTCTCACATGCTGTTCTCTTTGACTTTCCTTCTCTTCCTCCATCTCAAAAAAATGTTTTCAAGAAGAAAAAAAACAGGCAGAACAAGATATAAGGTCTGCATGTGGATGTGCACACCAAATTACACCATCATTAACTGTGTAAATGAATCCAGAGTCTGCCCGTGCAGAGTTCAGATGATGTTGTTATTTCTCTATCCAACAGTGTGAGAGGAAGTCTGACCTGCCCTGAAGGAGGATCGAGGGGAACGAGAGATGGGAGGAAAAAAAAAATAGAAATGCTGGAAAATAGAGGGGCGACAAAAAAAGTCGAAAAGGAGAGATAGGATTCAAGATAAGATCAGAGAGTAAAAATATTCAGTGATGACTGTGAGAAGTGAATTTATTTTGGATTAATGATGTATATTTAAGTTCATACACTGAAAATACCAAAGGAGTATTCATTTAACACAATATTTTCATAGTCCCCTTATAAAAAATTCTATTCCTCTGTTCACTTTGATGAAATAGAACTCTCCTGTCCATAGTGTGTGAGATATAACTGTGTGCCTGGTGAAAATGAATAATATATGATTGGCTGGAGACTCCACGGGAAACCATATCCTTCTTTTTCACACTTTGTGTAAATTTTCTGCCTTTTCTGCTGCAGTTTGTGCGTTTGTGTGGACTTGGAGGTTGACCAATCAACTTCTTAGCCCAGGGGGAGTTTGGAGTTGGTGTCTTGAAGGCATGGGAACGCTTAAACTGAATTTTCAACAGGTCATGGTTTGAGCAGGTCACAAGGCTGAAAGAGAAGAAGGGAAAGAAGAAGGAAGCAGAAACATGTTGTATTGACTGGTTGTAGTGGCACTGTGCACAGAATGGAAGCATGAGAAAAGAGAAAAGTCTATTTCATTTGGCATTCAAGTGCAATTGTTGCCTGAACACACACACACACACACACACACACACACACACACACACACACACACACACACACACACACACACACACACACACACACACACACACACACACACACACACACACACACACACACACACACACACACACACACACACTGACCTTTGAGAATTTTTGGTCTTTCCCTCTCCTTTCTTTTCCATTACAGCTGGGGGCCGTTTTTCAAAAATTGCACCCGAAAGTACAGTAATGAAAAAAAGCATGCAAGAAGAAAGAAAGAAAGAAAGAAAGAAAGAAAGAAAGAAAGAAAGAAAGAAAGAAAGAAAGAAAGAAAGAAAGAAAGAAAGAAACAAACAAACAAACAAACAAACAAACAAACAAACAAAGACTGGCTTTGTAGCACACGGTATACTTCACTGTGACAGGCACTGCATTTTAAAGATGTCAGCATGAATGTTAATGCTTCCCTGAATCAATAACGTTTGTGGGATTGTGACCCTCTAACCTTCAGAAGAAATAGAGGTACTATGTTTTCTGTAAAGGAAATCAAATTGACATTTTCCCTTCAGGTTTTAATAGATGGTGGTACACATTATTTTAACATCCATCTGTGGGCATCGGCACACTGCAAGAGTCCTGTATCTCTGCATATTTCCTGTTTAAGTGTTTGAGTTTCTTAATTTAAAACATGTCTGATTTAGATGTATTTTTACACCTAAAGCGCATTAACAAAAAAAAAAAAAAAAAAATAACGTGGCAGAAAGTTATCTGAAAATATTGATTCTTGATATTATCTGTACGCTAAAGATATCCTTGGAGTCAGTAGCTGGTTAGCGTAGCATAGCATTGAGTAAAAAAAAAAAAGAAGCTCGTTGCCATGATATTGTCCTAAACATAACCCCTACGTAAAATGGAAAATGGACATTTTTATTTAATTTTGCTTCCAGAAGTTCTGCTAAACTATGCTAAACAGTTTCTGGTAACTTCATATTCACCATGTCGATTTAGGTTTTCCCTTGTACACACGTTAAACCAGTCCAAACAAAGATTTTCACCCAGGAGACTGGTGTTTGAGTCCATGAGAAAGTCAACGTGGATTTATTTTACAAAACGTAACTAAGTTATTTCCATAACATACTTTACTTAACTTACATAATGTACATTTGGGGACTAACATGATGTATGTTACCTATGTAAAACTACATAATCTTTTCCTCACTCTAATCAAACCTAACTAAACCTAAGGCGAGGCAAAATGTGATACAGTATCCTCTAGGACTGAGGGGTGTATTACATGCCAGACTTCTGCCGTGTTTCGGCATAAACTCCCTGAGATTTAAGTAATAATGGTTTTAAAGTGAGAAAACCCACGTTTGACCCCCAAATAAGCGTTAAAGATGCTGTAAAGTAGAAATGAAAATGAGTTTTAAGTTCATCACACCACAGAAGTGTGGGTTGTTAACTACCCATCCAAATTTGAATGAAAAAAAACCACCGACAAGTTTGTTAAATTAGGCTTTGAAATCGTGAGGAAATCATCAGTCTTCTCTGCTCTGAGACTGGGGGGGCGTGTCCTGAAGGAGCTGAAGCTCCGCCCACTCGCTGGAAGGTGTCCAGTGTCCTGTATGACAGTCCTGTGGCTGCAGTTCTTTTCCCCACTAAGCGGTCCGTCTGACATCCAACCTCTCTGTGACTTCATGCGTGATGTCCCACTGGTCCTCTGTCTCTCTGGAGGACGGAGCAGCCTGCTTTGGGAAAACACAATAGAATCAGAATTTATTTGTCCAATGAGTGAAACATACAGATGCATATAAATGAAGCTTGTCCCCCTGATCTGTAACACAGGAGTAAAACTGGACACCAGAGACAGCGGACAGTGAGTCTCCAACTACTTCTAATGACCTGCATTACAACAGTGGAGATAATAAGAGCGGAGGAGTTGATTTAGTTCTGTAACGACTGCAACATGAACGCTGCATTACATCACATGTCAATTCATTACATCACATCAAATCATTACATCACATGTCAATTCATTACATCACGTCAATTCAAACTTTGAACCTGCTCAGGTCGAGCAGACAGTCTTTCTCTTTCACTGATGTCCCTCCACCTCCTCCTCCACCTCCACCTGCTCCCTGCAGCCTCCTGCACATGTAGTCGGGCTCGTTTATCCGGACCGGTACCGGTACATGAAACCGAGAGGCTCGGTGATCGTAACGTTACACCGGAGTACAAAAACAACAACCCTCATTAATCGTGAGGACTAGATCTCCTCTGGTCCATGTTCACCATCACCCCGGCATGTAAAATACAGAGTTACATATATTATAGTTTCTGATCGTAGCTATATTGAGACGCATAAAAAAAAAAAATCCGCGGTTATCGGAGCATTTTCCTCTGAACTCTGCTACGAGCTCAATAGAAGCTAATTAGCACGTCAGCTCCCATTTCAGCAAAATGAAGTTATTCTACACCGAGTAAAATCACGTTAGCGGTTTGCACCGCGGACTAAATGCAGCAGACTTACTGTGGAAAAGTTATCTCGTCTAATTATAACAAGCACACAGAACTTACGCTGAGTGGTGGACTGCCGACGGTAGCGGCGGAAACTGCCGGTAAATAGCGATGCAGCGCTGCTTCGGAGGTTCTTGCTTCCAGGAAAGATGCACTTGCGGGTGGAGGGAGACGTCCTGTAGCAGCCAGCTGATGTACAATAACAATCTGGCTACGGCAAGGAGTCGAACTGAAGTGGAGTGGGATGACCTCTTGTGCAAATGAGCGCCAGGCTTTTATAGCGTTTCACCGTGTGAGAGGAGGAGCCGTGCAGAAGGTTATACAAAACCGGCTGTGATCTGACGTAGATAGGTCGTTGTGACGTAGATAGGTTGGGTTTTAGCCCCGCCTAAAAAAAAAAACCTGAGCTGAAGACGGGTGAGAAACTGTTCAACGGTCTAACGCCACATTTCAGTGCGACAAAGTTTAAAAGCTTTGCACACGCTTTCAGCGACTCATTTCACACGTATATAATGTATCGAGAAGCAAATCTTGGAATTTGCTTTACAGCATCTTTAAGCGCTGCCGACGCACCCCTGAACGTTTTGTGTTTGCTTCTGTATCAGGGCGTTCCAGTGTTTATGCAAGATTAACGCGCACACATGCGCACACAAGGATGATCACATGACCTGTGCATGCCTCAACAGAGAACAAAATAAGTTTTGTGAATAGAAACGAGTGATCCATTTTATCTCTGTTACCCCCCTCGTCTTTGCTCTTGTCAGTACTACAGCTCCTTTACTTTATTCAACTCCCACTTTCTCTTCCCTTTTATCTCCATGCTAAACTCTCTCTGCCCAGTTAATCTGAGTTCATAAGTTTTTAAACATTATGCTTTCGCTTCCCCCTTTCAAAAGTGAAACTCCTCTCAGTGTGTGTCATGCTTATATGACAATCTGTTCAGTCCTGGTAAAATAAATCCCTACTTTTTATGAAAAGTGGGATAGTAAAAAGCCGATAAATAAAAGAGAAGTGAAGATAAGAGATAAACAACATGTTCATTAGTTCCCTTGAACAGAAGAATGATAACACGCGTAAAGCCTGATGGAAACCTGAGCTTTGACGCAGCAGAAGAAAAGACTATGTGTTATTTTAGCATCAGATCTTTTCCTTTGAAGAGGTTTTGTTCCCATTTGTCTTTGGAGAGAACAGGCCTCACTATGACCTTTAAACGGTTTTCATCTTCTCTTCCACCTCCTGCCTCTTCACTCTCGATCATTATCTAACCCACTTTTTTCCCCACCCATCCATCCATCCATCCATCCATCCATTTTGTCCTCTCTATCCCCCCATCACTTTGAGCTTGTCCTCTTGAAATAATAGCACCTTGTCCTTTGTTATTCTCTTAGCCCTCACTTTTTAAACAACTTCTCCATTAAATTCTCCCTTCAAATGCTACACGCTCCTCAACCTTTGTCCTGCCTCTCAGTCCAGGGAAGGTGCACAGGAGTGCAACACTCGGTGAGGAAGATGAGTAAGCTTGTGAGCCAAGCTGAGTAAATTGCAGAGACAAAGAGAAAGGCTTGCATAATGAAACAGTTCTGTAATGTAGACGTAGACTGTAATGTGGACGTAGTTGGGTCTGACAAAATTAGGCCAATGCAGAAGTGGATTAAGCTGCAATACCATATAGTGCCCCTAGAGGTTGGATCCAAAAAGCCTCTGGCTCCATAAACTCCCATTTAACTTGTCTCATGAAACACAAAGTCAATAGATTTATTTCCACTAGTCATTTTGATGTTGTTAGCTGATGTCAATCCTTCTCATCGGTTTTCTGGCAGTCCATCTGGAAACATTCCTGTTCTTAATTAGAAAATAAGACTCAAAAAGCTTCTTTTTTTTTTGGGGGGGGGGGGGTTGTCGGTTTGACTGACAGGTCTGTGGTGCAGTCAGGTTTCCACTATCCATGGACGGGACATAATGGCATTGAGTTTCCTTTCAGATCAAGTCAGATCCACTGCTTGCCAAACATGGTCACTTCTGGCTCCAAACTGCTCCAACTAATGTGATGGCTGATATCTGAACTGCATTCACAAACCAATGGGTGACGTCACTGTTGGTTGCCTCTTGTTTATACCACATACAGCACATTGTTGTGGATTTCTCATTGCATTCAGAAGTCTATGTGAAGCAATATGCTACTAGATGGCTACAACAAAAGAGTCTGTTGTGTTCTTCTGTGATTCATGTTAAAAAAAAATTAAAAAAAATAATACAAAATTGGCCACAACTGTGCTTTATGTCCATCAGAGAACAAAGAGAGGCTCCAACCATGTCAGGAAGACATGAGTCTCAGTTTATGGCTCGTTACCGTGGCAACGTACTGTAATGACATCCACTATATATGTGGCTGAAGTGCTAACAGGGAACAGGCTCACACAAACTCAGTGTCTGTACGTGTTTGTGAGTGTGTGTGTGTGTGTCTGTGTGCATGCATATGTGTGTGTGTGTGTGTGTGTGTGTGTGTGTGTGTGTGTGTGTGTGTGTGTGTGTGTGTGTGTGTGTGTGTGTGTGTGTGTGTGTGCGTGTGTGCGTGTGTGTGTGTGTGTGTGTGTGCACGGCAATGTACGAAGGGGCAGCAATGTTAGCATAATGGAAAGGATGACATTTATACCACAAATTGCCTTGAAGTCAGCAAAATAAAATCCACTCCTGGCAAGAAGGCTGTCTGGTGAAAGAGAAAAGGATCCTGGAATAAGAGAGGAGAGGAGAGGAGAGGAGAGGAGAGGAGAGGAGAGGAGAGGAGAGGAGAGGAGAGGAGAGGAGAGGAGAGGAGAGGAGAGGAGAGGAGAAAATACTCTAAAACATCACTTGAAAGCAAAATGGGAAAATAAAATACCTTCAAGTAAATCAAACAAATAAAATAACCAAAATAAAACACCAAAGAACAAAAGAACAATCAGTCGCAATGATCAATATGTTCAGAAGTTCACAACCAGCTCTCCACCAGCACCCACTGAGCATAAAATGCTCCCAATAGTCCATCTGTCCCTGAAGGCCTGTATATTGTCCACCGTCTGGTAGTAGGCGTGTTCCACCCTGAGTTGGGCCTGCAACAGTCCCTCCAGAACTTTCACCGGATCCTCACTACCGGCACCCCGAGCCCGATTCTTCCGCGTCAGCCAGATGGCCAGCTTGGCAGAACCGGATAAAAAAATTCACCAGTGTGTGGACAGCCTTCTTTTTTGTGCAGTATTTCGGACCAAAGATGAATAAAATGAAAGAAAAGTCCTCTCCAAGACCCTGAAACCATCTTTTTAAAAGTTCAAAGAGTGCTGAGAGCCGAGGACACCGAACAAACAAGTGTTCCAGGGTCTCAGTCCGACAGCAGAAAGAACACTCCTCCCCCAGGTGTGGATCCAGGTGTGCTCTGTATCTGTTTGTAGCTATTGCCCCATGTACAACCCTCCACTGGAGGTCTGCCATCCGCTTTTCAACGGGCAGTTTGTACAGGCACCTCCAGCTGCCTTTCATCTGGGAAACATCTGGGCCAAAGAACTCGGTCCACCTCGACTCCTTCAACCCCGCCAGAGAGCGGAAGTTCACGGCCTTGACGCAGATTTCAGAAATTGCTTTTTTTCCCTGCTGCCTGAAATTTGTCCAGGTGAGGGGTTGTGAACGTCAGCAGCTTATTTCCTCCCCCCCTGCCAGTCCCCCACAGCTGGGGCAATGAGCAGTGTGTGTGTGTGTGTGTGTGTGTGTGTGTGTGTGTGTGTGTGTGGAGGGGGTGTACTCACTCTCTTCATCCCACTGGTCAGTTTCCTGCAACTGCTCTCAGGCGTTGTGGCAGGGCGGCACAGACCTCCTCCACTATTCTGTTGGTCAACCTGACAGGCGTGATGACGTGATGTTGGCGTTCTGCCTGAAGGTGACCATGGATGACGCTGTTGATGACATCTTCACCAAATGTCCCAGTTTAGTGCAGCCGGCCTCCTGGTGGCGTCAGAGCGATGAGTCTGTGCCACAGACAGGCAACGAGAACTCTTCCCCTATACGGCAGATGGGGCAGCAACCATTTCCATTTAGACAACCGAGCACACATAACTCCCTCCAAGTTATTTTTCTGAAAGTCCTCAGAGCCTAAAAACACACCCGACACCTTTAAACCTCCTTTTCCCCACTGAAGACCTCCAGGCAGGTGAGGCACCGTCTGATATCTCCACTGTCCCACCAATAAGGCTTCAGATTTTGCCCAGTTCACCCGTCCAGATGAAGCCCTCTCATGAAGAGACAAGGTATCCGGCAGACAAAGAACATCTCCCCGGCCCCTGATGAAGATGTTTACATCATCAGCATACGCAGACACAGCGGGGAGGGGGGGGGGGACAAAAGACCGGAGGACCCAGGTAGTGACAAACCACTGGGCCGACTTCTCAGCCGGCACAACAGAGGCTCAAAAGCAAGGCTGTGTGGTTTGCCCCGAGATAGGACAACCCCGTCTTATCCCTCGTTGTACAGGGATCGGTCGACTCAGCCCAGCTCCCATTTTTACCATGCATTCAGCACCACTGTACAACAGACCCACCCAAGTAAAAAAAAAAAACAAACATCACCAGGCCCAACAGCCCCGAGTGCAGAAAACAGATCGTGGAATTTACATACGTCAAGCACATCACAAAGTAGACAAATGTTATCCATAACTGTTCAATCCAGGATACAGTAAGTTTGGTCACTATTTACAATTACTTCCAAGTAGTCTCTTAGTCTGGTGGATAAGGCTCTGGAAAGCACCTTATAGTCAGTACAAAGCAGGCCCACTGGTCTCCAGTTCTTAAGAAGGGCCAGGTCGCCCTTCTTGGGCGGCAGGGAGAGTACTGCCCGCTGACATGAAACAGGAAGTGATCCTGTTTTAAAACATTCCAACAAAACGCAATGCAAGTCAGAACCGATGATGTTCCAGAACTGAAGGAGTCCGTGGAGAGGCCGTGGATTCCCGCAGCCCTTCCTGAGTCCATCTGGTTCACTGCAGCCGTCAGCTCCTCCAGCGTCAGCTCTGCGTCCAGCGTAGCCCTCTCTGCTGGACTGAGCTGGGGAACACCGTTCCAGGAGCTCCTCACGGCTCACTGTACAGCATTGCTCTTCCCCAAAGAGAGCAGCGTAGAGCTCCACGGCGTGACTCCTCATCTCCCTCTGGTCAGTGGTTATCCCGCCTCCCGGGAGCTTCAGACAAGTCATCTGATTCCTCTGCGCCACCGATCGTTCCAGGTTGAAGAAAAATGAGCTTGTGAATGTCCTTCAACTGGAGAAAGCGAGACCTGACCAGAGCTCCCTTCACTCTCTCTTGCAGGAAGGAGCGCAACTCCAACCTCCTCTCCTGCAGCATTTGGCCCACACCAGGATCCGGGTCTCTCTGGAAGCCCTCCTCAATACTTTTTTATGTTGGCTTCTAGGTCTTTGACAGCAGACTTGATTTTAGTGGTGCAGACTTGATTTTAGTGGTGCCGTTTGAGGTGTACTGCTGGCAGAAAACGCGGATCTGTGCCTTTCCGACCTCCCACCACTGTTTTTCCTGGGATCACAAATGTCTGTTCAAAACTTCATTGCAATCCATCCGGCAGTTTTTGAGCTCTTTCAGTCTGGACTGGTGGCGGACCGGCCGACATTAACACCCCTAAAGAAATTTGGCTAAAGGTGTTCAAAACGAATCAAATTCATTTGATTTGTCTGCTGATTATGAAACACATTCCTCCCATTGTGTTGTAGTTTCTCTATTCTGCTGTTATTGATAGACTCGAGTCATTAAGTCGCGGCCGACTGATTCCTGTGTGCATGTGCACATGACTGTCAGAGAAGACAAATTAAGCCTCGAGTTCCTGCTCTGAGAAGTGTCGCATGAATTCCTTTTCATGCAGTAGAAAAACAAGGGTTGGTGTACTAATGACAGAAGAGAGAAACAAAGAGGTACTGTCCACCTTTGTGTGTGTGCTTACAAGTTGTGGAATAAGTCAATGACAAAAGTATATTTTTTTCTAGTTTTCATGATTCGTTAACCCGTTAAATACCAAATTTGCAGTTTAAGTACATGAATTTTACTCCCTAGGCCTTCCTAATACACAAACTTAATATGAAAGTACGCACCAATAGTGACGGTTAATATATTTACACCTCTGTAAATATATATATTTTTATAGATAAATATAAAACTGTATATATACCACGGTGTAATTCTTAAAATATAGCAGTAGTCGACTCTTTTAAGAATAAATGTACAAAATGTGATAGTTCTATTTGTTAAATAGGGTGTTTTACTGATACTGTCTTGTGGAAGAGAAGGATATCTTCCTTCACAGATGCGAATTCAACAGATCTAGTTTTGTGACTTTCACACTGGTCACGATATATTGCTAAATTTTCATCAAAACAATCCGCTTTTTAATTTCAAAGTTGAATTTCTGGCCCAAAGCCAACAAAAAAAACAACAACGTTCCACACGGTAACAGGTTGATCTTTAGCTACAGGTGTGCTCACACGAACTTTTATGCGAAGCCACCTTTTGTTTCCTGGTCTGCGTCACGGTCACCAAACTAAAACGAGTTTAAAAAGCAACACCAAGCAACTAAGGGCGAAATAAAAATCTGAAAGTATTGTTAATTTGTGCACACTGCATCTACAGCAGTGACAGGTGCAATGAGCTGCATTATGCAGGAGTTAGATGGATGCAAAGAGAACCTGATTTGCCACCAAGCTCTAATTGGTGCAAAGACACAACTAATGATCATTAAGTGGGGAATGATAGCCCCAAGCTAACTCTTCTCACTCCATAAGGATATAATCCATAATTCATAGCCAACAGCTGAGCAAATGAGGACAGAAAGAAAGAAGAAAGAGAGAGAGAGAGAGAATAAGGGGAGACGACAAAGACAGAGAGGAAGAAGGCCAAGGAGATAAAACGTTGACTTTGGGTCGTTTGTGTGTGTGCGTGGTGAGTGATGGATGCAAGTGTCACGTGCATTCATGTGTGGATCTGCACATATATGTGACTCTTGATGCCAAACTTTGCCTGTGCACACGTACGTGCTGTATTTGTTGTGTGTGTGTGTGTGTGTGTGTGTGTGTGCGTGCGTGTGTGTGTGTGTGTGTGCGTGCGCATGTGTATGCTGTTAGGCAGGCTGCTTGGTGTGTGAAACTGTGATTGAGGTGACAGTGAGCCTGTGAGAATAGTTAGCATCCACCCAGACACACACACACACAAAGTCACTCACACAAACACACTCATGAACACACAAGAACAGCAGCTGTTGCTAATTAAAGATTCATGCTCAAATTCCTGTGAAAACTCAATGTGGCAATGAACGCTGGGGACAGGACGAGAGGGAGGGGAAGGGGAACGAGAGGAATGATAGACGGAGTGGAAGAGAAAGAGACGGGGAGAGGAGAAAAGGCGACGATGGAGACAGAAGGTTGTCTTAAAAAATCCCACTTTCCACCTGATGAACTATTAACATGAACTGAAACACAGGTACAACACTCACCTCCGTCAGTCTGAAAGGGCGTCGGATGTTACGCCCTCCTGGGATCGTAGAGGCACAGGAACAGAGAAACAAGCATGCGGAACAAAATGGTTGACATCTGTGATCACACCGACTCAGAGGACGGGGTGAAAACGTTTTGACTGAACGTCATCGGATGTTCGAACAGTTAAAGAGCGGCTCAGATGTGATTCAGGCTGGATTTTGAATTCAATTTGATAAGGAGAGACGATTTGGAAGTGTGATAACATCCTATTCATGTGAAGAATCTTGATTAGTCACGTACCCATATAACATTGTAGATGGGCACGATCACAGACGCAGGTGCTGGTTGAAGAAATTCAGCTGGACAATTTAACATCTAAAGCCAAGTTCAGACCAAAGATTTGGGACAAGAAAGTGTTTCAGAACGTCGCAGTGAAATGTTGCAGGTCTTGTTGAGAAATCTAATTCATGGTGGATTTATTTTCAGATGGAGCACCTGAAAGCTGATAAGGAATGACTTTAGCCAATGATACCAAAATGACCAGTTCGTATTTCATGAGTGACGTTGAATGGCACCCCATTGAGCCAGAGCCTTTGTGGAGCCGACCCCTAGCGGCCCTGGGGGATATTGCAGTTTAAGGCACTTCCGTATCGGCCTCATTTTTCAGACCCAGAAGCTACTTCCACTTTTATGCGTCTATAGCCTGAACTGATCCTAAAATAAACCTCTTTGATCGGATGGAAAAGTAGATTGGATAAAGAAAGAGGCGCACCAAGACATCATTTATCTGAAAAGGAATAAAGGCCGTTATGTTTCCACAGTAGCCCTGAAGGGACAAAGCAAACACTGACTGTAGAGAAGACCTTTCGTGGTTTTACGGGTTTTTGCGGCCACCGTAGATTCCCTTACATGTTTGGAAGGGGAGGGTGACGCGAAGGGTTGCCATCTGCAACCTAACCTCCAGATGCCACTTAATCCTAATCACTGTTCCTTTAATGTGAGGGTACTGAACTAATGATTCATTAACAGTCAAATGCGTAGGTCTATTTTAATATTTAGGGTCCGAGCATTGATGGTGCGAAAGCCTTATTGTTCTTCAAGGAATTATTATTCCGCGTTATTATTATTCCTCCTATTATTATTTAGTGGAGTTGCGAGTGGGCGTGGCCAAAATGGCTCACTAGCGCCCCCCGAAACAGATGGCCCCGGCGATACATTTACCTACATGCACAAGATTCGGTGGAAGTCCGCCATTTTTTTATTTAGTCGCCATTTTTGGCGATTCACACACGTTGTACTTTAACGAACTCCCCCTACAGATTTTGTCGGACCAACTTGAAATTGAGTCTGTGCACTCTTAACATGTTTAGAATTAGAAGTTATCAAAATAGTACGTTTTCGTCGATCGGTGTGCCCGTGGCGTGGCGGCTGAAGATAGTCCGGCGGAAATCAACTTCAGCTGAAGATAGTCCAGCGGTCTACGACGTCGATGCCGAGCTGGAAACGACCGGCGGCCCAAGGCTAAATGCATCAACACAAACAGCAGCACGTGCTCTCTGAAGGTCTGACTTTTCATTTATGTTTCAAATGTGTCTGCGTTCAGCCTTTAAAACTCACAAACCTGTGACTCAGCCTGTAGTGAGTTAAACATTTTTAAAAGAGCTGAAAAACGTTGTCTTCTTTGGCTAATTGATCCCACTCAACCCCTTACTGGATATACTTCCACCTGGACAGTCATCCAACCAGAAACAAGAGTATTTATGTTATGGACCTCACCACTGGAAACTTCTTCTTACAACAGTGACGATGTTTGAACTTTCTCTTGAACAGTTTCACTCAAAAGTCCAGAGAAACAACAATAAGCCGCCTGAAAATCTCTCCCGGGCGACAGGCTCTTTGCATTTTGCTGAAGCATCGGATGTAATCGTAATAACCTTTTCTTGGCATTTCCAGGCAATCAATAATTCCGTGTGCTTGGAATTTTGTGAACTGCCCGAAGTACAACACTTTTCATAAAGACAAGGAACCGCTCAGTGATCAGCTGCTGAAAGCACTCAGGCTGTTTAGCCTGATTCGAACGCAGGACAATACTAATACAAATATCCGGTGACATTTGAGAAGGCAGTCAAAGATATTTTTCTACAATTACATTTCACGGTTACATTTTTACCGCAGTGGAATGGCAGCGTATTGATTGTCTTGACAAAAATGTCACTATATATTTAGATTAGCTCTGATAACTATAGATAAAACACACACACACACACACACACACACACACACACACACACACACACACACACACACACACACACACACACACACACACACACACACACACACACACACACACACATTACAGAACATTACAGCACGTTGTCTGCACATCTACTAATTAACTCATAGCTGCAACTCCGTCGATGTTTTTCCAGTGTCGAGCTCTAACTGTGAACCAGCGGTGAAAAGTGCTGAGGTTGATTTAACAGTAAATTAACACTTTGCTTTAAAAATGGTTTCTACTTCTTTGTCACCTGCACGAACAAACAGGTTCAACTAATCAGTTCAGCTTGAAGGCTGGGAGTTTTATGTTCATCAAAAACTTTACAATATTGTTACACTACATTTTGGGCTTCAAAGTGTTTAAAACTACTAATTTTGCTTATAAATATAAATCTACATTCAAGAATGAACAAAAAGGAGCTGATGGTGAAACCAATTTGTGTAACTCTACAATTGCACTGTATAATTAACCATGGGAGCATGGTTTTCAAAGACAAGCAGAACAAAGACTGACAGAAATTCATAATTAATAAATGTTTCATTATAATTAACCAGCAGTTTATATCCAACATGACCTTGACTTGCCTATAGCATCCAAACTAATTGCTTGATTATTGTTTTTACATAATTGAGGAAGAGTTCATGTTTTTTTTTCCCCTTTGCGTATTCCTGAGGAGATGACAGGTTTGCACTGACCTGAATGTGGGGTTCAACATTAAGGGGAGAGACAGAAACAACAACAAGCGACAATAAATTAAGGGTAGAAAAAAAGAGAGAATAAAATTGAAACAGATGAGAAAGCAATAAAGACACAAATGAAATGAAAAGACTATAGGATTATCAGGTAGTATACGGTCTCATAAGTCTGCTAAACGAGTGACAGCAGTATTAATGAACCGCTAATGAGCTATAATGAAATGTAAAATGTGTGTGCGGGCTTGATGCATTCCTGTTTGCTGACTTTTGCTCAGACGTGTGCTTATTAGGTCTGCGAATGTACAACCTGCGCAAATTACCGCTGGATCTCCGGCGGCAACATTAAAGCCATTTTCAAGCCCCTTATAGTTATTTTTTAAATGCCATGTTGATGGTTCCCTCACCAATTTCATCGAGACATTACTAAACCCTGTTTGGAGACTCGGAAGCTGTAATCTGGAGTCCTTTCTGCTCCAGCGCTGCACTTTTGTTTGATTTGTGATTTGGTTTATGAACCTGCACGGGCTTTAATGGAAGAGACACACACTCTCTGATCCCCATTATCTACCTTCTGCTGCAAAGAGAGGCAGATAAGAGGAGGAGGTGGAGGAGGTGGAGGAGGAGGAGGGGGAGGAGGAGGAAGAGAGGAAAGAGGCTAAAAATGATGACCAAGTCATGGCCCTCATTATTGAATCCCATCAATGGGGGAAGGGGGGATGGGAGGGGGGGGCACAGAATGGGGAGAGGGGTTGTATTTGTACATTGATCAAGAGAGAAAATTGTGGGATGTTAATGATAAAGTGAAAGAACAGGGAGTGAGTGATTTCCCCAACAAAAGGGAAAAAAAAAAAAAAAAAAAAAGGGAAGGTAACCCACGGAGCAAGAGATAATAGGAAGAACAGACCAAGCCTCTGATGTGCATGTGTGAGGGGATGAAGGAGCCCGGTCAGCCTTCATAAGCCATTGATTTACACAATCCCAGTCACCACCTAATATTTCATCTGTGCCACATTTGCAATCTCCCATCCACTGAGGCCATGAGCCATTACCGATGGCCGAGGATCACAGCATGGTGGCCTCCTTGGAGTAATGAGATAGAGAGAGGTGGGAAGTGAGAGACGGGGCAGGCAGTAAGGAGAAAGAGGAGGAGGAGGAGGAGGAGGAAGAAGGAGTAGAGGACAAAATAGGGGATAATAGAAGAGAAGAGGAGGATGGGGATGAGGTTTGGATGGAGGTTTCTCTGTGTGCCATTATGGAGCATGAAAAGGAGAAAATCAAATGGACAAAAACATTTCAGAGATGGGCAGAGGGAGAGATAGAGTGAGTGAGATGGGGGGGGGGGGCTGAGGGAGCGTACAGGTGGAGTAGGACAGAGACAGATGTGAAAGAAAGATTGCTTTTCTCTAATTACGTCCCTTTTCACTGTCAGAGAAACGGATATAAAGCTAATTCCATCTGCCCTCCTTCTTATCCCCCCCCCCCTTTTTTTTTTCTTCTAAAAGCTCAAACTCGTTTTCTTTACCCCCCTTTCACACGCAGCGTGTTAGAGGCTGTTTTCATGACACCGAAATGAACAGATGGCAATATCGGTCCAAACAAAAGAGACATTTTGCGATGGCTATCACCGTGACAACAACCCCTCGGCCACCTGTGCAACGTCCTCTGCTTCTGTTCTGTCAAAGGCAGAGCTCCATCTTCTTCTGTTTGGCTTGGTCTACCTCTACCTGTCCATTCAGCTGACTCTTGTCTCCATCCCTCTCTTTAGATAACCGTGTTTTTCTACCCACAGATAATCAGCGCTGGCTAGAAACCCCAGCGTAACGAAATTTACGTTAAGAATTACACTTTTACATTGGTAATATTTTTCATATAAGAGTTTTCTGTAATTGAGTATTTTTAGTAAAAGATGTGAATCCTTCTTCCACAACTTGAAGCCCATCATCTTGCATCTACAGTGTGCTGCCTGCAGTTGGTCAGAAAGATCTTAAAAATTGAATCGACCTACGTGAAAAGGTGATTAACGGGCAGCATAAAGACAAGATAGATATCGCGAGTATAAATGCGCTCGTAGCCATTTCATTTAAATGCTTGAAAAAAGTACGATGCATAATCGTATCACCATGCATCAGTGGTCCCGTAATTGGGCCATTTCTTATTCAAAAGCGCATTATATTGTAACTTTGTGCGAGATAAAAGTCCTAATTACTCCATTGTGATTATATTTGATTAAGTCTTTCCCCCCACACCCTCAGAAATCACACAATCTCATTGAAGGGGTAATTTCCTACTTCAAAAGCTAATTAAGCCAATCAGAGCACAAAGGACTGGCTGTAGCCATGACCCAGCATGCACTGCATTTAACAACCCAAAATAGCAAGCAAAGTTAAATTGTCAGTTTCTTTTGTCGCAAGGTGATTAACGCATACTTTGTCTATCTAGTATATGGAAGGTGATGGTGGCCGTCGGCTGCAGCAAAAAAAACTCACGCAAAATTGGAGATGCGTGATCTTGAACGGACACCAGTAATGTGCACTCGTAACAGCCGCCCAGTGCACTGCAGAGAACTCTACAAAGAACTGGTAAGGGAAAGCCCCTCCGAACAGTCCAGAATGAGTGGCAGGACGCTGTGAACACGACTCTGTCTTGCCATCGCTACAGGAACTTTGGAACCTGAATGAAGGGCTCTGATAGGCCCAGTGGGGAGGAGATTGCTCTGTCCCTGATTGGATGATTAGGGGCTGCGGGGGCTCAAATCAGCCGTTTTCAGGAAGAGAGTGGTTTGGTTAAGTGGATTGGCACTGTGTGTGCTCTGTGTGTGCTCTTTATGAGTGCTCTTCTTGTGTCTTGTGCCCATGTCTGTGTTTAAACGTGTGTGTGCGTGTGTGTGTGTGTGTGTGTGTGTGTGTGTGTGTGTGTGTGTGTGTGTGTGTGTGTGTGTGTGTGTGTGTGTGTGTGTGTGTGTGTGTGTGTGTGTGTGTGTGTGTGTGTGTGTGTGTGTGTGTGTCTGGATGCATGTTTAGAAATAGGGGAAGTCCAGTTCAAAAACTCGGGCAAATTAGCAAGGGAAAAGAACGGGGATAGGTAGCACTGCGAGGAGGAGAAAGGTGGAAACAACGGTTTGTGTGTTTGTGAGTCCACCTAATGATAGATGGATCGATGTAACATGAGATCAAGGGAGAGGGGAAATAAGCATAAAAATGAGGAAAGTAGGATAAAAAGAATAAACTACAGCCAAAGAAAAAAAAGGAGAGGAGTACGGGAAGAGTAGCACAGGTGGTTGAACAAAGAACCGTGGTTATTTTAGTCAGCTGGGTACCCATGACAACTGAGGCACTGAGGTGTGTGTGTGTGTGTGTGTGTGTGTGTGTGTGTGTGTGTGTGTGTGTGTGGCTGGTTCAATCTGCTCATAGACTCTTCCACTACAGCTGCTGTCATTACCAGATGCGAAATAGGTTTTTGGAGACTTGCATGTATTTTGCCGCTGCCATTGTCGCCAAGTTGCCGTTGCCATTGCCGACAGGCTGCGTGTGTGGACTCGGCATGTTTATTCAGTTGGAGCTCTTGGTTGTGCCTCTTGTCATGTGAGAGCTGCTGTCAATCGACTCAAGACCGTTTCTGTCATGGTCCAATTTTGAATATAAGACGAATCTTGTCACATGAGACGGATGAAAACACACAAAAGAAATCTGTGCTCAATGTAAAGACGTTTCTGTACACTTCATCAAGAACAAAGGGTTATTATATTATGCCTTAGATCTATCCGCAGCCCAATAAGCTGGCATTTCTCCTTGTAAAGAATATTCCATTGGATCGTTATGCTGTAGATAAATCCTAATTATTCCATTCTGATTATATTTGATTAAGCCATTCTCCTCACACTCTAAGAAATTACACAATTTCACTGAAGGAGTAATTTCCTACTTCAAAAGATGATTAAGCCAATCAGAGCACAAAGGACTGGCTCTTGCCATGACCCAGCATTCGTGATGTTTAATTATCTAAAAGTGATAACAAAGTTTTCATTTTCTTGTCTTCTCTTTGTGATGTGCTTTATACTTATGTGGCCAGATAATGCATAAAATTAAGTCCAGCGTGAGTTTTCTAGTAAACCTTAAAACCTTGATCACAGTGCGGTGAAGTAGTTCTTACAAAAAAAAACAGCTTACAAAAAACAAAGTTGGCTGTACAATAAGTGACGGAAATCAACAAGGAACAATTACAGCCAAACAGACAAGACAAAGTGAGATTCCATTATTCAATTCAATTCAATTCAATTCAATTTCATTTATATAGTGCCAAATCACAACACAGGTTATTTCATGGCACTTAATATATTAAAGTCCTTACAGCAAGACTTTACAACATTATACAGAGAAACCCAACAATTCAACAATTCCCACATAAGCTAGGAGGGGGAAAAAAACCAACCTCCAAAACCTCCTACAGAGGGGAAGGAAAAACTCCCTCTTAATAGGAAGAAACCTCCGACAGAACCAGGCTCAGGGGTGGGCGGCCATCTGCCTCGACCGGTTGGGGTGAGAGGAGAGCATTATCATATTACCTGTTTGGTTCTTTTCCTTCTGTCTGTGTTGTCCCACTGTCGTCATGTCAGCCAATCTGTCTCTGTTGATTTCTACATTATGGAAAAGTTGGTATTTCTAAAAAAAAATATAAAGAATAAACATTCCATAATTGTAATCTCATGGTTTCAGTTGACATCCATGTCTGTCCAGACTCATACAATACATGCAGTGAAATCTGAAAATTTTGCCAATAATGCTGATCCTAATAGAACATTTTGTTTTAGCCATCACAGTGGACAACGCTTCAAATATGAATGTTGTTTCAAAGAAGCTACGAACTCTATAACACGGATGCTTCAAAGACATCGTAACCCCAACAGCACTGAAGATCTATACAATCACCACAGTTTCAGGGTGGACACCCAAGATTGGTGTCACCACTTCAGTATCTAACCCAATGTGAAATATGGTCATATGTATGCTTCCCCCTTATATTCCTACTTATTGTACTCACAAGAATGGAATAGACATGAGGTTACAGTGACCTTTGACCATGCACCACCAAAGGATGATGAGTGCACCCTTGAGTCCAAGTGAAGGTTTGTGCCACATTTAAACTTCACCAAAACCTAATCAGTTCATCCTTGAGTAAAGTTTTTTTGTTTTTTTACCAAATTACCAAAGACATTCCTTTAAGGCGTTCCTGAGACATCAGATACGTGGGAATGGGATGGATGGATGGATCGGACAGAGGTGAGGTCAACGTGAGGCTGCCCTTCGACCTTTGGGCACCAAAATTCAATCAGTTCATCCTTGAGACCGAGAGGTTTCTGCCAAATTTGAAAAAAATGATCTCGTTTTCCTGAGATATCATGTTCAAAAGGTTAGGATGGACTTGAGGTCACAGTGATCTTTGACTAACAAAATCTAATCAGTTCATCCTCGAATCCACTTGAATGTTCCTCAAACTCTGCTGCCACTGCTTTCTATGACTTCCACCATCTTTTTTTCATCAACTGATCCATTAGGCTGCCTCCATTCCCAGCTTCTTTTTTTTTTTTTTAATTTATTTATTTATTTTACTTGTTTCTGGAGATTCGTAATTCTAATTTCTGGACATTGAGGTCCTGACTATTCTTTTATTTACATTACTCCAAAAATATGGAATACGTTTAGAACTTGTTGGCCTTGAGAAATGTTTTGGAAATAAAGTAAATGATCATAACCTGCTATGGAAACTTTGCCTCATTGTTTTGATCAGGGAATTTGTCACGAGAGTTCCCCATTTCAAATAGCATGGAAACCTTATCGAAAGACAAGAAGTCTATAATCAATACTATATGTTTTCATATTCTTGTAAGATGTGAATGTTAACCCAAGTATTCAAATGTGGACGTTAAAATTGGTTCATTGTGTCTGTGTTTGAGAGAGAGAGAGAGAGAGAGAGAGAGAGAATACCACTCTGCATAATGGCTTCCTCTCCGTTTTATTTGTCAGTATGCGCGTTTGTGACCGATTCTGTGCTGATGTTTTTCAGCTCTGAGCTTCTTTGCGCGCAGGGCTGTTCATGTGTGCGATGTATGTGTGTGTGTGTGTGTGTGTGTGTGTGTGTGTGTGTGTGTGTGTGTGTGTGTGTGTGTGTGTGTGTGTGTGTGTGTGTGTGTGTGTGTGTGTCAAAGTGTGTAATGCTCAGTTGTGTGTCCTGTCCTGTTTTCTTGTACAGTTTCTTCACAGTTAACATCTGTTCAGTCTTATTCTCCAGAGGGATGGTGGACCCTATCTCTGTACCTACCGCTGTGATTCCACCAGCTAATGAGCTTTTCCGACAGACACACACAAACTCGAGTATAATCTCACACAGGCGCACACACACACACACACACACACACACACACACACACACACACACACACACACACACACACACACACACACACACACACACACACACACACACACACACACACACACATAAATGATTACTGTATGCATGTCTAATCCCCTTAAGGATTTAGTAAAAACACACTTTATGGGGGACGAAATGACATGTATCAGTTAGTACAGTATGTCTTTCTGCATCATCAGCACAGCCAAACTAAGACTTGAGTACATTATGTGTCTTATTAATCATATGTTCAGCAAAGCGGTCGACACCCTGGAGGGAAGAATGTGTCACTTTATCTGTTCAGCTGAGACAAGTACAGACAGAACAACAACTATTGCCCTTGACATTGTTTTGTTCTCATTAAGGCATGTGATGAGTTGAATTTAATAGGCACTAGCCATATATTGTCACTTGCGTAGCTTTATTATGATACCTTTAATTTATTCCAGTGAAAGTATATATGTGCAATGTGAAATTTAGAAGCAGTTTTAATGTAATTTTAAAATGAACGCTCGTGTATATACAGCAGCTCAGTATGTTTGTAGTAAAACTATTGTTCGCATGAGTTTTCTGACTGTCTTGTTCGCATTATAAATGATGTCAGCACTGTGACATGGAGGCCTGAGGTGGGGTGAAACTGTAATTCAGGCCAGAGATTTTACTTCATTCCAGGCCACTCTGTTCATGCAAACTGCCTAACCACTAATTTTGTAATATAACCACATTCGTTGATGTAACAAGTACTGGACTAATTATATATTTGGCTATGTTAATCTGACAGGAAAATGATCTCGATTACAAAACACAAAAATGTGTGACTGACCAACAAGTGGGCTGTCTGACTATTAAGTTTTAAAGGTTCGCAAAGGCTTTGAGTGCACCCTTAGAAAATGCCTAGGAACATACCAATCATTGCTCACACAATTTGAAAGCCGAGACACAACTCAATTATCCCAGACTCACACACAAAGAGAGTTAGTCACTGAGGTAGCTTAAATGTTAAAACAATTATATTAACGTGTCAAGCATATCAGTTCTCTTGACTGACCTGGTCCTTCATTGGCCAACATGTCACTTATTGGCAGAATTCAGCTGCATCTGTGGCAAAGGACCTTTCTCTTTTTTATTCTGTACCTCTCTGCTTCTTTTATTATCTGACCTTCCATTTCACCGGGCAACTCATTCATTCTCCCATTTTCTACTGCTGATCTGTGGTCGGGTCAAAGTGGCAACAGGCTGAGCAAGTTAGCCCAGACCTCCCTCTCTTCCCGGCACATCCGGTGGAAATCTCAAGGTGTTCTCAGGCCAGATTAGCTATATAATCCTTTCAGCATGTCCCGGGTCTACCCTGGTGTCTCCTACTTGCGGAACATGTCCGGGAAACCTCCAATGAAAGGTACCAGAAGGCATCCCAATTACATGGACAAACCACCTTAACGGGCTCCTTTAGATGCAAAGGAGCGGCAGCTCTACTCTGAGCTCCCTCCTGATGTCGGAACTCTTCACCCTATCTGAGTCTGAGCCCGCACACCCCGCAGAAAAAAACTGATTTCAGCCGCCTGCATCCACAATCTCTTTCTTTTGGTCATTACCTGAAGTCCATGACCATAGTTGATCGTGGGAACGATCGACGGGTAAATCGAAAGCTTTGCCTCCCGGCTCAGCTCCCTCTTCATGAAAATGCTCCGGTACAACTCCTGCTTCACCGCTCACGTCGCACCAACCCGCCGGTCAATCTCCCGCTCCATCCTGCCCTCACTCGTGAACAAGACCCTGAGATACTTAGACTCCTTCAGCTGAAAGGAGTTTGTGTCAAATGTCATCGGTAGAGTCGCAGGTAGAGAGTTGTTGCTGTGTTACCAAGAGATGCGAGCATGTCACTTATGGCATGCGCACAGTCACACTGGGGACAACGAGGCGGATTCCAGGAGATCTTTTAAATCATTCCTGCTTGCTATATAATCGCTGTTCAAGTTGCATGTTCATGGCAGGCCAAAGCAACTCAGAGGACACGGGGAAATGTCCCGTTGCTCCCAAGATGCTGTCTACCAGTGATCGAAACAGCATAGAGAGTAATCAGAACAGCAGACTACAAGGCATCTTTGGATTACAACAAGCAAATTAGTAGGTCTGGGCATCTGATTCGATGCCTCCCAGACACCCGCCTGTGGAGGTATGCCCAACGGAGAGGAGATACCAGAACAGACCCAGAACACAGTCGAGGGATTTCAAGTCTCATTTGGCCTAAAACATTCATCAAGATGTCCAGAAGGGGAGCTAGAAGATGTAGTGACAAATTTACTCTGCTTGATTCGCTGCAATTGAGATCCAGACGAGAAGAAAATAGTCTGATAAGATAAAGGTAACTGAGGTAAATGCACACCACTGCTACTGCTCCATGAACCGATGTGGTACAAGATGCCAAATCAAGCTGACCACAACTAGTGAGCTGCGTGGGCAATGAAACCACTAACTTTCTACTGTCATTTTTTCAAATCTATGCGTTGGACTAAATAAGTTTAAGGTCAGAGAAATGTGCTTCTGGTGGAAAACTTACAGATTTATAACCCTGGTTGGACAACTGCAAGAAAAATAGTAAAACAAAAGTTAGCAGGTATATTTATAGTCTGTATTGCACTGTAAAAAAAAAAAACACTTTGGATAACCACATGCCACTAAAGTCACATGGAAGCTTACTGAGTACCACATGCCGTATGAGAGCAGTGGTCCTGTGTAGTGGAGCATGGTACAATTCCTGTTCATACTAAAAATATCAGCACTCAGGCTATTGTGATGCACTCCTGCGTGTAGTCATGAATCTGGGTTGAAAAATGGGAAAAAAATAAAATAACATAAGATCTTTATCCCAGCCACCTCAGTGGCAAAAAAAAAAAAAAAAAAAAAAAAAAAAAGCACTGACCCTATGATATTTTTTGTTACTAAAGGGAAGGAAATGTTTCAAAGTGCAATTTGACACAGTCTTTCTGCAAACCTGAAAATCTGAAATAAACAGAATTAATTTGGTTACCGAGACAGACACACTGTAGCAGGTACTCATCCTCAAAATTAACGTTGCTGACCCTAAATATAGAAACTAAGTGGGTATACAGTTTGTAGTTAGTTTTGTTATAAATATTCTACTTTGTGACCTCTGTTTTCTGAGATCACATGATATTGTTCACCAGTAGCAGTGGTGCAAAGATCATGAAGGTAGTTTCCGGGTGTAAAAAGTGAATTCAAAAGTGCCTTGAAGTGCAAAACCACTAAGGGACCCTAGGGGCTGGCTCCAAGGAACGTCTGCCTCCAATAGACTCTTTTCTCCTCTCTACTTTCTGTAATCTGATTACTTTAAAATGTCTTTGGTGCTAGTACAATATAAACTGAAAGGGTTAAAGCTCCTGGCCAGCCTTGGACACTCCTGACTCTTCTTCTTTCACTCTCCCACTAATTTTCTCACTTATTTTCACTTGTCTCCTCCCCTGAAGCTCTACTTCAAACTGCAGGCTGCCAGCTTAGCTATAGGTGACAATGTTCCTCCTCTCTTTTTTCTTTCCCTCTGTCTAATTTATTCTATACGTTTAGATTCTTCCAACATCAAACTACGTTTAGTAGATTTAATGAGATGCAGTTCAAGGTGTGAAATTTGGGTAGACTTCTCCGCAAGCATCGGAAAAGTCCCATCGTCATGATATTAACCAAAAGATTAGCGCTGCATTATATAGACAGATATTAAATATGGGAAATGGAAATGTCCTCGTTTTTTTTTTCCAACTTTATTTTTTTTCCCTTTCACGTGTGTTTTGTTTTTCTTTTCATCAGGTTAGAAGTGTGTGTGCGTAGAACTGTTATTTTTACTTTTTTACCTTTTCTGTTATTTGTCTAAAATATAAATAACCAGAAATGAACCCGTAAACCAATCAGAATCAGTCATTTCTCACTGGCCACGTACAAAAATACATTTTATTTCACTTTATTAATCCCCGAGGGGAAATTTCTTCGCTACAGCAGGGGGGCGATACTGCAACAGGCTGCCACTAGCGCGGCGCCAGGTAACCTGACCTGAGGTGCATGTTTTTGGATGATGGGAGGAAGCCGGAGAACCCAGAGAGAACCCACGCAAGCACAGGGAGAACATGCAAACTCCACACAGAAAGACCAAGGACCGGATTCGAACCCGGAACCTTTTTGCTGTGAGGCGACAATGCTAACCACTGCACCACCGTGCCGCCCAAATAATTGCCCACCCACCAACAACTGTAGACACAAATGCGGAATAACATTTGAATTTGACAAGACTGAGTTTGTTTCCCATTGATGGAGGTGCATAAAAGGGCTTTGCATCTTGAAGTGTTACCACTAAATTTAAGGTCATAACGTCTTCTCTTCATCATTAACACCTAAACATGGAGTGGAGAGCCTTTTTTTTTTTGCGCAATCATAAGGATTTTTCCACCGTGCAAATGATTTTCCACTCATCCAAAAGACGTGTGCCGGGGTGTTTTCCTTTTTCCAAGTTCGTCTGCACTCGCATGCCTCTGTACCACACAGTTGATTTTGACAATCCAAATACCTTGTGATATCTCCACGTAGATGTTTCCTCTTTTGAGCCTCATTATATTCTTCTTCATTTGTATGGTCACCTTCTTTACTTTTCATATTAACAGACAGTGAAGCTCACTCAGCTCTGAGTTATGCGTGAACCCTTGCGATTTGAGCACTATGTGCTAAAAGAGTAATATCTCCCACACAGTTCTCTCAAAATTGAACTAAACCTCTTGGCACTTGAATATAGTATTCATTATCCACATTTCAAATTGAATGTGGTGAAGCACAGAGCCTGAAAAAACAACAAATATGTAACTGTCCAAATACTTAAAGTCTGAACTGTACGTATTATTATAATCTGATTACCTGTATACTAAAATTGAGGAAACAATTATGGCCAGAATAGTTCATATGTACAGGTTAATGGTTTTAACAGTTAGCTGTGGGGGAACAGACAGAGCTCTGCCCTCATCTCCATCCGGCACCTTTGGGATGAACTGGAGTGCTGACTGTATGTCAGCCCTTCTCAGCCTGCATTCAGTGGTCAGCCTAATTGTCAGCTTGTGTCCCTGCAGTAAGAATACAAATTTCATGTGGGAAGCTTTACCAGAAGGGTTCAGGCTGTTTATAACATTAGATCGAGATACTCATCGATCATATCAGAAAGTTTAGGTGTCCACAAACTTTTTGGGACGTTATGTGAACTAATCAGGATACCTTCAGGCGGTGAAGGGATTTAACTGCATGCAAATCGATCTAACGTCTCTCTTTCAATATTTGGAGCTTCTTTAAGCACTAAGATGTCAAAAGAATGGACAAACACCAACATGTGGTGCTGGTTGCGCTCGTTCTGTGTAGCCATGAAAACAGATCCCACAGGAAAAAAAAGCATATGCGGTTCAGCTGTTACCAGTCCAATAAATACTAATCCTTTCACGCACACACGTTTCTTCATTATTATCTTTGCCTTTGCACACATTCGCTCTAGCATAGGCTATACACACCTCTCAAAAGAATGCACGCAAAATCCGAAAGAGTGGCTTACACACTCGGGCAGTACTTCAACCTTAGCAAGTCAAATGAACCAAACAATGCCACAATGTGCCTATCTCCCCCCCGAGCTGTCGGCTGTAATGAACCGCTGGATGACACAGACGGTTGCACACACACACACACACACACACACACACTGGAACTCAAAAGACAGAGAACTGACTGCTGTCCTAAATCCTTCTGCTAAAAAAAAAAAAAAAAAAAAAAAATCCTCTTACTGTGATTTTCCGTCACACAAAAACTCCACTTTTGTTTTTGCAGAAACACACACACTGACCCGTCACCATTAATGTCTTGATTGTATTCCTGTGTTCATCTGACGTAACTGAAAGGGCCGGTGAGATGTTGCACTACTGAACTCGGGCTATTCAAACAGGAAATGTGAGATAAAAATCAAGCTGACCAGCAGTGGTGTTGATGATTAAGTACATTAAGATGCAGGTGGGTGAAACTAAATAAGTAGAAAGGAATGATGAACGAAAATAATAATGGATTTAGAAGGGAAAGGAAGGAAAAGAAACATCTGGGGAAGTTGTAAAGTAGTTTGTAGGAGACTGTTCAAGAGTGCCATCTAGTGTTGGCAGTTGGAAATACTGAATAAATTCCATCTCGGCCTGGCGGGTCCATTAAAATGTTCTGGGGCTGAACAGGGATGTGCCTGAAAGAAAGAAAGAAAAAAAGGAAAAAAAAAAGCATATGACAAACATTTTCGGTCCCTTAATAATAGTTGAAGAGACATTGATGGAAATGTACTTTGTAATATAAAGTAATACTGAAAATTTTCTTTGCTGTTTTTTTTTTGTTTTTTTTCCTTCCCCTCCAGTGTTATTCCATTAGCTGAAATGTGCTCTCCCTACATCCATCACTGATCATTATGGCATCTTAGCGTAATTGCCCTCCCCCTGTTGTGTGTGCACACTCGCCGGTCCCGAATGCCAGCAGTAATATCTCCGGGAGAGAGCGTGAGAGAGAGAGACACATATGCATACCCAGCTGATTTCCACCGCCAATCAAATTACCTGACCCAGCCGCAATACATCACTGCCAAACTGTTTATTAAACAAAAAGCCATGATTAAATTATTAATGACAGAGATTAATTAAGACCCCGTGCAGCGCGCGCGCACGCGCGCACTCAAGAAAATACACGCTCAATGGCGGGCGGTAAGGCTTGCACGCGTAAATCCATAAACCAGAACGCCCGAGCGGCAAGTTAACACGCGCGCACACGCGCACACCGACAGAAATGCCATTACTCCATTTCACACTTTTCAAGCACGCAGTCGCACGCGCAAACACACGCCAACGTCGCCAGCCGTGTGCAGAAGGGAAGGTGGCGGGCAAGGGGAGTAATTTGACGTGTAACTTTTACACGTGCGGCAGATACGGCGCGCGGCAGAGGAGTTTGCCGGCCGCGCGAACAGCAAAGCGGCGTCAACGAGAAGTTGGCAAACAACATTAACGAGCTCGTTGTCAGCAAACTTTTCTTGATGCTACCACGAGGGTTTGTTTATGGCGGTGCTTATGCGGCTCTAATGGTTTGTTAGAGGTAGCATCTGTTGCTGTTCGGGGGCCCGGTGTGCTTGTGTGTGTGTGTGTGTGTGTGTGTGCGCGTGTGTGAAGGCAAGTTTTATTTGAGGGTAATAATACTTCTCACCCCACACGAAACTCAATTTCAAAATCAAAATGGCAAACTTTTATTTACACGCGCGTGCGCAAAGGAAAGTTGCGACGTTGACCTCAGTGAGTCCTTGACCCTTCTCCAAAATATCTTTGTTTTTATTGTTCTTTATCAACAAGTGCAGTAACTTTCAGATGAGGGGAAGGTGCATAATGGCACTAAGTCCGCAGACTCAGCTGGCATCAGCAGTTCGATATGCTCCATATACGGTATCGTAATCAATTCAGAATTCTTATCAATGCGGTGAAAATGAATCAAATGCTTTTGAACACGTAGGCGAAGCAAAGCCGTGACGTTGACACGCCGTCCTCCAATGGACTAGCGAGTGTTGAATTTTACTACAAATTCTTTGAATGTTATCTTTTAAAGCATCTAGTTCTGAAACTTATCTTGGTTTTTTTGTACCTATTAGAAACCTTGTACGCTGTTACCAAGGCAACAGCAATTCTTCCTGATTCAGCTGGATTTACAAACGTGATTAATAAGAATTAAACTATCATGAAATGTCCATATTTAAGAAGCACTTGCAGCAAAAGTCAGTACATCCTTCACGGTGAAAGTCTGTTTTTTTTTAATTTTTCTTTTATGTCTCGTGTGCCAGCTTTTATTTTTGATGGCGGATCCGAACCCTCCGGGCGCGTATGATACGACTTGCTCATGTCTGCGGAGAGCTGTTCTGCCATTCTTCACAGATGATTCTTTTCGGCTGCACTTCGCTGGAGGGGTTTTGTTGCTCTACCTTCCACTTTAAAGTACAAAGGACAGAAGTGTTCTGTTGGATTCAAGTCTGGGAACATTCTTTGCCAGGTCTTCGCGGTCTTCACGTCTTTCTTCTTCAAAAAAAAAACTAACTCTTTGGTGGTTGTTGGGATCATGGCCCATTGGAAAATTCATCTCCTGCCAAGCTTCTTGAGACTCGGTGTCATCTGTTCATTCAGTGTTCGGCTTTGCAAAGTCTCACATCGTAGTGCCTGTCCATCTGTAAATCTATAAAAGTCATCTCCCCGACACCTTTGTGCACTCATGTGGCCCCATACCGACACACTCCCACCTCCGGGTTTCACGGTCGGCGCCATGTAGTCGTCACAAGCTGGAACCTCTGACCCAAACCAGTTTATTGTGGTTTCATCTAAACCAAAGAATGAGATGCCAGAACTCATCACTCTTCTCTTCATATTCTTTGACAAACTTAATCTTGAAGTTTTGTGAGCGATGGCTTCCTTCTTGGACACCGTTTGCAAAGGAGGACGATGTTTTTCAAAGTGTCTGAAGCTCCGGTTTCCACAGATCATTTCTGTGCCAGGTCAGAAGAAGGTATTGTGTTGCAGAAATAGCATTTACAGATTTTTTATTTTTTTTATTTTTTTTTTTTTAAATCTTGAGTAACCACAAGGAATGATTTGGAGAACTTGTTCGATAGAGCCAAGGAGCAAACAAAAGTGACGTCACGATGTAGTTTGTGATCTGTCATTATGAGGCCTCGAGTTCGGATTTTGTCCGTCACCGTCGCGGCTGCTCGGAGCAGTTTGGAGCCGGAAGTGACCATATTTGGACGACCCTGGAGAGGAGCGAGCGATAGATTTGGCTCAATCTGATTGGAAACCCGAGGACACACCCCAAAAACACAACTTTTTGAGGCTTCATTTCTCACTGATGACGAAATTATTTTCAGATCGGCCGCCAAAATTCTATTAAGAAGGAAGGACTTTAGCTAACGACGCCATGATGACTTGTGGCCATTTGTTTTATTGACTTTGTATTTCACGAGTCAAGTTGAACGGCAGTCTATGGACCCGGGTGATTTTTGGAGCCAACCTCTAGCGGCCTTCGGCGATATTGCATTTCACGGCGCGTCCACATTTGCCTCAGTTTTCAGACCAGGAAAGCTTCGTCCACTTTCACATACAGTCCATGGAAACAGCTCCAATTTAGTCCCTTTTATGTTCCCCCTGCCAACATCTGAATGAATGAGCTGCAGTGGTTAATGGAGGCCATGTGCGGTGGGGATGGAGGATTTCAGGCCGTTGCTTCCACAGTTTTACTCCACACCACACTCATTTTATGATAAGGGAGATCTACGGCTTGAGATCGGTCCCAGGGCAAGCCAGTAGACACCAGCCATAAAAAATACACGAGCCATAAAAGAATGGTAATGTGTGACAGAGAGAATGGATTTGCATTGTGTGTTTGTGTGTGTGTATGTATGTACAACCCCCCCCCCCCCCAAAAAAAAAAAAAAAACAAGCCTTGAGAGGCCAAAACAATCACCCAGTATCAGCACTTTATGGCTGGGAATAATATATCACCGTGACAACAAAGGCAGTAAAGTGCTGTATGGCGCTGTAAAACATTGTGTGATTCTGCAGTGAGATGATCGTTAGCACAGCTGGTTAATTGTCTGACCACACCTCTCCTGACACACACACACACACACACACACACACACACACACACACACACACACACACACATGCACACACACACACACACACACACACACACACACACACTGCCCTGCACATATGTGAGTATGTAACAATCTGCGTGCAGATGAAGACACTCATGGATACACACAAACATACAGTACAAATACTGCGCGCACACACAAACTATTCCCCAAAGAAGCCATAAAGATGTATGATGGATGAAGCGGGAGACTGTTCGGTATCATCAGTCAGGGAGACAAGGCAGCATTCAGATGCTGCTTGTTGTTCCAAGACAAATTCATCACAATGTAATTAGTTTGCAAGACTTCGAGCCCGCAGTCTCTTTATTATTTTACTGGTGCAACCCCACAAGCACTGTACCTGCGGTGTTTGTCAATGGCCTCTGTCCCATTAAAGAAAGATCAGGATGTTGGTTAGCAGTTTTGTCACATAAAAGTCAGGGCGGAGATCTTAATATTAAAATGATGAAAATGCGTTGTTTGCGCCCTACCCAAAAGGTGCATGAATTCCCATTTTGAATGGATCAACTTCCATTAATTAATATTATTTATGGCTAACGTGACCACATATAATGTGAAAGTAGTCGATTTTATCGACAAAGTCACAGAAAATGATCACCTGACTCTGCAGTTCTGCAGTAAAGCATCCTTGAACTCGTTTTGACATCCTAGTCAGCAGATTTGCTTTTTTGGATCACTCTCATTGCTTCCCTATTTTCAGCATGAAACAAGCTGTGCTAAACCCACTGTTCAGAACATGGAACATTTAGCTGCTAAAAAAAGAGCCAAGTATTTTCCTGGAGTTAGTGGAGATAAAAAAAAATAATAAAAAAAAAAAAAAAATTAAAAGGAGACTGGAATGTGGATTTTCATCAGATGGTCAGAAACAAAATAATTGCCAAGTTGCTCTTATGTGTGGAAGAAATAATAAAAAAAAGCAACCAACATTTTATAACAGCTTTATTGTGCCTGGCAGTCATGGTTCACCACCAGAAAGAGGCAGTGAAGCCCCTAAAAGTCTTTGCCAACTGCCACTTACAGTAACATCATAAGGAGAAGAAGAACACATAAAACCTGTCTCCGGTAAAATGTGTGTGGCGTTAAGGTTATTAAATTAATCTTTTGCTGCTGGTGTGTGTATGTAAAATAAACCGTAAATAAAATCAAAAGTGCCATAAAAAAGAAATTAAAAAATAAATAAAAAATCCATAACTTGTGTTGTATTGTCATCTGGTGGTTGAATGATGATCTTTCAAAAGACAAGCTTAATTCACTTTTGCATACAGTAGTTCAAATTCATTTCAACATAAGCTCTCCTTATCCGTCATCACTGCAGTCACGTGAGCTGAGAGGACATCCAACATGGCTTCCTATGGGATGTAACCAAACACTAAAACAGCACGGACAAGCACACGCACATACAAGGGGAAGTACTTCCATGTGCCTCTGTGTGCATGTGTGTGTGTGTGTGTGTGAGGTCTGATAAAAACCAACATATTCGCAAACAGGAGACCGAGTGTTAAACTCATAAAAGGCATCTGTCCGATAACTTTCTACACCGCGCATGGTTTTCTCATACGAGGGGAACGGAGGCATCTGCAGTATAAACAGCAGCAGGATCCTGGGGCCTATAAATCAGACAGAGTCTTGTGTTAACAGTAACGGCTGAGCGAAGGGTGTGTGTGAAGGATCATTAGGATAATAATAATAATAATACCAAAAAAAAGAAATCACACTACAACCCAGGCTTTCATTCGTGAAATTCCTGAACACCACGTTCCACCCCCCCCCCCAAAAAAAAAACAGCCCAAAACCTCGGAGACGTCCTATCACAGTATGTCCACGCCATGTTAAACAGAAACCTCCTGCATCTTTCTCCTGTCCCTGTTTATTGGGAAAGGTTGCTATGCACAACTTCCATTTGTGTGTGCAACAGCTTGTGTACAGTATATACCTGCATGCGTGTGTGTGTGTGTGTGTGTGTGTGTGTGTGTGTGCGTGTGTGTGTGTGTCAGGCAGTTTATGGCCAGTCAGCACTAATACAGGCACTCAACGATAATGAGTAATGAAGGGGCATCAATAACAGCCGTGAGCGACACATCCGACAGGACAGCTTTTGATAATGGCCACCGTCAGCAGAGAGAGGACGGACGAGAGTGACGCAAAGTAAGAGACGGAGCAGTAAAGAGGGAAGGAGCTGACGAAAGGAGAGAGGCGAGCGAGATGGCTGGAGGAGGGCGAGGAAGGGAACGGGGAACGGAGAAGGTGGAGCGAAGAGGAGGCGGAGAGGTCGAGGGTTGAGACGCGCCCATCCGTCTGTTCATTAGCACACCCACTTTATCGTTAACGGGTTATCGTTATACCCCCGCGGTTGAGGCGAAATGTGGAAGCTGCGTGCTTAATTTGAGTTTGATATTCACGTGTAGGTATTTGGGAGAAACCCAAAAACTAAAAACTTCAAAGCCCCGAACTCCATTCCGGTTTCCTGGGTTTCGTTTCACGGATTCTAAGTGCAGACGAACTGCTCAACAATACGACTGCGGTACACCTGGAGCGCGTACGCGAGTGAACAGCGGAGACTGACCGTTCGCCCGACGTCACCAGTGAGCTCGTTTCGCCCTGCTGGCAAAAAAGTGAAATAAAGTCAGGTTTTCTACCAAATCATAGATGACTATACAGTTTGATTGCAGTTTCATATCTTTTATCTTTTAGGCGTAGGCTACACAGACATAATGGGGAAAGCTCTCTCCTCTGTTTTGTTTTTTTTCTCCAAAAGCACGGTCACATACATTTTCAGAGCACACACAACTTAAACTTGTAATTATGTTGTGAGAATGGCATTCATCTAGTAAAAAGAACTTGTGACACGTTGATAATTACACTGTAAATATGAAAGGTAGGAAAAATGTTCCAATTTCCTTCATGGTCTGTGGAATATGACTCGGCTTTATAGAAAGCAAAAGCAATTAAGACCTTTTTTGCAGTTCATCACTGAAATTGAATTGTATGAAATACAACCCAGTCATTATTAGCTGGCTGCTTGGCCATGGCCAGATATATATATATATATATATATATATAAATGTATATAGAATATATTAAAAAATAATTGAGAAAAGCAGACAAAAACAGACAGCAGAATTTTAATTAGACTTGAGCTGTGTATTATGTTATCATGTATGCCATAATAATAAAGAATACCAATGGCTAAGCAGGGATAAAGTGACTCATGAATGGTGTGTTTATTATTACCTTAATAAAACCGATTTCACACAATTCTGGTTTCGTGGAAAGATAATACACAGGCTTGGGAGGGTATCTCTCAGTGTCTACTTTTATACTTTTAATTAGAGTTTCTCAAGTTTCTCAGCATCGCTTTCTTCTTATTGGCAGCACCGCAGACTGTCTTTGTACATTCATATGCATTTCATACATTCTGTGTTTTGTGTGCATGTGATTGTCTAATTGTGAAAGATGGCCGGAGAAAGAATCAGATACAGAAAGACAGACAGACAAACAGTCAGGAACACAGGCAGATAAAAGCTCCGTCTTCCATCTTACTTAAAATGTAAATGGTTGTGTTGGGATTGGTCGGCGCTTCACTGCTAACGAGGCACGTTGGGGTGATAGATGGGGCTTTAATTCCGAGAAGGAATTGAACTACAGGCCTGGCCAACATTAGTTAAGTAGGATGACACTCTTCCCATCCATCTGTGCCTCCCCATCATCCCTTTCAGCTCTTTCTGTCCATCCTGCCACCTCGGTTTGCCATTACTCAGACACCATGTCCCGCCTCGGCCATCTATCAATCCACTGTTTCCTCCCTCCATCCTTCCATTCGTCCTCTTTCCACTCAGCTGCTCGTTTTAAAACCCTTCTTTCATCAGCCCATGTATTCCTTCCTTTTCCTTCTTCCTTTCTAACTTTCAACAACTTGTCACAACTATTGTATCCTTCTATTTGGATTAAATTCAGACTATAGTAGTCCAATGTCCATCTAAATACCCTTAGCGGCTGTTTTGTAATTGATTGGAATCAACTGCAGCGCAATAATCTCTAAGATTTCCACGAACGTTGACATTAACAGCACAACAGTTTTAAACTTCGCAAGGAGTAATGGAAGAAAGAGCAGCCACAATGAGTTGAAACATGAAGAGCATTTCAACTCCAACACCCCATCAAGGTACATATTTGCCAAGCTGTGGAAAACAAATGGTTTAACTGTGGATGATGCGATCAGCGCAGCGCGGCCCAGAAACCACCTGGGGTTTCATATTGGATTGCTGAGACAGGAACTCTAGCATATACAGCGATTCACTTAGTCTTCAAAGTAATATTTAACAATAAGACCAGTTTTTAATTGCACTATAGGCCACCTGTTTTAGTGTGTTTAACACTTACTGCATGTTTTTTTTTGGTTTTTTTTATCAAAATAAATTGGCTATTATTTCCATCCAACACTATTTCATTTAGTTGTTTTATTCTCAAACGTTCCCAAGGAAGAAGGTATGCCGGGAAATGCAAATTTGTTTGCCCAAAGACCGTGCTCCCTGTCACTTGTGATACCTTGCGTTGACATAGTGACTATAGAAGTGACATAGACGATAGAAGTTACTAGCGAAGGCTAAATATGTGTAAGCACGAGTGTGTTTGGGGTGTGGTGGAGGGACCAAAGCAACATCGTGGCCATTAACACTGCAACGCTGCAATGGAAAACTTCTCGCAGCATCAGATTGTAATTGCTCGTGCAATCACAGAAAAAGGCCAACTATAAGCAGACTTCTTTATTATACAAAGTGTACTGGAAACAGTACAAGAGTGTTTGCTGCTTCTAGAAGGCTTTTATTTTTATTTTTTTTGCTAAATCAACTAGGCCCGAAACATTGATTATAACTTTCAATACTGAGATTATAGGATGCAAAATTTTTTTTTTTTTTAAATGCTTAAAAGGTTAGAAAAAAATGCCATATTGAACAATATAATTTCCGTTTGAAGGTAACTCAGCATCAGTATTCCTTTCGTCATTGCTTTCCTTGCCTCATCCCTCCTTCCCCTCATTTAGCTTTCCTTGCCATGTTCCCGCCTACAGCGTCCATCATTTATCACCTGCATCCAACACTGCCTCATTCTTGCTGTGTGCTCACCTTCTTTTTCTCCTCCCCTACAACATATTATTCCCCCCACACCAGCAATCCGTCCAGCCGGTTTTTATCCCACCCACTGCTACACTCTTTCATCCCTATCGCTCTCTTTTCCCGACTATCTGCAGCACCACACCGTGCCATCCTCGCCTCTGACTTACACATTTCTCCCCATTCATCTACTCTCCTCTCCTCTCTTAAATCAAAACATTCAACCGTTCACCTGTCGTCCTCCACATTTCACTCTCACAATTTACTCATCCTATTCTTTCCTTAAAAAAAAACTGTCACCCTGTTATTTAAATTAAATCCATCCTTCTCCTGTTATCTCTTCATCCCACCCGCATCCAACAAACTGCTTGCCTCAAACTGTCCTCACCATCAAACGTAGTGCGTGAGCTCTTTTTTAGTAGCATGTATTTGGAGGTTCAAGCCTGATTTAGCCGTAACACGAGAGCCTTTTCCTCGCGGTCAATTCATCTTCTCCTCTTTTCCTTCCTCCGCTGACCCCTCCCTATCTCGCTCCCTTTATCCATCCATCTACCTCTTCCTCTCCTTAGTGTTACATATGAGCCAGCGGCAAGTTAATGATTGGTTTAAACAGGTAGTCTGTATGCATGGAGGCTCACTTAGCCACACTAATGGTGTGTGTATTTGTGTGTCGACTCGGCTGTCCTGTGAGTGGCATGAGTCTATGCTGTCTTTGTGACATTATCAAGTACCAGAATGATGAGTGTGTGTGTGTGTAGGCAAGAGCTCAAAGAATTCATTGATTCACATAAAACAACTAAAACTTCACTGGTCATACTTTTCTGGAGTTTGTTTGCATCCTGTGTTTCCCCATGGAAACACATGGTATTCATTGTTCAGGTTGCATGCAAATGTGGTTAAAGATTTTCCTTCTACATTAACGATTTGTAAAGCCACGCTTTTGAATTTTGTAAAACTGGCGTGTATTACATCTGTATTTACAACAGCTAGAAGTGTTCTCCCATCCAGCCTTTGATCTCGGACATTGCGGTGACCAACAGTCAATCAGTGGAATAACATGAACCCACACTTTTCAACCATGTGTTGGTGTACTTATATGTACGCTTACTTGAATGCTTTCTCGTAAAGTGCTATGTGGAAACAAATGGGAGACCTACTTCTCCAAACATTCCTCTACAGTGCCCCGAGCTAAGTCTACAGTCTAAGCTACCTTTGAGTATGAAAAGTTCAGAGACTATTCCTGTTCCAGACGAACAGCGCTCGGCAAGCTACGTCGCCTGATCAACATCAGCACCCGTCTTACGCGTGTTTTTGTGACCATTGGTCAAGGCACATTTGTGATTTCACCATGAACTTGAGCAGAAGGAGCACACAGAATTTCGCGTTAAACTCTGGAAATCGGCAGCAGAGACCCTCGAAGTGCTTCAGAAGGCCTACAGCAACGTAACAACAATCCAGAGGAGGTGTTGCGAGTGGAATTCGCATTTCAAGAGGGGCAGAACGTCCCTGTCGCAGACCGAAGGAGGCGCTTCAGGTCGGGAGAGCAACCCGGACCATGCCGTTGTTTTTCGTTGACATTCGGGGTTTCGGGGTTGTGCGCTTTGGATTTTTTTCCCCCCAGGGTCAGACTGTCAAGATCGAGTTTAACTGTGATCTTCTGATGCGTCTGAAGGATATCATTTGGCACAGACAACTTCAAGTGTGGCGCGATGGCACTGTGGCTCTTAAACATGCCAACAAGCCCGCTCGTTGACAGCGAGTGTGTTAAAAACACGAGTTTCTCAATCATCAACAACACTATTGTTGGTTTCTGGCCTTTCTACTGAACTCCCTGCGTCTCCTTTCTATTACCCACAAATTTGACACAGAATTTGATGAGCACTCTCTGCTCAAAGAAACATGGCTTGGGGTGAAACCAATGCTAACATGTAATATTTCCACAGCCTGGCCTGCTCAGTGGATTTAGCACACATTCCAGTGAGGAAGAGGAGCAGAGTTAAGTGGCATCTGTATAAATACTTGGCAGAGTAATGTTTGTGGTACTGAGGTCCAAAATGGCGCATCTGTTGAAACCAGGCAACCAAAATGTCACATGTGCTGTGAGACCTCGGTGATGGCTTAAAAAGTGACCAAACGTTTGTTTGTGTTTGTGATTGAATATGGCAAAGTCAAAAGACAAAACAAAAAAGTGCTGTTTAAAACAACATCACTTTCTCTTTTTGTAATCTTTGCATCAGAAAATACTAAATACAAAAAGTTCCCATTGTGTTTCTAGACCAGACAATAAGATCGTTATTTAATATTTGTCTATAAAATGAATATAAATGTTCACCCTCGCTGCAGTGTTAAAAGCTTTCTTTCATTTGAACTGTATGAGTGAGCCGGGTGTTGTCTGCACCATCAGCAAGCAATCTGAATGATTTCTCGATCCGGTCTGACCCTGAATGTCTGCCGCCAACAGCTCAGCAGCGTGAGAAATGATGACACCCAGACAGATGCAGGGATATTACAGGCTAAAGGGCACTCTCTCCTCACGGGACAGTCAGGAAGGGTGACTGTGTGTGCGCGTACACGCCCGAATACTGCGGAGCGTTATCCATCTTCTACTGTGGGTACATGTATTCGTGTTTGTGTACATCAGTGTGTCTCAATAAACGTGTATCTGTGGGAGAAACAAGTGTACACGTTAAAGACCACCGCAATATGGAGAGGGAGAAAGAGGAGAAGATAGAACAGAGACATAAAGGGAAAAGAACGCTAAACGTGATCGACTCTTAACCCACTTCTACATTTGTAAACCGAGGAAGCCGTCTTTTTGGTTAAAACTGCTGGTGGAAGAAAATCCAGTTTGAGTTCACAGTTGTACGCTCATTTGTGTGAACAGCCACCCACACACGCCTACATACATGTGCGTGCAGAGTCTCAAAGAGTGGGTGAGAAAGAGTCAAAGTAAGAAAAGACCTTTGATATTTAGCTTTCATCATTTGAGAAACATCTACTGTACAAATCGAATTCAGAAAGAGTTGTTGTTTTTTCTTCTCTCCCCCGATTCCACCTGTTTTGATATTTAATTTCTTCTACGTAATATGTAACATGCTTATACTGACTGTCTGTATGTACTCAATTAAACCTAAAGGAAAGGTAGAGTCTTTTGTTTAAACATAATACGCTACGTACACTATACTGGGAGTCATATTGGTTTGCTGGCATATAAGATTCAAAGTAGATCCGCCGTTAGCTCACAGCTTCCATTAATCCTGTCATTTAGGTGCAAAAAGTGGACTAGATTTCCACATCGCAGGCTGCTAACAGTTCTCTCAACATGCTGCCCCCACTTGATGATCTTCGGTGAGTCTGTGCTATTCAACAGTGCCATCTAGAGGTAGTGGAAAGTATAACAGCGGTAAATGGCACGTGGCCTCAGATCTCCGTATCTGGTGAGGGAAGGCAACACAGTGAAGAAGCTGTTTTCTTGATTCAAAGGGAACGATTGGACTCGGCAAAACTGTCTCAATGAAAGTGTTGAAGGTGGAGATTTCTGGAAGGGGAGGAAGAGGATGGGATGTGTGTGTGAGAGTGTGTGTGTATTCACGTCTTATTAATACCCTTTATATATATATATATATACGATATATTTTTAATATAGCTTTTAAATGGTCAGTGTAATGTGAGCAGCTACTGACTGCAATAATTATTCATGATAAGCCACGACATTCAAACACATACACCAATATGGACCGTGATGCACAGCAGACATTCAGAAACACGTCCACACACACCCACACCCACCACACACACACACACACACACACACACACACACACACACACACACACACACACACACACACACACACACACACACACACACACACAATATGCAGTCCAGTGGCACCATAAATCAGCACTTAAGTCTATAATGCTCACATGTTCAATCCATCACGAATAAATAACTTTCTTATGCACACATCAAAACTCACAAATCCAGTACTTTCCGCAGAGAATATCAGTGAAGAGAGAGACATAAAGATATAAACACGATAAGATGTATTATACAGCAATCTATTGACTACACACACACACACACACACACACACACACACACACACACACACACACACACACACACACACACACACACACACACACACACACACAAGCATCCATGTGTGTGGAAACATCAAGAATGCTCAGAGCTGCACACAAACACAACGTTGTGTTTGAATAGACACGTCCAGCAGAGAGCAGAGCTTTTCTGCCCCCCCCCCCCCCAGTGTATTAGTGCGATATTGGCTATTTCCTGTTTTGAAGACAAGTCACTTTACAGGCGGACACAGACTCAAATGGCCCGCTCACCTCTTGGCGATGGTCTGTGACGGGCATGATTGCTGTGTGGTCTCCGTCAGTTTGTCTGTCTCTTTTCTATTCCGGCGTGATATCCCTCATTCACTCTCTATCAAGTCCACTTCCTGCGTCTCGTTTCCTAGTCTGTGTAGTTCCTCTATCTGCTCGTGCATGAACTGGAGGAAGAAAAAGGATTGCGAGTTATTTTCACAGTTATCTCATGTGGTGCACGTAGGGTCAACAGTTAGAGCGAGCGTGCCGATCAGGAAGTTGAGGGAATGCATCTTGTCTTCCTTCAAGGTTCGAGAAGACGCAGCTATTCATGGATGGAAAAAAAGAGCAGTCAGTTACAAAGGTTAAAATAACAACTTTAAGGAGCTCGTCGGAAACTTTTCGGAAGAAACATGCAGATACAAAACGAAGGAGAAACACCAGTTGTCTTTCAGAGAGATTTCAAGCACATTTCTACATTTGTAAACCGCTTGAAAGGAAGCTGGCGTCAGTTGGAAAGGTCGTCCTGGTTAAGTAAATAATATAAATTACACTTTGTTTACAGGAGCACCACACCTCGTACACGTCTGCTTCTAAAAGATTACAGTCGCAAAGGAAGCATTAATTCATAATTTGTCTGGCGCTGATGAAACTCCCCCAGCCTGTCCAGTCACCCGTGGTTGCGTTGTGGGAGAAGCACTAATTCAAATGTACAAGACAGAAAAACACTGAAAGACCCAGAGGCGCCTGAAATCTTGACTTCAGCTCAGATTAATTTAACTTCGTTAAAACGAGTGTAACAATACAAATATTGGAGGTGACGTGGTCCTCGGTTCCTATTTTCATACCTGAATGTCCAGAGAATGGTCTGACGCGACGTATTGATTTTATTAGGTCAGTTTTGGTTTTAAATTGTAAATTTGAATATTGAATAACTTATCGTTGTTAGCTGCATCTTCCCAAACTTGACAACGGTTGGTTTGTAGACGTGTGCGTCTACGGTCAACGTGCTGTCATCTTAGCCGCTAGCTTTTTCCGTTTAAATGGAGAAAATGAACAGATTCTTTTTTTTTTTTTGCTACTAAACTAATATTATTATGCCATTATTACCAGCAGCATAACATTCAAGCGGTGTACTTGAGACCAACTTTTTTTTTTTTTTTTTTTTTTTGGTGAAATGAACGTTCTCATTATGCGAAGATGATTTCGCCGTCATTGACAGGTAAGACGAGAAGACTGCCAGCGATCCCGTGAGCCTCACCAGCTCTGTTTTCTGAAGAGACCAGTAAGGTCATCTGATACGGACAGCAAGCAGTAGACAGCAGCCGCTGAGGTGGCCCGTTATGTCATTTCAGTCCTTTAGTCTGCATCACGGTCCGAGGCACCTTTCGCACCTGCGATAACTGAAACGTCCGAGAACCCGGACCAAACCAGGTTGGTGTTAAAGCAGCCTAGGAGTCAGCGGCGGTCTCTCGTTCGTCGGAAAGCCCAAAAATGTTACTCCAAATGACGGCTAATGCTCCTTTAGTCCTGCTGTATATGGAACTGTGTAAATATTTGCCAAAGAATTCGCTACAAAAACCTTAATGAGGGCTTTCCAATTATACAACTTAAAACTTAAATATCTACAGTTGAAAATCATACAAGCGTCCTCAAATTTGATTGAGATGATCATGGATAACGATAGGTCGGTGCGCAGCAATACACTTCTTCACCTTTTTGAGGAACTTCAGCACTTCATCAAGGGAAGGAAGAGTGGGAGGCTGCGTTGTGTCTACTGTACTGTTTTAATAGCCCTGACAGAATTATGGTTTAAAAGATGGCCGCTCCACTTCCTGATCTTTGTGTCTCTCTAGTGTCAAATTCTTTCCACTCACCTTTGACGGTGTTTTTGTTTTTATGCGCTCCCTCCTGGTGCCAGTCTTCCATTCGGATTCACACAGCTCTCTCTCTCTCTCTCTCTCTCTCTCTCTCACACACACACACACACACACACACACACACACACACACACACACACACACACACACACACACACACACACACACACACACACACACACTATCAACCTATCATCGTAAACTGCTTGCGTATGATGATCATGTGTCATCCTGAGTCAGCTATGTTATTGATCACCGGTTGAAATGATCAGGAGATGCAGATGATGGCGCCACCCTCATTGATTACCAGTGACAGTTAAAAAAAAAAAGCACGGCATCATTCCCATTGATCATCAGCGACAGAATGTAAAAAATGGTGTCATCTACATCGATTAGCAATAAAAGTATGTGGCAACGATGTGTCATCGGTCCACGGCAGAGGAGCCCTTTTACACGCACTTCTATTCCTCATTTGAATGCGTGTGGTACATGTGAACGCACGTGTTTCAAAGGAGGGAAGAAAAAAAAAAGTGCTCGGTGAAAGGAAAGGGAGTTAAAAGAGGACGATACTAAGAGTCTTTCTCACTGGTGTCTGGGTAATAGTAGTGCAAACAAATCCTGGAAAGTCCTCACACTCGTCTTCATAAAACAAAAACACAATTTGTCCTCTTTTAAAACTCAGTTGAACCTCGGCTGCCACCTCCAGGGTTCATACACTGTAGTTTATGAGTGGAGACGTATTGTGTCACTAAAAATACAATCAGTCAGGCCTGAATAAACATACAACTGTCATTTCTTTAACTGGTCATATTTAACATTTCAACAGTGTTTTTGTTTTTTGTTGAAACAATACAGGAAATGTCCAATCATCAAAATGACTTCTCTGAAACTCTCCCTTGTCTTTTTGCTAAAACTTCTCCACTAAAACCCCACGTCCAAACAATATCCCTGCACTAACGTCAAATAATAAGTTTCTTATGGAAGAGAAAGGAAATATAAATGTATTAAATAAGTCTCAACTCCTCGCTCAATCAAAACATCTTTGCAATAAAGGTCAGGTTGAATTTAAAGAAATAGTTAATAAAAAACCACCTCTGCTGCTCAGCGTGGTAAACTGGATCACCACCTGGGAGTTTAGAGCTCCTAAAATCCCTCTTTTTCCACACAGATCTACCAGTTGTCTCAAATACACTGATTATAGGTGGCACTAATGTGTCATTTACCATCATCATACGGTACACATCAGATGCTAATGTCGAAACACTTCACAATGGATTGTCCTCTGGGAACAGGCCAGACTGTGTGCTAATCAAATACGCCCTAGTCGATTATTTTATTTATGGAAACAGTGTAATTGTAAATATTCAGCCTGTGTTTAGCAGTATTTTGGCATTTGATTTGTTTATAGGTTCACTGTAACAGGCTGTTCTGTATTGTTTTGTCCATAAATAACACAACTTTAACCACTGCAGCATAGCATCGCTTTTGGTTTGAATCTCCACTTACATCATCAATAATGATGCTCTGAACAAAATTGTCTGTGAAATCAAGAAGCAGAATTGGGTTGCATCATTTATTAATAAATCCATTACTAGAACTTGTCCTGAATCCTTACATCTTTCTTACTGCCAAGTTTTGGACAAGTGATTAAATAAGTTGGGTTGAACCAATAAAACTTTAAAGTGAATGAGCCTATTGCACTGTTTAATGAAGATCTGTGTAATCAGGAAGGAACAGTATCCGCATTCCCAGAACTTACACTTTTATGGGAGTTAAAAAAGAATTAAAAAAAAAAAATCGGAAAAGTAGATTTGTGTTTGCACACACGTAGACCAAATGGATGCAAGTTAATGGTATAACATTTCGTAATTCGAGTTATATTCTGTTTAGATTTACATTACCGGAACATTCATCAGGTTTCAGGTCTGAAATGTATCTCATTACTTGTTCTCGTCATTTTAAATGGGTCATATGAGAGCAAGCAAAAGTTACGCAGTGATGCAGACTTGTGAGGTGCCTGCTCAATATTCCCACTTCGCAAACGCTCACCTTTAAACTGAGCGAACTTGTGAAGCCGACTCCAGAAAGCCCGTGCTCTCCTAACCAAAGCTTCATGGGTGCTCATTAACCGGGGCAAGAACACCAACACCTGGGCCGGGTGGTCCGGACTGACCCGGTGTGGAAGCACATGTCTCCGTCTTGTGGGTGAAGAAAAACAAACATTATCCTCTAAAACATTAAACAAACAACGCGCAAGCCAACAAACACAGCTTCTAAAATACAAGAAAGTAAAAAAAAAAAAAAAATAGCAAATTGGCTTGAATTGCGCGTTTGTGTGACGCAGGTAGCTGCTGGCTACGAACCAATCGGGAATGGCTATCACCAACATTAGCAAACAGGACAGAATGATAGTGACCTGTTGGTTCTGTAAAAGTTCTGTAAACTAATGTTAACGACCTCCGAATCCGACTTCATGCCCTTCAACTCCCGGAGGTTTCTCCAACAATAGTGTCTCTTAGCACTTTTTTTTTTTTTTTTTTTACTTTTTGTTATTCTGACCGTCTCCTCTTTGGCCTTCTGCGTGACGTCGTGATTATGTTGTGCAGTTCAGCACACTGGCATGCACTATATTTACAGTGGACGTGGCTTCCGGGTCGGAAAAGTCGGGCTGATGCGGAAGTGCCTGACACTGCAATTCCACTGAGGGCCACTAGGGGTCAGCTCCAAAAAGGCTCTGGCTCCATGCTCGGAGCACGCGCAGAACGAACAGCTGGCAGACCGTGAGGAGATATTCTCATGCTGAATCCGCCTTTTGAAATATTGGTTTTACATTACACTACGTTACATTTCATTTAGCCGACGCTTTTATCCAAAGCGACTTACGATAAGTGCATTTCGACCATGAGGGTACAAAACCCAGAACAACAAGAATCAATTACTATAGCGATAGCAGCACAACTTGAGAGCTAGAAAGTTGTTGACTTGCGATAATTCACCTTATAGTCTGATTAGGTTTAACTCTTTGTTTTTAATGGAAATAAGTGATTCTTTCTTCCCTTAGAGGATCTTCGTGTAAATCATTGCAGTTTGACCGCTCAGATTTCTCTCACACTGCCATCCTGTACACGTTGTCCTGTATATTTTGACATGTGAATGTTTCATCGTCTCGCTGTAGGCGTTGTTCCTATCATCTGTTCCTCATTCACCTATTCCTTGTTGGTTGGGCTTCTCCTTCCTCTTCGACTCTCTTCCCCTATCTTTGTGATTTATACGTCCAACGGTGTGTTTTTCCCCTGCTACCCTGATGAGTGCTCAACCACACGCACACGCACGCGCATGCGCACACACACACACACACACACACACACACACACAAAAATAGATGGATGAACTAAACCAGCCAGACTTCACTGTGAATTATAATCACTTTCAATCCGTGTCTCTGAATCTGTGTGTGTGTGTGTGTGTGTGTGTGTGTGTGTGTGTGTGTGTGTGTGTGTGTGTGTGTGTGTGTGTGTGTGTGTGTGTGTGTGTGTCAGGAAGCTGTACTCTGCCTCACCAAGTCATGTGTGAGTATCTTTCATGAATGTAAGTGATGGCGCGGCGAAGAGTTTCTTCCCCGAAGGGTTGTATCTGAATGTGTGTATGTCAGTGTACCTACTTATTATTCCCTCCGTCCCCTGGTGTTTGACCCGTCTTTCTGTTCTGTCGAGGTTGGAATATAATTCTATTTCCACTGCTGCTCAAATACAAAGTGTGCGTGCACATACATACACATACATATATATATATACTCCTACCTACCTTTAGGCAACAGCCATCAGGGTGAGTGGTCCATCACTCACCCTCACATAAGGTATTCAACTGCACTGTGTCAATGTCACGTTGTCATTGGCCAAGTGTGTGTAAAAAAAAAAAAAAAAACGGTGGTCTGGCAGTCACTGAGGAAGCAGGAGAATACACTCTGGAAATATAAATCTCAGACAGCAAGAGAGGGAGGAAGAGGATGTTTGAGGGAAAACCTGTAAAACGAAATGTCTCAGCAAAAAGCTTGCAAGTAAATTTAAACATAAAGACTTTAATGTTGTTGGTTTTTTTGGTTGGTTGTTTTTTTTCAACCAACCAAAACATTTCAAATAGAAAGCCGAAATGTGTTTTCCGTGGCAGAAAAACAAAAGCTATTAAAAATAAAGGAAGAATTTACCATATTGAGTTTCAGGAAACAATGATGTAAATGATGACAACTCTCTGATCTGTGGCTGATTTCCATTGGTTCTACAGGTTGCAGCGTATTCCTCCCGATGCGTGGTTAGAATACCATTTTAAAAGCATCTGCGAAAGAAGTAGAAGTCTAATGCCACCTGAAATTGAATTACCAGCTACGAATAATAAAGCTGCCCCCAAACTCCACAGTCATTTCCTCGACGAACTGGTTGGTGGAGTGGATAACGTGTACAGTACAGCAAGTAATGAAACATAAGGTCCCGTTTAGAAACTAGGACGGATAAAAAAAAAAACAGATTCAGTAGTGCAACCTATGAATCACTGCAGTGCAAAAGAAACATATTAATGGTGAAAAACTACACAAACTGTGTAATGTTTAATTTCTTGGATGATCAAATAACCACATTTTCAAAGTCATTGATTGATACATATATTTTTCATGCTGTCTACATTTATGTTTTTTTTTTGTCCCCATGTATAACAGTGAATACTGCACTGACCCGGGACAGTGACAGGGATCTCTTTAATTTCTGAAATATCAATTTTCATGGCAATCTTGAAGTATTTCCTCACTGTTGCAACTTCAAAGCATTTTTTTTTTAGGATTTAAAAATGCACAGGAACCATGCACAGAGGCACATTTTTTTTATTTATTTTATTTCACTTTATTAATCCCCGAGGGGAAATTTCTTCGCTACAGCAGGGGGGCTCTCAGGGGGGAGATGCTGCAGCAGGCTGCCACTAGCTCGGCGCCAGGTAACCTGACCTGAGGTGCATGTTTTTGGATGATGGGAGGAAGCCGGAGAACCCGGAGAGAACCCACGCAAGCACAGGGAGAACATGCAAACTCCGCACAGAAAGGCCCAGGACCGGATTCGAACCCGGGACCTTTTTGCTGTGAGGCGACAGTGCTAACCACTGCACCACCGTCAAAATGTGTTTCTCTGACCTGTGATGACTGATTCAACCTAATGTGAGAACGGAGAACAAACAGATGTGATGATAAAACAAGAATGGCAGAAGAGGTAATTATGATGTTATAAAAACTCCTTCAGCGAGCCTTGTTGGGATCGAGTGTGGTGTGTAAAATGAGGTGATGCTGCCACCTCCTGTGGAAAGCATGAACAATATGACCATCATGTCACTGAAAACAACTGATGTGCAGTCGGTCTCTTTTTTTAGGAAAAAAAAAGAAGAAAAGAAGTTCTACGAATAGTCTAATAATGTAGTAAACTATTATGTCTTGATGAACCCTAATGATGACTTTTTGCAACTGCCTCTGTCAGAAAGACAATATTATACTTATTATTATATAATATTATACCTTACAGATTGCAGTTGAATTGAATATTTCTGCTCTATGTAATGCTGTGTTGTGTTTTTGGATTGTGTTCCTGAAGCTAACGTCTGTCTTCATATGCCCAGACCAAAAAATCCAAACACAGGCAAGCTGGCCCTCCACAATCAGAACCTGTACCATCTCCTTTTACCCACAAATGTCTCTCCCTACCTTTCCACCGTCTTATACCAACACCAATCTGGCGAGATACGCCGTTATAGCACAGCTCCAAATCATCATTACATTCCCAGAAACCGTGGCCGAGCCACCGTTAGGAAAGGTGCGGTTGTGGAAGGTGTTGTCGTGAACATATGTGATGATGGAGAGAGCTCCTGCGAAGGCCTCCTCGCAGGCCGGCTGGATCTGCTCCTCTGGTAGCGAGTGGCCGAACTCGCCTGGAGGGTCACAGAGTGATACCAAGACATTACTGAGTTAAAAGCCAGAATGTTGTGCTTGACCCGATGACAACATAGAGCACGTTTTACTGCTGTCCAACTCACTTTTGTCCCTCAGCTCAAAGGTATAAGAGAAAGGGATGCCAATGAGACGAGCCCAGTCACGGCTGGAACCCGAGTTTGGATCTGAGGGTGAAGAAGATAACAACATCTCTTTGGGACAAGAAGCGGGAAAGTAAAAGTCAATTCAAGTGTGTGTGTGTGTGTGTGTGTGTGTGTGTGTGTGTGTGTGTGTGTGTGTGTGTGTGTGTGTGTGTGTGTGTGTGTGTGTGTGTGTGTGTGTGTGTGTGTGTGTGTGTGTGTGTGTGTGCAAGTCTCACAGAGAATTTGTGGAGATGTTCCTACAGTGTAGCTCATTCCATGTAACTTCTTCATTTCTGCTGCGGCTGCCTCGCCGACTGAAACCTGCACAGTTCACAAAGACTAAATACACAACTTTTGTTTGTCCGCTAAAAGACCACACTCTTCCAAGGCATTATGGTTCCTGTACAAAACATTATGACTGAGTAAGTGAGCGCACAGTGCGAGAGTAAAGAGGTGAAGAATACTTCATACGACATGGCTTGGCAGAGACCTTTTAGATACTTTAACATCTTTCAAAACAATGTCTTTCACTATGTAGTAAAACTTATTAAAAAAAAAACTAAAAAAAAACTCATTTGAAAATCCTCCAAGTAGATTTCTGACTTTTTTTGTCTTTCACCTGGCTACTTAATTTAATGGAATATAAATTCAGATAACGACAGACGCTCACCAGTTCTTTGTAGTTGGGTGCAGAAATGTGAGGGTGGCCGTACGGCAGGAGCAGCAGTTGTCCAGCGGAATGGATGGTGAGGAAACACAAAGTCTCACCAGCCAGCTCACCTGCAGATTCAGACAGATAAAAACAAGTGATTGTTATCAAAATGGCATCACGTTCACCTCTTAAAGGACCAGTGTGTAGGATTTAGGGGGACGTACTGGCAGAAAGGGAACATAATATTTCGTGCGCATGCTGCAAAGTGTAGATTTTGGAATCTTTATTACGAACCAGAATGTGCATTTCCTGAAGAAAACGCAGCGTGAATGCCGCGAAAGCTCGCTGAGGGCGAGAGAGAGGAATCGGTTGCAATCGGCAGCCTCACTGCTCGATGCCGCTAAATTTGACACGCTGCTCCTTTAAAGAATAGCAACACCTCCGTGACGACATCGGTCATGTCTTTACACGCATTACGTGAGCTTTCGACGTTCACGTTTTCACGACATGTTGTGATCGTTCTTCGTGTGATTTCATAGGAAGATAGAAAATTACCAACTAAGTCCATCGCCGCTTTGGCCTCCGGCTCCGACCCGGCTGATTTCCCACACTAGGTGTTTTCACAACTATCGAACGACACGCCGACCGCTGACGGAAGAAACAGCAAAGTTAGAGAACACGCTTTTTTTTTTTCAAATGAGTTTTTATAAATGAGTTTTTTGTTTTTGTTTTTACTGTTATTTTATTTTATTGCTTTTTTATTATTTTATTATTATTTTATTGCTTTCCTGTATGCTGCTGTAGCGAAAAAAAAATTCCCCTTGTGGATTAATAAAGTAACTACCCCCCCCCCCCCCCAGCCCCTCACCTCCCCGAGCCCCGTTTTACTTCGACCGAATATGATAACACGTTACACACGAGTAACCGCTTTCCATGGTTTCACTGAAAAATGATGTGCACCGTTTGAAAGCGTAACGTGACGTCTGAAAGCGTAAGCAACTCTCTCACTTCCCCAGTTGGCGTTGAAGTTTCTGTTGAGGTCAACACCGTAGCAGGAGCTGCCTGGAGGAGGGAGGGAACGAGACTTTCTCCACAAACGAGTCTACGTGGAAACAACACACGGACGTCGGTTCGAGCGAGTTATAACAAAGCTGCGGAGTCCGTTGGAGTCTCATCTTGAACACGCGTGCTCAGCGCGCCGACGTGTCCGTCGAGTTAAGGACTCACACTATCGTTGGCCCAGGTGAACATATATCCATCCACGTTGATCACAGGTGTAACGTAGAGGTCAAGATTCTGCAGCATCTCTTCCACCTTCTTGTTGGTTTTATATAAGTCCAGAATCTAAGCGAAAGGGGGAGTTTAAAATACACGTCACGTTTGCTTCCTTTGGAATGCGCGAGCATATAGTTGAAGTGAGAGTACGCGAACCTCTTTGACAAACCACTGGCAAACCGCAGGAGCGATCCACTCCCGAGCGTGGATACCACAGTCCATCCATATAACCTTCTTCTCTCTGCCCTCTGAGTGTCCTAGTCCCAACTGGAGATGAACAGCAGATGACAATGTTGGGTGAGTGAAGGATTTAAAGGTGCCATACACAACTGCTGTGTCTGAATTTAATAACCCTAAAGAATGACACATCCTCAAACTGATTTGTGGATCAGATAATCACCCTTCGAAAGGGCAGGTACTGTAAAAACCCACCCTGAAACACTCTCCGTCTACCTGGATGTTTCTAGTGTTACTTCTTATGTGGTTTCCAATTTCCCACAAATACTCGACCCCCACACTCACATTCCCATCCGCGTAGTATAGAAATCACCTGGTCTTAATGTCTCTTGTGTGTTTAAAACAGTACTTGGTGAATTAAAAAAAAAAAAGACAAGACTTTAAAGAAGACTGCTTTCTTTCTGATACGTTGCTTCAGGCTTTTGAGCTTCACAAAAATCTTCTCGAAAAAACAGACGAGACTCTTTTGCCCTCGTGCCAACCCACCTGTAAAACAACTTCTCATAACATCAGGAACACAATCTTAAAAAGTTGACCAAATACTAAAATCATAGCCCTCCCCCACCCCTCCCCACCCCGGAGTTAAAATAGTTACACCACGGACTCCTGTTTTCATCTGTTGGAAAGGAGGAGACGTTTTATTCTACAGAAGCTTCGTATGGATTGCTCAGTCAATTATGTTGACCAGTAGCTAATTGCAATAACAGTGGAATTTCAATGCGTCCTAAGCTGTGTCATTGTGACTAACAGAAAGTGTAACTTTGAACCCCTTCTTTAATAGTTAAAGGTTGGCACAAACCACTAGATGTCGCCGCACACCCTTATTGTTTTACTTTACCTCCACAACAGAGGCAGTAAAAGTGCCGAAATACCTTCAGCAGCGTCATGTGCCTTCCTTCGAAGGTGTGTCCATACACCACTGAGGAGACCAGTGCTGGGTTCCCTCCCTCCACATCTTCCATCCACCTGTATATCTGTAATTCAGGGTGATCGGCATGACAATTAGGTTCGATAATTGTGGTGAAAAGTTGCTTTGGCCGAGGTCTATCTGTAATCTCCAACGAATAAAGTGAAAGTTAAAGGGAAGAACAAGGTGCGTGAGATTTATTCGCAATAAAACATCCGGTGCTCCGGTGAGGTTTGCTGTTTTGACATATTTCAGGGCAGGAACTAAACAAATTCCAGCTTTGAAACCTTCTACAGTGAAGAGCGCTCGTACCTCATCCATAGGGTGATATTTAGTGTAGTTGTAATTAGATGTCGATTCCGACATCTCGACTAAACTGAATGCAAAAAAAAAAAAAAAAAGATTATAATTAATAAGAAAACATTTTTTTTGTTTGGATGTACACTGAGAACTACAGCACACCAAAGCAACATGTTTGTGTGTAATAAGAGACTTGGCCAATAAAAATGATTTTGATTGTTCACTTACAAAAACAATGTCAAACCTGATGTTGGCACCACAGGAAAAAAGTTAAAACTGCTGAGCATTGACAAAAACAACAACTTTTGGTTTAACAGAAAACTTGACTCCCCCGTGAGAAGTCTCTAATCTGCTGCATATCAGCACCAACAATCCCAACATACAGGATTTAAGTGCCATGTTCTCTGTTGGCTCATTTACTCTTTCCCAGCTACTTCAATACCTAATTGATCTCTTCTCCCTGCAGGGACACTGCAGTCAGTCACTTCCAGTAACTTTTCAGCTCGGTGACCTTCAATCTCCAATCAACATGTGACCATTTCGACAAAACAGCATTTTCAGCCGTTTTTACCGGCCGACGCGGTTGTAAACACACGCCCGTCTTGAGGGAATATAAATGATAAATATTAGTTGCATATTAACTTTTATGCAGTGTCAATAAAGTTATATGACAGGTGACATCACAAAGGACAGTTAGTGGGTAAGACAGTGCTGTCTTCATCCAAACACCCTCTGCTTTTTCCCCTGCAAGCATGAGAGGAAACGTTTGACACAACCAGATTAAAGACTTCCAATTTCCAAACAGCACGTCAGAGTAAAAACCCACATCTGTGCAGGCAGCGATGGAGCTAGAAAGTTGTGCCTCTGCAACCGCATTCTGCACCATCAGGAGTTGCTGAATAAATGTGCCATTCATTCCTAAACTGCTGTCTGTGTGTGTGTGTGTGTGTGTGTGTGTGTGTGTGTGTGTGTGTGTGTGTGTGTGTGTGTGTGTGTGTGTGTGTGTGTGGTGTTGTTGTTGTGCCCGTTTCTTTTCACGTGGATAATGTAATTGACAGACAGCCCTCACTCAGGGCAAGGCCGGGGGGAGGAAGACCGTAACAAGTTAGGATGTCGCCTGAATTTGTACCGCTTTCAGTTTGGACATGATCTCGAGGATTCTGGAGGAAATCTGCGACCTTCTTGTGGGATATCATTGGAAAGCCTATTGAGTTTTTGTCCAGAACTTTTAGGAAGGCCCAAATGGGTGCCAAGTTGACCATCTGCTGTTGTCGCTACTATCTGAAACACAACAGAGAAGAGAAGGATGCTATTTTGCGGTGAGGCGCTCCACAAAAAGAAGTCCTGCCTTTAATCTTCAATCATTTACATCGAAGTCGACCGGAAGGGTTACAGATTCATAACATGCCGTGTCTTTCTCTGCAGTATGGGCACCGCCACTACTTCCAGACAACAGCTACCCAGCGAGTCCAGCGACAGCAACACAGAAGAGGAGAGCCTTTTTGGGCCGCCGCCGCCGCCTTCCAGAAAGACGCCGCGGAAGAAGCGGGAAAGCCGGAGGAGCCCCGCGGATCCGTGGGCCTCCACGAACAGAGACGGAGGATCTCCCGTCAGACGAGGGTCGGACACAGAGTTACAGGCTTTCATCAGCATGAGAGACCGGGCTGACGAGGCCACAGAGGTAACGGAAAGCACGCTGCTCGTAACGCAAGGGGATACAAACATGCGTATTCACCAAAGCAGCAGCATATTTGCTCAAAGAAGACACATCACATGTTGCTAGATTTTGTTTTTAACGCTGAAAAAAGTAACAATTCACCTTGGTGTGTTTAACATACCAGAGAATGGATTTAAATCTAGGCACAGCACAGGATACTTTTTTTTTTTTTTTTTTTTTAAAGTCCTTCATGGTTATAGCATTGTACATGAACGTTGAATGCTGTTGAGAATAAGTGACAATTTACTGTTAAACATAAAACATTTTTGCTTGTTGATGAAACCAAAAGTACGAGAAACAGAATACCACTGTAATCATTCAAGGTATTCATTTCATCTTTTTCACGGCACGTTCTCTGGTAACCAGCTGCAAACATATGTGACCCGCAACCGACATTTAGAAGAATTACACTAATTTGACAACATGTTTGCGGTCGACACAATTACAGTGAGTCAATAGAGCTTTAGTTCTTTATTGATCGGGAATCTGGCAAATGAACTAAGCTGAGACTTGACATTTACACCTGAACAAACATTTATAGTATTTTTTCGCGGCAAGATGATTTTAGAAAATCCACACTAGTGCTGGTGTCAGGTGGTGCTACTGTAATTCAGTAACTCAGGCTCTCGTCCACATCTGTTTCACTGGAGATCTCTTATGCAATAATCGAATACAGGCAGAAGACGTACAGAGTTGACTCTCAAAGAAACCTTTGATTCACTTGCATGTTGATTCACATCGGTAAATGAACTTGACCTAGATTCCAAAATAACCATATCAAAAGGATGACGTTAGAAGAAATTGACCCGATGCTCACATAATTATGAGGGAAAGGGAGCCAGAAGTTTGTCCCTGTGCTTAAATCTTGAATTACAAAATTAGGTTTAAAGAAAGCCTCAAATATACTGTATCATCTGGTTGGGATAACATAATAATTCAGAAAAGTTAAAAAAAAAAAATATTTAAAAAATTCTGTTTCTCATCAAGTATTACAGCCTTTTTTTTTTTTTTTTCCTTTTTTTTTTTTTTTAGGAGAGTTGTCAGTCAAATTAATTGAATTAGTTAATACTGTGGCTTTCCATAAACAACTGTTCAGCAGATTTTTATCACAAACACACACACACACAAAGGTACAGTTGCTTCATCAATTCAAACTACAAGACCAAACAACCCTGTTGGGGGGTGTAGAGGGAACTCAAGTACATATAGGTCTTCTCCTCAGATGTTTCTTCGTTCAAAATGGACAAGTCCCTCCATGTTCTGTGTCTATTCTCCGGGATTCATTTTGTGAGAGCAGAAAGGTGTTTTGAAACAGGAACGCCACTGAACTGTTGCTAACTTCAGTACCTCGCAGGACCCGCATCTATTAAATTAGAGTATGTTGAATCATTTTTATTTACTTTAATTGCTGTTTCTGTGACATGAGAACTGGACGAGTCCAACTCCATGTCTCTCCGGAGGGATCGCACCGGGGTCATCTCTTTGAGGCTGGTTCCTCAAATGTTCGGGCTGCAGCTCAGTCCAACTCCGTGAGAGTTTGTTGAACATGTGACAGTGTTCATGATGAGAATAGCAGGCTGCAGGACACAGTGGGCACATTGTGTTAATAAATGAATTCCTTAATGGAGATTTAGGCCAACAGCTTGGCAGGCCAGTCAGAGAGAGTATTCACTGAACCGTTGCCTTCTTGTTGTGACACACTATCAGGCCAAACAAACTGACAATGGGTCGACATTAAAAGGCAATTAAGAACTGAGGGATAAACAAGGCCAGTAAATAAAGTAGGACATTTGTAGAATCTACAGCAGAGGTCTCCGACCTCTTTTTCCTGAGAGCTTCTCGTGTTCAGTGACATGTATTCACATAGCTGAGCTCCACCCAAACCAGCTGAATACGTTTCTTTAATGTGAAAAATAAGAAATGAATACTCAACACCCACATATACAACCAATACCGGTTGGAGACTCCTGATCTCCAGCTTCACTTGTGATCATTTTTCATGTTGAGTATCCACAGTAAAGTCTCTGCAACCTCGTCCATTTAACGGTTCATTTGAGTAAGGCTTTAAATTAGCAGTGTGGCAACGTTATCCAGTCAGTCTACCACTATTCCTTTTCCTTTTCACGTCTGTTAGAAGGAACCGTTGTATAATTCTTACTCATACGTGTGTGTGTGTGTGTGTGTGTGTGTGTGTGTGTGTGTGTGTGTGTGTGTGTGTGTGTGTGTGTGTGTGTGTGTGTGTGTGCTGACAGGAATGGGAGAAGCTGAACTTTGACATCCACACGTTGCGCTATGCCAGACGAGAGGTCCGAGCCCGATGGAAGAAAGTTCTGCTGCGGCTCGGTGAAACACTTTGGTTCCTTTTCTTTTCGGTCCATTGCTGCTCCATTCAGTCTACCGATAGTAATTAGGACATCATGAAAGCACTCGGTCGGACATCAAAATGTGTCATAGGCACAGAGTGTATTCATTTCACAATAATGGCTCTAAAACGGAGAAGTCTAGTTTGCGAGCGGGTTGTTGAAGAAGGTCGAGGGTGGTTGGACGGGTCAAACTTGGGAATTTCCCCCACGAGGCTGCAGTTTGAGGCCCGTGAGAAAACAGAAATCCACATGGATTTATTTCAAGTGACACAAGTATGTAAACTTACGTAATGTATTCACCTTGTATAGTATACAGAACTGAACCAGAGTATGTCATGTCTGTATTTTAACCCAAATTACGCTCTTTTGCTGAACCCCATGGATTTAGTGCCTCAACCTAAAGCACGTCCATACGTCTGAGATGCCTGCAGGCTTTGACAAGGCAGCGCTGCTTGATGCCCTGAGATGATGAGGAGGAGTTGGACTCTCGCGTAACGTGAACAAAGGCCATTAGGGGGGAGAGGGAAAAAAAAACAAGGTCATCTCGCAAATTGGGGACAATATTGTGAAACTAATACATTTTGCGGGCGTGACCCCAAAAGTAGCCTTGACACATTTTGATGCGAGTTTGTGTTGAAAAATCGAACTCCTCCGTTGTTTTTCTCCTCGTCTCGCTGCAGGTTATCAGTGCGAGGTGGACGCCTTGCTGTGTGTGAACAAACAGAATCGCTTCGGTCGAGATGAAGAACATCTTAAAAAAGCTACTGAATTGTTGAAACAGCTGCTGGAACACACCTCTCTGTTCCCTCCTGGAACAGAACACCAGAGCAGATACCTCTTTGTCATGGTACACACACACACACACACACACACACACACACACACACACACACACACACACACACACACGTATCCCTTATACCAATGTCCAGTTAAGTGGAGGTTTCCCAGAATACTGCCATGATACGTTGATGCCGTTACGCCCGGTGGAACACGAAGCACCTCTTGTGTTTCGCATTAAAACTACTCTTCCGTCAGTTTGATGACCAGTTGTTGTTTTATTTCACTTCCTTTTCGCTTCCTGTCTTCCATTTGATCTCTCCCCCCTTCTGTTGACATTGTCTCTTCCGACCATCATCACTCATTCCACTCCTCTGATGTTCCTCCGTGTTTCCCTCAGGATCGCCTGGTGTCACTCGACAGCGCCGACGACTTTGTCCGACTTGCCAAAGAAAAATACCCCAAGAAAGAAGGCTGAGAGACGACGGGCGCAGAGAAAAGGCTGAAGAACATATTTAAAATGCCGACTGACTCTGCACAAATAAATGTGACGCCATTTAACACATTTAACTGTGAAGGAAATTTAGTTTTAATGGCTAGTTATTGTTTATCCTGTCAACTGAATCAGATATATTTCATTGCGTCCCGGTTGGTTTTTTTAGAGGGTAAAAGTTGTAATGCTGTAAAAATATACATTTGTTTACATATAATGTATTTTTAATTTATTCTTCTCTTTCTTAATCATTTTTTTGTATCTACTGCTATGCCACACGTGACTATTAACAAACTGATACATGTAGAGATACGAGGTAAAAACTAAGAAACCCTCAGCAACTCCAAAAAATGTTTTTGGCACAACACTAAATATTATTAAATGTCTCTTTCTTGCCACAAACATCTTAATGCTTTTGTCTGAGAGAGAAAAGTCTGTGTTACCTGTGATCTTGAGCTGTGTTTGCTGACATTGTGACTATTAAAATACATTTACTCATTATGCAATAGGCTCGTTTGTTCCACAAGGGGGCAGCATATAGTCATATTTCAGTGAATTAAGCTGGACGACAAACTTAACTTACTGGAACTTCTGCTTTGTAGATGAATGTGACTCTTTCAGTCTATTTTACTGCCAGTTAAATCGATTTAAAGATCTTTCAGACGCATTGAATGAGTCAAAAGTTCTTTCTTCCCAAACGTTACAAGGAAGTGAAGATTCACCACTTTCTCTTCCAACAGTGATGTGGGATGCTGAGGAGTAAAGTTGTTCAGTAACATTTAAGATAGCCTGAAATGGGATTTCTTATACTTTAGAGTCAAATTAGCAGTGATTAAGAAAACCTTTTTTTTTTTTTTTTTTTTTTTTTTTAAAAGAAGGTAAAAGTACAATGTACAATGTCAGTCATGCAATCTATCCATAGGACATGAAACTTCCCTTTCTTCATTTTCTGAACATCCCTTTTGAAAGATTTGATAACGTCTCCTTCCTGGCTTTAAGCCAAAAGTGTTTTTGAATGACTGTTAGTGGTAGCAACGAGCTCAACTGTATACGCACTCTCAAACATGCACCCATCTGGGACACGGCAACATCTCTCGGTTCAAAGAGTGTGAGGCAGTTTTCATGCAGTTGATGAGTGCTTTATGCAAAACACACATTCATGCTTGCTTGCACTCCTGCACACAGAAAGAGAGATTTTACCCTGACCCAGATATTGTTCTCTCCAAGGCCCCTTCCCAAGCTTGGGAAACAGATGTGGAACTAAAAAAGAAAAAAGGCAGAGGGGAGGGGAGGGGGGGGATGAGATGCAGACCAGTGGTCTAGCAGCTTTCGAAAGACATTGTGCTGCCTGCACCTTTTTCTCATTAAACCACCATGTGTTTGTGTGTGTGTGTGTGTGTGTGTGTGTGTGTGTGTGTGTGTGTGTGTGTGTGTGTGTGTGTGTGTGTGTGTGTGTGTGTGTGTGTGTGTGTGTGTGTGTGTGTGTGTGCATCGAGTAAAGCTGACATCACTCTTCAGAATTTCACTAAAATATTCCTCTCCACACACACACACACACACACACACACACACACACACACGCACACACACACACACACACACACGATTGAAAGGGTGATTGTGTCACATGTTGGGGTGCAATATTTTAAGAAAAAAGACAAAGCTGTCCGACTGATTGCTTTATGTGCCCACTTAAAGTGCCAGCAGCTCACAGTACAGGTCCTCCAAAACACGGCTCGTCTGCTGTTTGTGTGCAAGACAACATCTGCCAAAGGCCACACACACACACACACACACACACACACACACACACACACACACACACACACACACACACACACACACACACACACACACACACACACACACACACACACACACACACACACACACACACACACACACACACACACACACAGATGCAGTGTAAAGTGCTGAGCTGTGGTTTTCTCATCATAGCTTTGGGTATTCATAGCAAAGTCACGTCTGAATGAACCGTCTGTCCATCATGACTTCATTCTTTATCTTTATATCGTTATATATTTGTACCGTCGGGCTTATTGCGTCAGGAGAAGATCAATAGCACCTTTGTGTCTTTTTGTTGATTGTGAAGTTAATTAGGACGTTTTATCTGCTATGTTTGTACTTATAAAAATGGAGGTTAAAAAAAGAGAGTAAAAGTGTAACAACAATCAGATGGTCAGACTATGTATGGATCAAATTAATACATTTGTTGTTTCTTTCTTTTTGTTATGTTCTCCAAATCTCTTTTGTCAGTTGTGTTTCTCCCCACATCACTCTTTCACCAAACGCTTTCAGTTTTGGTTTCCCTCTTCGTGCACATCTTGCTCTGTCCTCCCTCAACCTCTCGCCTTGAAAACAGACCTGGTTCTGACTGTACGCTGTCCTTCATTGAAGTATTACTTTTTTAGAAACTTAAACTATAATTCAGAGCCATGACTCATGAGGTCAGGACCTTTATGTTTATTTCAGGATACAGAGCACTTTGCTGTAGTGATTAATGGTTTAGATAGTTAAATGTCAAGAGTCTGTAATGATGAACTCTGCAGGGCCTTTTGGATTTAGAGGTCAGATGACTCAGAAGAATGAATCCGCTGACTGTATTAACACAAACCGAACACAGATGGGCCATTAGAGCGAGTAATTAATACGTACTTATACTCATCCTACTGGAGACTAAACATGGTTAAAATCAGTCATCTTTCAGGCTGTGTTTTGCATCAACATGTCTCAAGTCACCACACACGTGTGTGTGTGTGTGTGTGTGTGTGTGTGTGTGTGTGTGTGTGTGTGTGTGTGTGTGTGTGTGTGTGTGTGTGTGTGTGTGTGTGTGTGTGTGTGTGTGTGTGTGCGCGCGTGAGGCGACACAATTTAGAACCCGTGTTTTACTGCTGATACAATTATAGACACAGAGTGACAAAGAATCTGATAAAGTGAACCACAGTAAAAATCAAAATGCTTAACAAGTTTTTAGCCATCTCTTAAGACGGTGATGTTGGTTGATTGGTTGATATTGATATTTCCAAAATAAAACAAGCCTTAGCGGTGCTTTGGGTTTGGTGTTAATTAACAAATGCATGTTTAACAACTAAACGAAGATGGAATGTGTTCGGAGAGTAAATTGACAAATTGAAAACGTTTTGGTAGGGACACACACAAAAAATGACATACTGGTGTCATTTTTGTTTTTCTATGAAGATTAGATGGTTAATGAAAGTTAGAATAACCGCTGTCATCAAATGACGTACAATTAGATGTTTTCTCAAACAGACGAGTGAGATGCCACGTCAATATGATTTAAGCCAACACGTCACTTTGATATAACTTCATTCATTAGATTTGAATGGAGCCATTTTAAACTGTACTTATGACTTAACTTAATGTAACCAGAGTCCTGCCGCTTCCATTTATCTTTTCCTAGTTTTTACTTTGCCAGACAACATGCATCTTCTCAAAGCTTCCATTGTTTATCTCTGAGGGTGATTTATGATAAGACGGTGTTGATAGCAGTGTCACACCCATGCAGACAAACACACACACACACAAACACACACAAACACGCACACACAAACACAGTAATCTGTTGCGGATGTTTAGAGAAGCGAGCAAATAAACCAGTCCGTGATGTGCTGACCTCTGTGACTCAAGACAGAAGGTCAGAAGTCGACAGTCTGTTCAGGAAAGGTGACGTTATTGAGCTGCTTTCAAGTTACCCCCCCCCCCCCGATTCCAAGCTGAATATTGTCTATAAGAGAAAGCAGATTCAGGTTTAATGCTAATCTCTGCAATGGATGCACGAGGAAGCAAAATAAATCAGAAATTTCTTTATGAACTTTTCTCAGTTCTAAGATGCTGCTTAGGGTATACATTGTCTTATAATGCATCATCAGCACTGCATGAATTTAGGAGAGCCTGTGTTAAAAAAAATAAAATAAAAACGGATCTTGGAAAGTAAATGCATTTGAAAAATTGAAATACTGCTTGCACATGAACAAATAAGGATGACGTGTTTCACAGACACCGCAGTCACGGAAAGCATGACGTGATACGGATATTACTTTCATTCTTAGTTCCTTAATTCAGGCAGAAAATAATGCAGAACAAACACACACAGAGACACACCCCAGATGGGTTGAGCAAGTCTCTGGGCAGGGCAGGGTGTGTACAGCATGTCTGTGGTCGAATCAGTGGTGGATCAGTAATTACACAAATCCACTGATGCTCTTGAAGTATCCTGATTTATTTCCCTCAAATCGAACACGATTGAAGGAGATAAAAGGGTGTCCGCTGAATTTGAAGATACGCACGCTTACATATTGTCGCGATCATCGTTAATTCCTGTGACTGTATTGGGTGAAAATGTGACCGGAAAAGTGCTTTGCTACGGGGTGGTGTGTGTGTGTGTGTGTGTGTGTGTGTGTGTGTGTGTGTGTGTGTGTGTGTGTGTGTGTGTGTGGGGGGGGGGGGGGGGGAGGATTACGTACGACTATAAGAAACACACATTTATTCCCGGGTACTGGGCGGGTCGTCTGAGCTGGTAAAGTCCTTGTCAGAGCCAATAACCAGCATTCAGAAGGGAGTACAGGATGCACCCAGATGCAGCTGCGTGGATGCGCGGTGCATGTATATCTTTATGTGTGTTAGAGCCTTCACTGATGTGGTTTTGGAAGTTAGAGTGATCTCACGCAGCCGTGAAGGCCATGCTCTCCCGCAACCTGCCACACACAATCTTCGACGCGTGGAGACTTGTTCATCCTCTCGTGCATATACTGCACGTTTTCAACTGCTTTCCACTTGTGCCGTTACTAAATGACAGCGCAAATTTGGAAGTATCCCTGTCACAATAGCAACTGCGGTTAACTAGTTACAGCAGCGTGTACGGAAAGCACTGCACACATAATAATCCCAGCTCGAATGGTTTCTATGGTTTTCAGATATAGGACGTCTCCCACTGGTTTGTGAATGGCCGTTCTGAAGCCTCCAGTTCGCTATTTCGGAGTCAGAATGAACCGTAACTGGACGAGCTGGGGAGGAGCGAGTGGAGGATCTGACTCCAATCTCCGAGGACACTACACCCGCCCACCCACAGCAGAAATCTGACTGCACCACAGGCCCGTCACTCAAACGGAAACGCCCCCAAACCGCTTTTTGAGGCCCAATACCTAATCAAATAAGGGATTATTCTCAGATGGACCGGCGGAAAGCTAATAAGGAGTCATTTCAGCGAATGACACGATAAAGACTTTTGGGGAAAAAAATGCATTGACTTTGTATTTCATTAGAAGGTAAATGGGAGTCTATAGAGCAACAGCCTTTTTGGAGCCAGCCCCTAGCAGCCCTCAGAGGTATTGCACTTTAACGTAACTTCCGCATTGGCCTCACTTTTCAGACCCGGAAGTTACATCCACTTTAATATACAGTTTACGGGTATAACTCTTGCTGTTCTCTTGGAAGGCTCGACGGCAACAAAAAAGTGTGCAGGATTCAGTGGCTTCTAGCGGTGAGGTGGCAAATTGAAACCGACTGAATACCCGTCGCCTCCCCCTCCCCCTCGAAGCATGGAGGAGAATCTACTCCTGTATCTGTCCACAAAACACGCAAAACACAGAAGGTCCTTTTGTCTGTTCTGGGCTACAGCCATTCTTAGTTGTAGGTGATTATTCACTAATGAAAACATAATTATGAATACTATATTCCACTTTCTGCCAAAAGATCCTCCCACATCAAACAGACCGAACATTCTAATCTCCAACCTGAATTGTGAGGATCTACTTGACGAGGATCAAACGACGCGTGATGACCCTTATTTCAAGGTCCTGTTGAGGGGTAGAAAAGCGAGACGAAGCAAAAATACAAACACAAGAAAGTAGTAGTGAATAACGACCTCCGAGGCAGATTCTCTTCGTGATCCTCATCCCCCCCGACTCCCCAACCCGCCCCACCCCCTCTCTTCTCTCCAGGGGGCAGACAGTGATTCATTCCCCATCACGGATCACCTGGCTGGGTTTTCTGTCAGCACTCATCTGATGTTCCCCCAAACTACCTGGCACGCAGGTCGTAACCACAAGACAGCTCCGTCCTGAAACACGCTCAGGCCCACCATTCCTCTGACATGAATCAGAGGCTTGGATCGGCGCGTTGTACCGACGGCACATAGACCGCGGCCGGAGGGACCTCCTTCAGTCGCAGGAGACATCTTGACTGTAAATGATGTCATGTAATGATGGTGCAGATGGAAGAGCAGCTCTGCTCGTGTTTATAAAGACACTGAAATACAAAGCGGGAAACATAGACACCAGGGCGCGCGCACACGGGGATACTGGCTGTGCAGCATAAACACATGGTGCTCATACCTTAAAATAGTCAGTCGAGTCCAGTGTTTAAGACATCACCACCGGATGCGTGTGTGTGTGTGTGTGTGTGTGTGTGTGTGTGTGTGTGTGTGTGTGTGTGTGTGTGTGTGTGTGTGTGTGTGTGTGTGTGTGTGTGTGTGTGTGTGTGTGTGTGTGCGTGCGTGCGTGTGTGCGTGCGCGCGCGTGCAACAGCTCTGGAATACTAATACAATTCTAATTATGATTCCATGATTCTATCTACCACAGGATCGTTCAGACCAGAACAGTGACTTCATTTTCTATGTCTGTCTCTTTAGCTGATTTTCCAACCAAATATATATATATATATATTTTTTTTTGCACTTATGATGTAGTGAATTCGAATAGTTGAATGAAAGCTGATGGAGGGAGTGAAGTACAGAAAAGTATAAACAAACCTTCCTGTGCTCAGTTTGAGCGTGTCATTTTGTCTCGTGTCACTTCTGTCAAGGTGATTAACTACCGGCACGAAAGGTGAGCAAATTCATTTAGTCCAGTCGTCACTCTTTAGAAAATATGTCGCAAAACGCGTGGTTTTCATTATTTTATTTTTTTTCTTTGAAAGGGCTCTGTTATTTCCTTAATCACCTGCGCATGGAAACTTTCAGCAGACAGGAGTACAGCGAGCACTTGTTTGGGTCAAATTTCAGCAGTGGATTACAGCGAGGCGTATTTGGTACAGGGGTGAGAATCGACAGCACACAGACTCCAAGTGAACTTCATCATCATGAGGACATGTTATCCAGTACCGTGTTGATCGCTTTTCACCGACAGAGGACAACAACAATCGCCTAGATTCGTCCCGACTATTGCTCATAGCTTCAGTCGTGGTCAACGCCAATTGGTTTAAAGGCTGCTCCAAGAGTTTCAAAATGAACCCGAGGTCTTTGCCCATTAGGCCGCAATGACAGTAAATGATCCTCACTCTATTGTGAACGCTCATGTATCCATACAGTGGATTTGGGCCGGGTAATAACAAGCTTCAGCAACAGCGGTTAGTGCACAGAAATGTGCTCTATCTGACCCGGAGGTAGAGTGGGGGTATAAACCTGCCATCGGTCGACATTTTTCTCCCCTTCTGCTGTCTGCGTGTAAACGCTTTCAAAACTCTTGTCGCCGGGGGCGACGGCAACAACTTCGGAGTTAGCAAGCGACACGCGGGAAATGCTGCGCCCAAGTTTTGATGAAGGTTTGGACCGTGCAAATAAGGCACGCCTGCTTGGTTCTATTTAGTCTTATTCAGTTTAACCATGTAACTTCCAGGGCCGGCCTCCCCACGTGCAAATGTCCAACCAGAACACACTTCCAGCCAACACTGGTTTTGCAAAGGAACGTCACTGCATCTGGGCTCAGCATCGCCCGAGTCAACTTTGATTGGTTTAGAGAAATACAAACAAGCGATCGTTTTTTGGTTTTTTTTTTCCTTACGCTAGAATGATAAAAGGGTACAGCCTGAGCATTCTCCAGCGCTGCCACAGGGCGTTGGAGATAATAATTATAATGATAATAACTTTATTTCTATAGCACTTTTCAAAAACAAGTTACAAAGCGCTTTACATTAAAAAAAAAAAAAAATAAATACAGCATAAAATATAATGATAAAATACAACAGAAGTAAAACAGACAAAAAGCGGACAGTCAATCAATAAAATAAAATGCAGTCAACAAAAGGCAAGTCTAAAATAATGCGTTTTTAAGAGTGACTTAAAAGAAAACAGCTCTGTTAGCGTCCCTGATCAACTCTGGCAGGTCGTTCCATAACTGAGGGGCCCGAACAGAACACGCCCGGTCACCTTCAGTTTTGTGTTTAGTTCGGGGTTTGGTCAGGAACGACCTACCAGAGGATCTCAGGTTGCATGTAGAGAGATGGGTGTGGCCGTGCGACACTTGATTTTGGCTAATGACAACAGCCCACGTTAACTTCCCCCGTGAAAGTTGGTGGCAAGCTGCTGAACAAAGTTTGATCATAATTATGGTCTCAAAGGAATGCCACGTTTAACTCAAGTCTTCTCAAACAGTTTTTCGCTGTTTGTACGTCTTCTTTTTTCCACCTCTGTGCATTTGGACAAAAGCACTCAAAGACAAAGTTAAAAAGCCGCCACAGGGAAATTCTACACACACATTCTTGTTCTTCTCTTTCGGCTCGTATCCTAATTCTCATAACAGACACTGTCCACGTTAGCTGAGGCCGGTATTGTAAAAACACCACGCAGACTGAGCAGTTTTCTTTCCACTCTTTGTAGCACCGTCTCCAATCATCACTAACAGCAATGAAATTATATAATTCGTTTTGAGACATGCTAACGGCTAAAAAAAAAAAAAAAAAAAGACACTAAATCATCCACCACATGTTGAGGCCTGCAGGATTTTCATTTTTATCAAGTGTATATGCTACAAACTGGCTGCTGGTTACAGACACATAGTTATCTGCTTAATCGCTACATCAGCTAGATGTAGATGACTCTCTTGGCCAAACCATGATGCTTGTAAGATCTGTTCAAAGCTGCTCAGCATAAAGATGATTCATCTATCATGATGTCTGATCAAAGGTTCAATCATCTTTCTATCCTTACGTCACTCCTTTTAGTGTTTCAGCATGCCACAGCTCGAAAGAAATACTTTTAACTACATGCATCTTTAACAAAAAATCTAGGTTTAGGAAGAATGTTATCATCATCGTTTCTCAGAACGTTGTGTCTTTATAATGCGATTTAAATCTGAAGTATTTAAGAATGCGTATTGTGTACCGTTTCTCAGCAGGAGCACAGGACCACGTTGAGTATTTCAAAAGTCAAATAAAGTTTTGTTTTATCAGCAACAACAAATGGGTGAAACATTTCCTTAACCTCTATGTGCAATAATAACTACTAGATCCTTCCAGAGGACTCATTCTGACTATGACTGTTGAGCTAGCGCAGACAGATACACACACTGGTACACACACCTAATGCCTGAGGTGATTGTTGGCCGGTGTGTGTGTGTGTGTGTGTGTGTGTGTGTGTGTGTGTGTGTGTGTGTGTGTGTGTGTGTGTGTGTGTGTGTGTGTGTGTGTGTGTGTGTGTGTGTGTGTGTGTGTGTGTGTGTGTGTGTGTAGTTCACACACACACACACACACACACACACACACACACACACACACACACACACACACACACACACACACACACACACACACACACACACACACACACACACACACACACACACACACACACACACACACACACACACACAGGCAGACACGACAAATACTGGGCTTCCACCATTATGAGCTCATTGAAAAACAGCTGCCATTCACTTAGAGGTCATATGAGGGGGAAAGCTTCACATGTCTAACTGCCTGCCTGTCTCCTTATCTGAGTCTATTTCTATGTATGACAATACACCCTGTCTTATCTCGGTCACACGTCCTCTTTTTAATCTTTTGGTTTATGAATATTCTGGTATGCCCCCCCTCCCCTCCAGAAACGTCCCCTTGTGGAAGCCATTTTGTGGGTCGAGACTTCTGAGTCGAGGCCTCGCTCTTGACCAGACGACCCCGTGCTCCCCACCACCTCCACCTAAGCGATCCACCCACTGCGGCACTGCTCCAGGACGACTTGAGGCGGGTCACGCGACCAGAACTCAACTTCCAAGAGCTTAACCTGTGAGAGCGTGTATGCCCTGCAGCGCTCTATCAAACTCCATCACTTGTGACGGCTGTTTTGCAGTCTTGCTGCTTATGTCTACACATGCAGGTGCAATTCTTCGCCCCTCCTAGAGATTGTTTTCTTGCTCACAGTTGCCTGTACAACTCTCGCGTGTTGAATTCGTGCACGAGTATTTACATCACTCGAACGGCAGTTAATGTCTCCACGTGTGTGTCTCTCGAGACATTAGACATAAATCTGACACCATATATATCAAGGAACAAGCTCTAAATTAAGACAATATTGAATCTTCACTGATAACTGAAATATTGCCTCTTTCTTTTCATTGTTTCTATTTTTTAGTGACACAACACTGGCTTTGCCCGGAGCGCCTTTTGTCCTGGCAATGTTTCAATAAATAAAAATGTTTCGTGCGAGTGTTTTCTCAATTGTGGGCTTGTGTGAGTAGCCTATGTGTGTGTGTGTGTGTGTGTGTGTGTGTGTGTGTGTGTGTGTGTGTGTGTGTGTGTGTGTGTGTGTGTGTGTGTGTGTGTGTGTGTGTGTGTGTGTGTGTGTGTGTGTGTGTGTGTGTGTGTGCATTATTCTTTGCCTGTATTTCAGTTGGCTCAGCATCCTATCTGACTCAAAAACTTTGCTCCTCCCTTCCCTCTGGGAGGAACACATTAGAGAGAGAGAGACACACACACACACACACACACACACACACACACACACACACACACGCGCGCACGCGCGCACACAGACAGAGGTGGACCCATCAAAGCGAGGCTTTTCCCAGTGTGGTATGGTTAAATGATAGAGCATGAGCTCAGCAGCGGTTAGGCAGAGGAATGGAGGGCAAAGAGGAAAGTACAGCTGCTTGGACATGAAGGCAGAGAGCGACAGATACTAAAACCACACCTAGAAGACCATGAGGAGAACAAGAGATGAACAGATGCACATGGAAAAGAAGGCGCTCTTTCTTAATTTTGGTTCAACCAACAAACGCATCTATCGTGTGCAAACCTCACGACTGCTAATTTTAGATGGCTGACTCAAAGTTTTTCCTCCAGCTGAAAGCTCGTGTTGTGTTTTTTTAGTGCAGACTGACAATTTAGTACGCGTGTTGTGTTTTTTTATTCTCATCGAGCAGAAGACATATATCGCTTTAAGATGGAGGCTTGGAACCTGTGTGTGTCGTGAGGAGTGATGAGAAGCCGTAACATTTTGACACATCTAAAATGCCTTCTTTAACGTCCATAAATAATCCGTTTTCTTTCTTCTTCCTTTCTGTCTGTGCACACTCTCCTTCTCTTTCGTCTGTGTGAACTCAAGTCCATGTTGATGTAAGTCTTACGTATGTGAAACCCCCCACTAATGACCCACAGTGGGATCGCAGTGTTTAAGACAACACAGCGAGGGAGTCTTTGGTTTGTTTCTTCTGGCTATGATTCATAAACCTTTAGCATAAATGAACCATGACTGGCTCCAGGTCCCTCAAAAGGATCTCACATTCTCACTGACATCATGTTGGATTAAAACTAACGGGAGATTAAGTTTACACGTGTAACTGGAAGTAAGATTAATGTACAAAGTCACGACTTCACTGGCATGAAAAAGGAAGCATCTTGGATTCACAGCGAATTATACTTTGATCCAAGAAAAAAAATCATCTGGTTTAACACTTTACTGACAACTTGACAGCTGCTCCAACTTTGTTTCTTGCACTTCCTTTCATTTGTTGTATGATCAAAGTTGTTTGAGCTGAGCCACGATGATCTGTCACAAGGGTGAGTTTGTTCTTTCTAGTGTAGATGTTTTACTTCCTGACCGGATGAAAGTCATGTCTTATTTTTTCCACGGAAAGCAGGATATGGTCTTTACTTTTGGCAAGAAAATATGATGCTGCTCATCATAACTGTCCGTATTAACCTCTGCGCACACTGCCTTTTGTGTAAAATGGAATATTCTTGAACTTTGTGAAAGTTGGCAAGCCTTCGTTAACTGACATATCTATCTTGGCCTAAAAGACTGATGTGGGTGAGGAAGAGGATGAGGAAGAGGAGGAGGAGGAGCAGGAGGAGGACAAGATAGCGATGAGGGGAGGGGCAGAAGATGAAATCAGAGAGGAGGTGAGAGCAGAGGAAGTGACTGGGGATAAGAGATGACTGAATGAGAGGGGACAGAGATGAGGCATGTGGAAGATTGGTCGTGGGGGCGAAGGGAGAGGAGGAGGAGGAGGAGGAAGAGGGAGTCTGATGTACTGATTGTGGACAAAGGGCTGGTCTGGTAAACTTCCGAGTCTGTGACAAAGGGGAGAAAACCAGGCTGGTTGTCAGTTCTCATTTCTCTCTAAAAGCATTTGCTTGCTCAGAAAACTTCCAAGTCAGTTTAATTTTCTGAACCCATCAGACTGTTCTACATTTTGCCTTTACTACAAATTACACTCTTTATATCCACATTACTGGGCATTTTGTGAAAGAACCAATAGTCATTTGCAATTCCCACTTCAAGAAGAGAAGCCGTGAGGCAGTGCCAATTGCTGCATCACGGGAGAAAAATCCAATTAAATATGCTCAGAAGTTTTAGCGTGATCTCATTGCTACACTGACTGCAAGCGAAATTGATGTAGCCAGAGTTTGAATTGCACCAAAGCCAAGATGACAAATGAAGCAGGACATGGAAAGTGTCTCACTGGTGGTCGTTCGACAGCTAAAAAGTCTTTACAGCCTTCCAACACAAGAAAATGTACTCCTGGAATTTCTGAAAGGATCTTTTGGAGGCAAACGCTATGGGCACATGGTGCTAAAGCTAGACCAGCCACCAGGAGCAAGATTGGGAGAAAATACGTTGACTTCGGGAACTTAAACAAAATAATAACATTCTCAAACATCACAAACAGCATAATGTCTCGGTGGCGGAAACGGTTCCTCTTTGTTTATTTATTCAGGAGACGATGAAGGAGCGAACGGGAGGAGGTGGGAGGGTTGGGGGTGTAGAGAAGGAGAGACATGGACAGAGAGAAATCCAGAGCAAATGGGAGAAGGAGATTAAAAGAGAAACAGAAGATAAAACATGACAAATTAGGGCAGCTCTCAGGGGGGGCGGGTGTGGGGGGGGGGCAATATGTTTTCTGCCTAGCAACCCCAGTCGAAGGGTCATTAAGTGTTTATCTTCGGTGGTCTTGGACAACTCCGCTTGGACCGGATCCCATCCTGGTGTTATCATGATGTATTAACTGGTTGTAACCTGCACACTTTGCACCGATAGTTGTGGTGGACACACACCAAAGCGTGCACAAGCGCTGACGCTCACACACACCAGGACAGATACAGATACAGACACATACTCTGCTTTTTATAGTGTACGGCAGATAGAGTGATTAGAGGTTTCAGCTAAAGGATTAATTAAAAAAAACAAAAAAACACTGCAGCTCTCGGAATCAACTCGGGTCAACCAGACAGGAAGGAAGAAGAAACTGATTACAGACCAGAAGAGACAATGGATAGAAAAAAGGGTGGGGACGGTGGTTGAAGGAAAAAGAAAAGAGACAACGAGGAAAAGTGTGAAAGAAAAAAGGCAAGAAAAGAGCACGAGGAGGCAAATTTAATGCAAAAAAGGAGAGAAAAAGACAAAAAAAAATACAATGAATTCTTCTGCCAGACAAACTGGACATGAGTATCTCAGATGTTACAATCCTCCCGAGGCTGCTTGGCTGATTGTACCCGTGTAGTGGGAGTTGGCTGCGGTGGCGGTTTCCATCAAATGTGAACAGGAAATCTGTGAAAACGATGCTTATCTAAGACAAACAGCTCCTTTTTATTAGCTTAAAATGATGTGTGTGCGTCACCGAGATTAAATGATATATAGGTTGAATTAAATGGAGGATGGAGGAGCTAATAAGGATGGAGGAAAGAAAAAAAAAAAAAAGGATGTGAGCAGGCCTGGGAATCCACCCTGGAAACAGCAGACGTGGGATGTTTGAGAGACTTTTTTTTGTCTTTCTTTTCTTAAAAATACTAGTGAGTATTATGTAATTAATAGCTGTTGCAGCATGCATTTGTCTGGTCTGTTGGTTTGTCTGCTCCATGTTTATTTGCTTCAGTTCTCTTGCTTTCAGCATGACACCATAACCTGTCTCTGATACTGTAAGTACATGAATTCCGAGCTGATTTGATCACCTTACACATGAAGCATCCTCCACAGAGGAAAATCTCAACAATAAATCCGTAACCTTTATCAGCAACAGTAAGCGTTCATTTTATTGGTTTAATGTTTTTCTTTCTGTGCTGTTTTGAAACTGTTTTCGAGTATCTCTCGCTCCAAAGGAAAAGAAACCACGCAGAGAGCCTCTGGGTCTGTTTATGCAGCCACTATTGTGTTTTTGCAGTCTAGTTCGAGCCTGTTCAATTCCACATTAGGGGAAATAATGTTTATTTAATCCCCCTTGGCTTACTTGTGACATAAAAGATACTTTCTCATTTTTGGACTAAAACAATGGCCAATGTGTAACTTCTCAGTTTAAGTGGTTTCTCTTTTATTGGGGATTTAATTTGGATAAACCAAAGTTGGTGGAAAAAGTGAGGGGTTTGTTTTAAATGAGTGTCATTTTACAGTGGGCGTATGTTGTTTTAAAAAACAAAACTTTCTTGTTGCAATGACTGAGGCATGCACACACACACACACACACACACGGGCGCGCGCGCACACACACACACACACACACACACACACACACACACACACACACACACACACACACACACACACACACACAGCAGCAGACAATGTCCTTCTATGGTGGTGAATCATTGTTTTTTTCCCCCGGACACATAATCAGATGGGTGTTTTTTTGGGGGTTGTGACTGCTCCTGTGGTGGTCGTGAAACTGCACAAAAGGCGAAATACATTACACACAGCCACAAAGAACATACTCATCTATTTGTTGGGCTCATCCAACAGCCTAGAGAGTTCTTAAATCTTTCAAGTTTTACAGTGAGGCAAAGTGAATGAAATCACAATATACTGTGACAAAACTCTGTTTGCTTGGCTCACTGCTGATTCAATACAGAGAATAAGTGGCTTTAACTGGAATCGGTGTGTGGGGTCGTTTGCAAATTCTTTCCTTTATTTTTTTTCTCCTCTCACCTCATTCACAGTAGTGTATTAATCTCAGATGTGATAGAGAAAGCACCATGTGATGTTTTTCCATTCGTTAGGCTATTACATGGGTCACTTATTTCAAAATGTCACATATTTCAAAATGCTGCATTACTCAAACTTTGCCAAATCATCAAGAAACTCAGAAAAGATGGGCGGATGCGACAGTAAAATGAAAGAGTTTTTGTTGCTTAAGAGGGGACTTTTGGAAGGTACAAAATGTAAAAAAAAAAACAGCGACTTAAAATCGCCTTTATAATTGAATTGTTTTTACCACACTGCTTGCCTATAACTCTTGACGGAGTTTAAGGGGAAAATGGCCTATATTTGAATTCATGTCCAGTGATTTTTGATTAAAACGGCAAGATGTTTTTGATGGGTTTCCCCACTGATTTGCTCTTTTTGCTTCCCCATAGCACTGGTAGGAAACTGTGACTAAGACCGTTTTTTGACTTACAAACAGGAACGATCCACCAATGTAAGGACACAGTCCCGCTATACAGATAGCTGAGAGCAACGATTAAAACCACTGAATTCGAGATATATCAGTGTGGTCTTGTTCTCCTGCTCTCAGCCATATGAAGACAAGCCCTGTCATATGTCATAAAAGAGAGTGTCTGTCAGGTGTAGTGTAGGGGTGTAAGATGGAGGGCTAGACAGAAACATGTTGCAATGTGTCTTATAAATGGATCGTCTAAATATAGACAGTAAACCTCAAGAAAAAGCTGTATTTTAGAGAACTGCTGGGAGAGTGCATGGAGCTGCAGAAGCCAGTAAAATAGAGGCTATCCTGGACGTGACGGCTCTTTATCAGAAGATCTCTGGTGTAAATGGGACTTTATCACAGTATGGGTCATTAGCTGGAGTCTGGTGGGAAAAACGTCTTCCGCTTATTTGTTTTTCATACTTTTAACTTTGACTCCTAAAAGGTCGCTGCTGCAGTGTTTCAGTTGTGCTACTTGCCGCTGTACTTATTACCAAACTACAACCTCACCACCGGGTAATCTATGACGTGGCATTTGTCCCTTCTCATTTTCCTGTCCGTCTGCTCCATGAATTATCAGAGAGATTAATAAAGATCCTTTGGAGACTGGGCTGCGTGCCCTACGAAAAACAGCTGCTCCTCTGTTCTGATAGCAGAGTAGATATTTGGGGGAAGGCCACTGCACAACATCAAAAGACTGGACCCGGCTTACCGTCCTGCTTCAGTGGATGGGTAGCAAAGAGACAGAGTCTCTCCTCATAATTCAGCCCCTCTAAAGACATGAAAGGATCCTAAACATTCTCTTGATCTCTTCTATTTACTGCACACACATGCACGTGCACACGCACGGCGCTTTCACAGGTTTAAATCCCCCTCCTCAGCTAAGATCTGACTATACAAGAGTTCAAACACGATGAAGAAGGAGCCCGTTATATCTACACGCACAAATCTTTGGATCAATTATTACGTAAATGTCCTCAACGTTTTCCGATCTTCCATTACCCTTTACTTCCATCCTTCTTGCTCTCATTCCACGTATTTTCTTTTCCGTTGTTGTCTCGTCATTCGTTCCCTTTCTCATTCGTCATACAGTAGATTTACTGAGAACGCAACATCTTGTGACATCATCACGAACACACACCAGCTGTCTCTCTCTCCTCCCTCCCTCTCTGGTGCCCCTGTAAAAACACCTGGTGTCTTCCCAATGCTACCGGAGTGCCTGTACAGAGCATCTGGGAGCACATGCGTCCATATGGATTTCCCAGCCTGTTTCCATTCACTGCTTTCCACCCAGACTGAACTGACTCATGCAGGTTATGATGCAAGAGAACTGTGAGACGGATGGATACGAATGTTCTTGGATGGCACTCACAGCTTTGAAAAATGACATTTAAAGAAAGACAACGGGAACATCCACTCTGTTTCCTACACTGGGATCACCTACAAAAAAACACTGCTGTTTCTATGCTAGAAAGTGCCAGTGCTACGTGGGTCTTGCAATTAAGTAAAAAGCAATTCTATAAGGGGTAGTTTTGCCTTTATTTAAATACTGCAGTAAAGACAGACAGGAAATGTGGGTAAAGAGGAATGACGTGCAATAAAGATCCAGCCAGCCAGCCAGACAGCAATCAAGCTGGGGACTCGCTGCTGATGGCATTTGTGTCCATTTGGTGTGTGCCTTGTCATTGGGTACATCATTTTCGATACCTGGCTACATACAAACACATTTTCGTTATAAACCACTTTCACTACATTTAAGCAGAGGAAAGTCCCATCAGTATGAATGAGCCACAGCATTTACCAAACGTAGGCTATCTGCCTGGGCAGCCACACGACGTAGATGAAATCAATCTTGTTGTAACGCTGCAGAAACTGCAGGCTCGTCTATGTGAAGCCAGCTCGCTAACGTTTACCGATAGCGTGCGAGGCGTTTAGGGAACATCGGTAACTGTAGTGTCGAGCAATAACTTGCATGCGAGGCGTTTAAGGGGACATCTGTTAACGGTAGCTGACGGAAAAAAAAAAAAAAAACTCCCCCACAAACTCGCTCCTAAACTGCATGATAACTAAAGATTTGTACGGTGATGTGCACGTCGTTTTTCTTCTTCAAATAAATCTTATAAAAATTGGTATTGACAAAAGTATCGTTTGGGAGCTGATATTGAAGTCAAGGTATCGGTGCTTGTGCCAGTACTGAACATATTTGAACGATACCTAGCCGGAGCCCAGACCACTTTTTTTGGGTTGAACACAGAGAAAATATTTTTTGCTGAAATAAAATGGCAACTATTGTTCTGTTAAAAAAAAAAAAAAAAAAACATGTCTCTAAAAAAACGGAATCTGTGCAAATGACCTGTGTTAAACTGAAGTAACAAGCAGAGCGGTAAAATCTTTGTAGTTACTGTGTGTGGCTACTTTATGTCTGTCCAACTGCTTTGATAATGCAACAGATTTCATATATCTGTTTTAGTTCTGTTTTCACTTGTGGCCCGGAGATAGAAAAAGAAAAAAGAAATCCGATCTGAGAAAGCCTCTAACCTCGATGGAGGGACCTGCAAATTGTAGTCGTAATACTCCCCAAGAGCGTACGCGCGCGCACACACACACACACACAGCCTTTCTAAATGGATGCATATGATATACCTCTAATTACAACATCACTGAGTATGACTCAGACATTTGAGGGAAGTCATCATTTCCCAGCTCTCCTGAATTTCCATTCCTTCTGTGCTTAGTAACTGTTTTTCTATGGTCTTATAATGACTCAAGAAAGGACATTTGGGCACAATGCTTTTGGAGGTTGCAGTCTTTCACTCTCATTTCTTGCTCTCCTTATTGGTTCACATTTTTCTCCCCCCTCCCCCCGCCCCCTCATTCCTCCCCTTTTTGTCGTCTAGCTTCCTGTTCTGCAGTCAAGTTATGACTCTGGAATTCCTCACCAGTGTTATGGGGGTAACCATAGAAACCCCAATCTAAATCTCCCCTGGTAACTAACATGCAATGTGAACCGTCCCATAGTCATGAGAAAGCAAATACTTCTTATGTCTGTGAAATCCATTTTTCTAAAATAAAATGGTTGTTATTTATGAGTGCTTTGTAAGCCAAACAAATGTGGAAACGGCCACTTGTGATTTGTCTTCCTACGATCAACAGGGAATAAAGTTTGGGCCCGGAAAGATGTGTTGAAATCAAGACCCCATTTTGCAGGAAAAATGTCAACAATGCGTCGCTCAGAAACTAAAACACAGCCATATACAAATGAGGATGTTAAATATTTCCAGGTCAGACTGGGGCAGCAGGGTCAGAGAGGTCATTGTCTGGGCTCATGCATCTTTGGTAAAGCAGTCCAAAGAGCACTTTGTCTATTCAACCACCCAAACACGGTAATAATTCTCAATCTGCCAAGAAGTTAACAAACCAAACCCAGTCTTCACTTATTTTATTGCAATACCCAAGAGGAGGAAAAGCATATTACTGTCAGCTAGGCAATATTCTTTAAGTTGGGGAAACACACACCGAATCTCGAAACCCCCAAAAATAAACTATTGCTATATTACACTGTTAATTGGTAAACTAGCTTTTTTATCTTAATTGGTAATGCTGTTATATTTTATAAAACTTTTAAACTCTTGTTCTCATTTACATGATGCACATTCAAGATTGTCGGGGTCAATAATCTGTTGTTGCTGAATGTTTAGGCTTCAAATTGAACTCAATTTAGAAATAAACAAAAAGGTCATACAAAGCCAATAAATGCCAAACATACTGAAAAACATCACACTGCAATTGCGATTATGCATCAGTTATGAACTACACATACTGTATATATTTGTATTACTATCCAGTTTTAAAGGTCCCATATGAATTCAGATTTGTTGTCTTTTTTTTTATTTTTATTTTTTTTATTAAAGCAGGTCTTTATAAATATCGCGAAAGTGTGAAAATGCTCAGACTTCCCAGTGAGTTCGTCCCACTTGTGTTAACGGTCAGCATGGCCGACTGTCCAGCTGTTTATGCGGAAGAAAACACAGAGCGGCCTTTTCGTCGCAGAGCTAGCAAGCAGCAGGACCGAGGACAACCTGTGATTGGCATGGAAGTACGCCACTCGGGGGAAAAAAAGTCAGCCAATCGGAGGACAGGGTCATTGATGTCAATGATCTTAAAGACACAGACACAAAACAGTCTAACGCTAACGAGAGGAGATGTAAAGCTATATTGAGATGGTTGTCGGTATCTAAAACCGCAAAAATATCGAATGGGTGTGCAGACTGCAAATGAAACCGCAGAGACATGTAAAATATACTTTTAAAAATGTGCAATCTGGTGGGCAAAATTAGTTTAGTTTAATTCTGTCATTTAATACATACAAAATCTATAGTTATGTGCTACTTTTTTGAAAGATAAGACTGAAAACTGCTGCTTTTAGAGAATATGCTTCTTTGGTGCCGTTAGGATGGAGCACAATTCTGTCTGTGAGAACTGCTGGCTGTGTGTGTTACACGAGCACACACACACACACACACACACACACACACACACACACACACACACACACACACACACACACACACACACACACACACACACACACACACACACACACACACACACACACACACACACACACACACACACACAAACCACCGTGCCCCCTTGTGACTGTAACTTCCTCCCATCCAGCTCGGATTCCCTGCGGGGGTCGGCAGCACTTTGCATTATGGTCTGTCACCAGGAGATAAACCAAATGTTGCTGTCATGACCTCATCTGTCTGTTTGTTTGTTAGGGGGAAATGGAGAGATGGGATAAAGGAAGAACGACAGATCATGAACAGATGAGGAAAGTGGGGTTTTGAGAAAGTTGGCGAAAGAGAGAAACAGTCTGAATATTTAGAAGAAAAGAAAATGAAACAGGATGCATTCAAAAACTCTGCATAAGCAAATGTAACCCACTCTGCCTCCGCAGTTGTTTTTAGCCCACAGTAGGTTTACTGAATAATCAAACACTTACAGTTTGCACTTACTGGCTGTTTGTTTTTAGAACACAGCTGCTTAGTCTGTGGATGAGATTTTCAATTAAGTGCAGCTTAAATCTGTGTATTATTCTTAGAAATGAACAGATATGTCGGTAGACTGGGTTATTTTGGTTCTTGAAACTCCAAAAGCCACCCCATCCATGATTTCAGAAACTACAGTGTCCAGATGATGAACAATGCAGAAACATTATTGCTACAAAACAAGCAAAAGTTAAAGGGAGACCATCTAGCATCACATTTTAAAATGTAAGCCACCTTTTACTTTTAGAGTTAACAAACTTATAAATTGGCCTTTAAAAAGACTCAACTTTTTTTTTTAAATACGGCAGCAACTACAACTTAGGTAACTTCTCGAAGTTGGAAGCAATGCAAGCTAAATACTATAAAGCTGTGAGTCTCAACAAAGTCCGAACGCGGCCAATATCCAAAAACGGCGCACGAGCACTGAGCCTACTGTCTGACTCCAACGACCACACTGCTTGAAGCAAACTCAACTTTTTCCACAAAGTATTCAACTGAGTTTGTGACATTGTTAAAGTATAAATATGCTGAGTTAGATTGGTAACACTTTTGTCAACACTTAAGAGGGTGAACCTACTTCCTGAAAACAATATAGAAACAGTACGTACCAGTCGGACCCTATTTGCGTTAACTTCTAAAGAGATTTTCTTTTTCTTTCATTTTTGAACGGCACCAGTCCAGTGTCAAGTTTCTTTATTACTTTAAACCTGCAGTGCAGCACCTTTGTCTACCTCTTCTGCCAGTAAGAGTAATTTACCAAAACTCCGACGACGCATGCTACAGTTGCAGCTGTAAAACGTTGGATTATACTTCTGAACATCAGAACCTCAGCGAAATGACTCATTTCCTCATCAGATCCGCCGTTTCATCGTATAACATTTGGAGAGTTTAGACGAGCTGTACGCTTGAATTATACGGCCAGAACGCGTTCACCCAGCCGGCACGGGAGCTTTAAAAACTCTGGATGCTGTGAAGTGCGGGAGAGATGTTTCTGTTGGTGAGCGGTTTAGTCAGCATTGTGTGAATCAGCACTTCACTTTTTACAAGTTACATCCAAATCCTAAGTGTCAAACTTTCCATGTGGTTAAAAAAAAAAAAAAAGAATACTCATTCCATGACAATAACAGTGGAAGTGGTCCATGAGTTGTACATGACACACATGGAACTTTCCTGCCTTCGTAAAGTAATTCAATGGTTACAGATCTGAATCACTCATCTGTGGTGTACTGCAGCTAATGTGGAGGTGGTAGGGGCCATGTTGCTCTCACGCTCTCTTGGACCGTCATGCAACTTCCTTGCATGTCTCCACGGCAAAAGGCTGTGACTGAGGTTGCAAACGGGAAGGGGGGGCGGGGGGGCATATGTCAAGACCCTCAGTGGACGGCACCCACCAAAAAATAGATTCAGCAGCTTCTTAAGTTGTGCGCTTAAAGAGAGACGAGAATATAGAATATGACAACAAGGAACAGATATGCTGAACACTACAGCCTCGGGTAAGATGTGAATATTTAAACTCCAAAATATTTCATATGCTTCCTTTCGTATAAGTCAATAAATTTTTTTTTTAAAAAGACAAAGGAAAACTTTTTGTACATTGAATGCACATTAAGTAAGTACGACCTCATCTCTACTACACAGGTGGAGATGTCACAACGATGAAGGTGTATCACATTATAGAGCTCTTCTCTGTCTGCTCCTTCTTCAAAATCACAAACAATTCAAAAAGCAAATGATAAAAACCATGTTGAGAAAGCCAAAAGGAAGAATCCTTGATGCAATTTTGATGCTTCAATTGTCCAATTATTGGAAAATTTGTACAGACATTCATGCTTCCCAGAGGGTGAAGTCTAATGACTACGATGATCTCCTCACTTTCCCTTTAGCGCCTCCATGAGGTTGACACTCGTAGTTAGTTGATGAGGTCTGTCTACTAACGAACTCCAAAGACCAGTTATTTGGCACATGGTTGTTTTGTTAGTTGCATAAATGACCGTTGAAAAAACCAACAAATTTATGAAAACTTTTCAAGTTGTGGAGTGGGAGCCGAGGTCTTGCATAACTGCTGACCCGGGGCCAGTAAACGTTTCCTAGATATGTGACTGATGAAAGGGATCGTGATTTTTTTGGGGGTATTCTGCGCATGGAGGAAGGCGAATGCATTAAGAGATGAACCCACGGCCTCTTACTGGTACTCCAAAACAAAAAAAAAACTCCATTAAAGAAGCGTACATGGCTGAAGAAAAGGGCTTTCATGGAAGCAACAACAGTCCTGGGTAGAAAACAGCCAACGCTGTATGTTTTGTACAGTTTGCTGGTTTAAGACAGGCTTCAGTGCCACGAAACATATCCAGAAAGACTGAAGGAGCAACATAGGTGTAAAAACACTGAACTTGAATTACACTTTCCCTTTCTAAATGCACGAGTCTCTGAATGAGCATCAACCACATGTTGCACTACCACAAGTAAACTCTCAACCTGTGGGAAACACTTCTCTCTCAGCGCTGTATCAGTTCTTGACGCAGGAGTTTATTATCAGGGTCATCCTTACTCCCTGAAATGTAATGATCATAAATTCTGTTCTTATAAACAACTAAATCTAAAAGGGAGCTTCACCGTTTGTTATGTTTATAATAAATCGGCAAAATAACGGACGAAGCGTTGTCCGTTGGCTGCCGGGACAGTGAAAATATACAAGGGGTCAGTAAAAGTCTTACCTACTAAACAAGTGGGGCAGCGGGGGGGGAATTTGTTTTACGTTGGACACCGGGAGCTCTGAAAAGGGCTCGTAATTCAACACGTGCATTTGGAGGAGCCTTTAGAGGCTAATGCAGAGGAGGAGAGCAAGCCAGAGACTCCTCTGAGACATTTCAGTAGTATGTGAGGAATGGCCAATTATTCAAGGCAAGAACAAGACACTTCATGATGGTAAGAAAGAGGGAGAGCGAAGAATCACTGACCAGCCAGCACAGTAAGATTTTCGGGGGCGGATAAAGAAAAAGTTGGATGAAGATGTGCAGCAGCTGCACAGAGACTTTGCAGCTGTGACCTCTTTCCTCTTTCTCAGAGTGATCATTCTGGATGTGTTGTGTAATGCAATCACAAAGTTACAGTATGATTTCCACACGTCAGCGTAAAACTTCACTTGCTCTGCCCAGATTTCTCAACTCTCCATGCACTTTCATTGTCTCCCCTCACTTCTCACTCCCTTCTCTGCCTTTGTCTCTTCGGATCATTCATACGAAATTCATTTGAAATGCTCCAGATATTTCCAGACAAACTTTTTCTTTTACTTTTCTACAGTTTGCTACGACTTTCATTCTCTCTTTTCTTGATTATATGAAATGCCTTGTGCAGTCTCTTCTCTCTTTTGTTCCACTTTCTTTTTCTCCTACAGGACTTTTGCCAAAACAGGACTCTGTCATGAATAATCTCTTCCAGTTTCCACAACCTTACTGCTCAATCCTAATTGAGAGGTTTACGCAGTATAAAATTAGATGGGTGATTTCATAAAATCACACATTTTTATACAGTTTTCCATCTTTTTCCAAGACAAAAAATGTTTTGTCTGTGGCCATAGTTTCCTATAGCTCAGGGTGTTGCTGTCGCTGTCAATAATGCACCCAAATTGCTTAATGTAAAATTACTGTTGCAATTTTAATTTTGGTCACCCTGCGTGATTTGCTTTTAATGGCAAAATACCACTTAAAACCAGTCAATTTAACCATAAGAATGTTTGTATACTTATATGTGAAGCCACATCACGCGGTTAGCTTGCACAATCACCAGATAATGTCTTGAAACTGGGACCTCCGGCTTCATCATCATGCCTCACAGCACTGCAGTAGCAGATGTGCTTTACAGACGGTAACCAAGGAAACAAATTTAGTTTGGGCCATTCAAGTGAGGTGGTCTAAAAGATGAATTACTGTTGTCCATAAGTCAGTTACTTTTCTTTTGGAGGAGCTAAATTGTTTTCAGACAAATCTACGGTGTCAAAGTATGAAGTTTTTATTTTAGATGACAGAGTCCACTAACCCTTAAAGAGACAACCACACAGTTAATCTCATGACTAGCAGTTTCCGATGGTTAGCCTCAGTTTAGTGGATAATTGCATTTTAATGCAACATAACTATCTCATGACACAATATTGATATGATTACTTCATTATTACAGCACAAAGCAATGACACATGTTGTTTTACTCTCCTCTGCTACAAGGGCCTGAAGCTGTTTGTTCCTCTGCTGTGCAAAACGTTGCAGTTTTCTGCTGTCACGAGCTCCAAGTTCAGGTTCAACACAAACAAAGACATAACAGTGTCAAAGCCTTCACGGATAAAGAGGAATGGATTTAAGGTGTGAAACCGCTGACAGTATAGCAGGTGACCTTTTCACCTTTAGACCTTTGTGTGACATGGACACCCAACAAACATGTCCATACATCGATGAAGAGAGAGATCCAGGGATTTATGGGGGATGAATGAAAGAGAGAAGGACTGAAAGAAAGATCGAAAGACAGAAAGAGAGAAAGACAGGCAGAAGGACGGAGAGACAGACGGATAGAAAGAACAAAAGAAGCCAACGTGTGGTTTACTATCACAGAAACATTAGTTATATAGACAGACAACGAGCAGGCTGCATTTGTGTTATAGGTCCGTAACTGAAAACACGTGGAGTTTCTCTGCTTAGAGGTGGTTCGTCAGGAACTGTGAATGCCGCCCTTGAGTTGGGATGACATACATGTTCATGCTTCAAAATATAATCAATCAGACCTTCGTACTGACAGCAACACAGCTGCTCAGTGTTTTTTTTTTTTTTTCACTTCTATGCTTTCTTTGAAAGAAAAAAAAAAAAAAAAAAAGATCTCAGGGAGTTTGTACTACATACCAGCCAACAGCTTTCCCCCACACATAAGCAAAATGTAACAGATGGGTCCTCATGTTATGGTGTGGCATTATAAGTTTCACTGTAACTAATCCCCATCTCCTGATGTGGAGCAAACGCTCAATAAAACAAAAGTGTTTAAGACGGATGTCACAGTAGAGCCAAACGATGCCAACATAAAATATCTCTAACACCTCAGAAATGTGTCGACACGCCATAGATTTCCTGACACATAACATGGAGGTCAGAGAGCCTTCATTCCCATTTCACAGCGGCTTGATGGGCTTAATTTACCAGCTGACGGACAATTAATCTGTTTTACTGCTCTAACAGTTGAGCTCATGACATTGCAGAGGAAATAATGACACCCAGTGAGCCGTTCTTCATTTCAAGCTGGATCACTCAGTACATTTGTCTAGAATGTGAACTGCACATCAAGCGTCAACGGCATTCATTGTACAAAACTGTAGTCCTCGTCACTTAAAGGTGTGTTTTTCATTAAGAGTTCAATTCATGTCAACATAAACCTTTGGCAGATCTTGCTTTCTGATGCCAAGAGTGTTGTAATCATTGTAAGCTGAAGACTGGAGGTATTTAGCTTTTGGATGCTTTTTTTTTCTCTTTATAAATTAGCTTTGATGACATCAAATGAGATTCCATATTTTAGTGTTTTAACTGAATCAAATAGTTCTGTCGAACAAACTATTAAATGGGATTTTCATTTTTTTTTTTTTTTTTTTTTTTTAAATGAAGCCCTGGCTTTTAATAACAACATGTACATATAAATACATAAAACATGGATAATCAGAGTTGAATGTGTCATGCAAAGGAGCAAACAGTCAAGATGAGTAGAACTGAAGAGGGAGGATAAAAGCTTAGCCAGAGACAAGGACAGCAAGCAAAAAAAAAAAACAAACAAAAAAAACTCTGACCTTGATTTGCACATTACAAAAGTTAGCTTGTACTACAGTAAATCCTTTCACGAAAACACCTGGACATATAAACACTTTGCAGACACAGTCGTGGGAACGTGTTTCAAGTGGGGGTGGTGCTGTGGGGATGACGCAATGTACGAGTTGGAGGGGGGGTGAGAGTACTACCCTAAATGCTCATGTAGAAAATATCTGTGTGAATCGTATATATGGTGTAAAATGTACATTGGTTGTGCAGCGTTTTCTCATGGCCATTAAAAACTGAGTTGAGACTTAATGTAGGCACACACATGTAACAGCGGCAGCTTGGCACGTAGGAAAGACAGATTTACACAATAAACACTGATGATTAAAAAAAAAAAAAAAACATCTACGGTCTGGCTGGTATGGTAGACAGATTTACTAAATACCGTAATGATAACATGACATAATTAGTATTGACAGGCAAAGTGAGGACATCAGATCATCAAACTGAGTTAATAATAGACTGATGAGCCTTTATAGTAACTGTATAGTGGCATCCTAAGCACAATGTACTTACTTGTATTTCAACCCCTTTAATTGAACTTGTTGTATTCGATTGTCTTCAACCCTCAGAGAACCACCTGAGCCTTTTATACTTCATGTTTTATTCATTTAATTAATTTAATAGACTTACCTCGTGGCGACATATCGGTGCTTGCCTTGTCGTGCGCTGTTAGCCGCTAGCGTCCTCCATTCATTTAGCTTGATCAACGTTAGCTCCCCGCTATCTTACTGGCAAGACAGCCGCGGAGGTATTTGTCTTTCATCGTGTGTGTTACAGATACTGCTGTCAGTTGATTCCGGTCCCTTACGTTTTTTTTTTTTTTTTTTCTTATTTGGTGGTTTCATGAATGAAAAATACGCACTTTGCTTTCGCTTCGGCTTTTCTTGAGCTGCTGCGCCGGTTTGTGGTCACGTGACGTTGACATGACGTGAGAACCTTTGACCTCTGTGTATGACGTCGAACGTCATTTCCGACCGGACGGAAAATTTGGAACCAAATATCAATTCTTCAGTAATTACTGAAATAAGAATATCACCAGAATGTGAACAGAACTAAATAAATAAATAAAACATAAAAATAATTTTACTTTGATTTATTTTTATGTCACAGTGTAGTTGTTGCCGTGCAGATTCTCTACCATCTACCAGTGGGTGCTGCGGTAGACCTGCAGTGCACAACCCTACTTCCCATGGCTCGTTGTCAGACAGCAAAATGCAACGCCACTGGAGACTTTCCAGACACTGACGCCATGTGGCCTAATTCCTGCCAGTAATTGCTCATACTGTTTCAAACCTGTAGGCCAATACACTGCATTGCATCACTTGTGCCAAAAGTCAAGTTATTGGAATAAATATGAACCAGTAATCCTTGGCATGGACATATGTAACAGCACTGACTTCTACATTTTTTGGTCTTTTTTTTTTATGAATTGAGAATGCAGTGTGACAGACCTCATTAATCATGTCTTTACTATCTTTCACATCTGATGAATTTGACAGCAGGAAGGATAAGTGTGATCCTGGACAGAAATGTCATGAGCTGAGAGCAATGCTGAGCCCCTGTGGCCACCACGGTCTTACTCCCCAAAAAACTTTTTTTTAAATAACATTTTGGTTTAAATATAGTAAAACAAAAAAATTGGAAAAAAAATATGGCCAGATATTTGGATGGACCTTTGTTTCGTAAAAAAAAAAAAAAATAGATTGTCTGATTCACTAACATGCTGCGTGGGTAGTCGGTCTTTGTTGGACCTCCCTCCTCCGCCTGAAACTAAGCCATGCCCAGATAAATCACTCCCCGCACAGAGTGGTAACCTGCACACTGGGGCCGCGGACTGGAGAGGAGCAGGCTGAAAGAGGAAAGTGGAGCGCAGGAAAAGAGGTGCTTTGGAACAGACTTCTCTCAGGTGATATATTAAAAAAACGTGCACGAGGAGCACCTGTAACCACGTTGTGCAGTGACCGAGTGGCTGGCATTGAACAGTATGTCCGGCAGCACCTTAACCAGGGTGCTGGTTGCTCTGTGTATCGGGAGCGCAGTGAACTGCATGCCCAAAGCGACGCACAGGAATCGGCGTCAGGCGCAGCAGCATCACGTCTCCTCAGCCTCTCAAGGTAAGCTGTTTAGTCATAATGTTGACTTTGTGTAATAGGAAATTGATACCAAACCTGTGTCCGGGGGCCACCAGAGATTAACTTGGCAGACTTCAGAGATATTAAATGAGGAAATATAAATTGAACGGATAATTTTAAATTAACTCGTGTGTTTCAGACTTTTGTGTAGATATGTAAAGACATACACGGGGAACATATTTTGCGGTTGACTGTCTTTTGTTGACTCCATGCATTTGCAATGACCCAAAAGTTTCGATGACCACTGTGTGTGTGTGTATATATATATATATATATAAAGTGGATGACACATAAAAAAAAACTATAATCAGTCATAATCTCTGATCATGGGGTCAACTGGATTAACCTCCACCACCAGTAATTTGCCTGTCCACCTCAGCTTCATCCACGATAATGATCCAAATTCACAGATTGGAGAAAAAAAAAGGCCCTTTTGGAATCAGTTTGAAAGTGGAAAAAAGTGTGTGTGTGTGTGGGGGGAGACATGTTCATGGCATGTAAAGTCATGAGATGTGAACAAAGAACGTGTCTGGTGAGAGAGAGAGAGAGAGAGAGAGAGTAAAAGTAGATGGCTATTATTCTCCACTCTGTGTAAATGATTTATCACTCAGCATAGGGACCCTTTGAAGTCAATTTAACACATCCTAAGTAAACTTCACAGACATGGGTGAAGTCTTGTCTTTCAATAGGATGTTTATTCTGATTTAGGGTTTGCCTATTTTTACATTAAAGGGGCTTTTGTTTGTTGTCTAAATCACACTGCTCGGTGTTTTGTAGCTGTGGTTAGGGCTAGACCGTTTTCCAGTGGCTGCAATTTATGTTTCCAATTTTAAAAAAAAACTCATGCTGCATTAATCCATTCAAACGTCTCATCAGTGTGGTTTTTTTTTTTCCCTCTCCCATCTCCTTTGTTCTGGTCAGATGGTTGTACAGAGAATGGTCAGCTCTATAGCGTTAATGACCAATGGGAACGGCCATTTTTGGGCAGCACTCTGGTCTGTACCTGCCATGGAGTCGCTGGAATCAAATGCAAAAGCAAACCTGAAGGTTAGTTTGTGTGCAGTTATTGAATTTTCTTAAACCGGGTGCGCAAAGCATCTTTATTACATCATTCCTCACATTATATCTTAATTTCCCCTTTAAAAAACACATATTTTCCTTGATATTCTCCCTGCAGCAGAGGAAAAGTGCTACGATAAAATCAACGAGCGGTCCTACTCTGTGGGAGAAACCTATGAGAGACCCAAGGACAGCATGATCTGGGACTGTACCTGTATTGGATCTGGGAGGGGCAAGATCAGCTGCACCATTGGCAGTAAGTGTGTATCTTTTCTGTGTGTGTGTGTGTGTGTGTGTGTGTGTGTGTGTGTGTGTGTGTGTGTGTGTGTGTGTGTGTGTGTGTGTGTGTGTGTGTGTGTGTGTGTGTGTGTGTGTGTGTGTGTGTGAATCTATGAGAAGCTGCCTCTTACAATTAACAGTTCCAACCTCAGACCACACATCCTATCTCGTGTTTTTCTGCCTACTACATCCTGGTCTGCTGCACTGGTGGCAGTAAACTGGTAAATCTCCATTCTCTCCGCAGCTGATTAACAACTGGTGCCATGCAGCTGTTTGCAGTTAGTTATGTGGTTGGATAATGGGAGAAATGTCTGAGTGTGTGCTTCATTGTTTCATTTCTTTTTGCTTTTTATTATGTTAAAGGCACACATGCAGGTAAAAATTGTCTCTAAAATCAACCGTATTTCACTTGCGTCTACACAGACCGCTGTCATGAGGGCGGGGCTTCGTATAAGATAGGTGACACCTGGAGGAGACCCCATGAAACGGAAGGCTACACGTTGGAGTGCGTCTGTCTGGGGAACGGCAAGGGAGAGTGGACCTGCAAACCTGTCGGTGAGTCATTCAGACAGCCACTGACTAACAGACGGCTGGATATACCCGGTCTGAAAACTGGCTGAATTGCTTGCTAGTTATCTTTATTTTGTCGTTATTACATTACATTACATTTCATTTCAGTTATTGTGTATTATTGTATGTATCTTTCACAGTCAATTGTAAACATTATTTTAGGGTATGTTTTTTTAAGTGCTAATGTGTAAGAATTGATTTGTAAACAAACTAGGTTTTAATTGGCCAAGTAGTTAATGATTCTGCATCCTACAGCTGAGCGTTGCTATGACAATTCGGCTGGAACATCCTATGTTGTTGGAGAGACGTGGGAGAAGCCGTACCAGGGATGGATGGTAGTGGACTGCACCTGCCTGGGAGAGGGAAGTGGACGCATCACATGCACCTCCAGAAGTAAGACCTGCTTTAAAAAATGTTGTTTGACTTTTTTTCGTTTTCATTTCTTTTTACGCTTCATTCGTATTCAAGATTCGCCTTTGTGTGTGTCCTCCATGCACACAAATGTAACTCTACATGTTCAAACTGGAAAGGAAAAAACAAGCAGAGTCACACAAGCAGAAAATGCAATTAATCGCTGCTGAAATGCAGCTGTTTTTGAGTCCCATATGTTGAAACGCATCCGTTGAATCCTCATTGAATACCATACAAATGCTCTCTAGTCATATTGACAGGACTAATGGCAAAGTTTAGACTGTGATTTGTTGGAGGATGTTAACAGGCTGTGGAGGAACTGTTAACCAGCTGTGTTGCCAATTTAAACCATTACTGGCATCCTTAATTAAGCCGGCTGATGCAACAGAAAATAATGAATGTTGTTCCCCATTAGTTTTTTTGTTGCATGCAAGACTTCAGGGTGGCCTCAGAGGTCATCAATAAATTCATGCGTGTGTTCAAGTTATCGGCCGAGTTAGAAGGCACAAACATGGAGACAGATGGTGGCCAGGAGGAATCAGTCCACCACAGAGTCCCTGCAGACTTCTACACATGCAGTCTGCAAAGTTGTCACCCTATTTTCCACCTAAAATGCCTGCAGTGTTATTTGATATTAATTGTTATCATTCTCTTTTCTCCGATAGATCGCTGTAATGACCAGGATACTCTGTCCTCCTACCGTATTGGAGATACCTGGACCAAGACAGATGCCCGAGGCCACATGCTCCAGTGTCTGTGCACAGGGAACGGCCGAGGGGAGTGGAAGTGTGAACGACATGCCTCACTTCACACCACTGGCCTGGGTGAGAACTGATAGTCACCCTGTCTCTTTTAGTCTCCCCACCCCACCTTCCCCTCCTCTCTCACTCCTTGTGTGAAGAGAAGAATGTATACCAGTGACAGATGTTGTGAGGAGGGGGAAGATAAGAAGTGCCAAGTGTCCCAAGTGATGAAGTGAGAAAGACACGTCTTGTAACTCGTGATCATGACCTCATGACAAGAAGAGAGAAATGGCACGAGGGAACAGGGGATTGGAGAGGGAGGAATAAATATGGAAGAGCTGGTGGGGAAAATGTGCTTCAAGTGGTTTGAAGTGATTACGGGGTGTGAGACGGAAACATATGCTCGCTGTGACTTCAATCACATGGAAAGCACCTTTTTTTAAATTTTATTATTTGATAGGTGGTTTTAGCTTACTCTTACATACATACGCGTGGAATGCATGTAATGTCGTCTTGGTGGCTGATAATAGTGTTTAAACTGTTTTGGGTTTTTTTTGTCTTGTATAGAGCTGTACAGCAGTTAGAGGTGTGAATTTAAAGACATTTTTCTCTTGTGTTGTGATTAAGTAAGCCCATTGTACCATATCATGCAATAGTTTCTATATCTGGCTATTTTTTAAGTGGGGAAAAATGTGTGTTTACTGTCGCTTTTTGACATTATTGCTCCATCATGTCTTGATTCGAATCACATGTTGCATTTTAGGCACTGGCTCCCGTGTGATCACCAACATCCAACCTGCGGTCTACCAGCCCTCCTCTGTGCCAGAGCATCCCCAGGAGGGACCCTGCCGGACAGACACAGGACTGAAGTTCTTCATTGGCCAGCGATGGATGAAGAACCAGGGAGCGAAACAGATGATCTGTACCTGCCTTGGCAATGGAGTTAGCTGCGACCAATGGGGTGAGAAATGTTTTCTAAATTTTGAGCCTCCCATGGAAGGTTATACGGACATATTCACCTACATCAGAGACCAAAAATTAGTCAGCTGAAATTCACCTGTAAAGTTAAATTAGTAGGTTGAATGAACTAATTGTCTTGGATAGCCATGCGGTTCTTTTCTCTCTCTGCTCTCCCTTCACCCCAAACGGTCGAGACAGATGACCACCCACCTCTGAGCTTGGTTTTGTTGGAGGTTTCTTCCTGTTAAAAGGGACTTTTTCCTTCCCACTGTCAGAGGTTTTTCTTCCTGTAAAAGGGGAGTTTTTCCCTTCCTGCTTTTTCTGATGTGGGAATGGTCGGGTTCCTTTGTGTACTAAGGACTTTACCATGTTAAGTGCCCTGAAATTACTTGTGTTGTGATTTGACGCTATGTAAATACAACAGAATTTAATTTAACTCTAAACATACAACCCAAAAAGTGAATGTAATTGTCAAGTTATAATGATGCATATGTTTTCCTGCCTTCATCCAGATGGTCCAGCTCCAGTGTATGGCGGCAACTCCGGAGGCCTTCCCTGTGTGTTCCCTTTTGTTCACAAGGGAAAGACGTACCACTCCTGTACCTCTGACGGACGCAGTGATGGACAGCTCTGGTGTTCCACCTCCTCTGACTTTGAGACAGACCAGAAATATTCTTTCTGCACAGAGCAGAATGGTGAGCAGATGTGTTGATGTTACTTAAAATGGGAATTGTGTCGAAATTTTAAAAGGAAAATAGCAGCTGACGAGGGATAATTTGTTTTCCTAGAAAACCCTTATTTGAAAACTTACTTGATTTGTTCTTCTCAGGCTCTTGTCTGTTATGCATACTGGCGGACTGCATTATTTCATAATTTTATTTCAAGAGAGAGAGTTGGAAGTCTCTCTCTCGGAAAAACACTCCAGCTAATCTCCTGATGTGATTTTCTTGTCTTTTTTTTCTTTGTTGTTTAATGCTAGCTGACACGTAGCGTGGATAAAAAGAAGGCAGCTAACCTAGGATGGGTGTAATATTTGCTGCATGTGAACGACAACTCGCCAACTGTGACTGAATCGAGAGCTATATTGGGTTTTGGGTATTAATAAATTATGCCAATACCAATACATGATTTCTTTTTTCCTTAACAGCAATTGTGGCAACACGTGGCGGTAACTCTAACGGTGCTCTGTGCCAGTTTCCCTTCCTCTACAATGACCGAAACTACACTGACTGCACTGCAGAAGGGCGTAGAGACGGCATGAAGTGGTGCGGCACCACAACCAACTATGATGCAGAGCAGCATTTCGGGTTCTGTCCAATGGCCGGTAAGTCTGTGTGATGGAGAGAGAGAGAGAGAGAGAGAGAGAGAGAGAGAGAGAGAGAGAGAAAAGGAAGAAAAATAAATTGTTGGTGTTCGAGTTGTTGGTTTTGTTTTAATTTGCGTGACATTTAAAACCGTTTCAGGCCATTTAGTCAAAATGTCATCCGGACATTTAATTTTAGACCAAAAAAAAAAAGCTTTCTTTTGTGAGATAGATCTCAGCCTTACAGGCTTTGTTCGCTGAACATTTGTGGATAAACTCAGCAGTTTACTCGCCATGATAGTAGCTAACAAGATTAGCTCCGCTAATTGGAATGGCCCTCCCAGTGTTTCTCCGCCCCCCTGTTGACTCCATGAGTCAACAAAGACTTTGCTTTAAGAGTGTTCAATGGAAAAACCTAATGGGTAACCCTATTTAATTACCATAAAGGCTATTATCAGACTCATGTTAAAAAGGAGTTGGAGCAGATAGCTCATTTACAGTTCTTACACCTTTTATTTATAGCAGAGTCAAATTCACTTTAGGTCTCCATGGGTAGCAAAAGAGGCTGAAGCCAGTGAAACAGCAGGTCACTGGCTCTGACGTCTGTGAAGGAGTAATGAAATGGTAATGATGATGTTCCCATCATGCTGTAAAATTAATACAAACTTATTTAAACCTCAGAGCTGACGCATGTTTGTGTCTCACCAGGGCATAAAGTCTCATTTAGAAACCACATTATTATGTCAGCTCTTTATAGTGAATCAAAGTTGATTGTAGATGCCAAAGCCCCTTAAACACAACAAATGGGAGTTCTTGGAATTGCTTTCAATGTCTTTAAAATGGGGTCAATAGCATCCAGTTATATTTTATTGTTGTTTAATTCTGATCTGAAGTCAGTAGATTGTTACATCCAGATGTTTTGAAATGACACTCTCACATGTAGACCATAGAATAGTAAACTCATGCTTTTTTTTGTATGATGGACAAAACATTTTTCCTCAGAATTCCTTTAAATGCTCACCTCACTCTGGCGAACACCTTCCGGCTGCCACTCTGTTGTTAAAAACACCCTGTCAAGATTTTAACAAGGGGGGGAAAAAAATGGAGTTTATGCACTTTAGCTATTGTCAGAGCAGTTTGTCTGTGGTAAACTCAGTCCAGCTGTCAAAGCAGCAGGGGGCCTTTGATATTTGGCATTAATGACTTCACAGGGATTGTCAAAACAAACACGGTTGTCGAGATGTTAATGGCGCTATTTAAACAGGTCTGGAGGCCCTCCGGCTCCACCTGCAGCAATCTTCTTTAAACATGATCTGATACACTAAAACCCGCTGTCTGCTAATGTGCCTTAACCCACATCCCGGATTCAATTCCATTATGCTCTCCTGCATCATTTACATTGTTAGATCCACCATCACAATCTTTTTACTTCCTGGAAACCACACCAAAACATGACCACATGTACTTCCTTATCAGCATTATGCATTTGGGAGCGAAGTTTTCCTTTCGCTCCAACAAATTATTTTCTCATGTTCATTCCTATCTTTTGGTTCATCTCCTCTGAATCTCTCGTCTCACAGTTGGTGATAAATCTTTTCGGCAGGGAAGAATTATTTCACTCCAAAAGTACAACGTCATTAGTGACATACAATATGTTAACAGACTTTTTATACTGACTAAACTATATCAAATCCTAGGGATTATGAGTTGTCCAAGCAGCCAACAATCTAATTATAAGGTCTAATTTTGGATGAACCTGGACCTGGCCTCTCTCTAACCACTGCCGAGGTACTTGACTGTCCTATACTGTGTCCTGAACATGTCCAGCTCTTGTGTCTCTGCCTCAGCCGCAGCCCTTAATTTACAACCACCAAACCAAGTCTAAAGTCTTTACTTTCAAGAATTAGATGGTCTGGTCCACATTGTTCCAAGCATAGAAAAGCCTTGTCTGGACTCCAAGACAGCAGATCATCCAATGATCTCCTTCTTAATAGCCCCATAAATACAGTAGATCTATCAGTCTGTCAGTTTTTACATTGCCACTGAAGACATATCAGACATTTGACCTGTAACTGATTTATCTGATTCAGCAATAAATGACTCTTTTTGCCTTTTTTCGGCTGCTCTGCCTCCTTTTAAACTGAATACAGGTCAACACTCACAAAAGAGGTTTAAACCTGCACTGAAATATTTTCCATCACACGCATGCACACTCACACATTTAAGACAGGTCTCTGCTTGTCCCACCCACTTTTGCAAACTTTCTATCTCCGATTAAAACCGACTCCCTCTTCTAATTAACTGAGAACATGTGGTGGACACACACAGTCATTCATACACCCAAGAAGACAAGACAGCTGTTTAATCTCTTTTTCTCTTCCTATAGACACAGGTGTTCTGTGATGGTTGTTTCCGTTACAGCCCTGAGTTATAATTGTAGGGTCTAGTCAGCGATCTCCGAGAGGGATCATTCAGTATAATGTGTTTGTTTCCTGAAGCTGGCGTTGCCAAGAAAATGTTCGTGTAGATGCATTCCTGCGTGTGGGAATTCAGTTTGTGTTTTATAACTCAAATTATGTGTGAGTTTTGAGCATTAAAAACAGAAACGGGACTAAAATGCGTAGCTGCTGGAGTCGGACTGGATCAAGATCCTGACATATTACCTGCTCTTGTAAATGTTTTCATCTTTGTGTGTTTTAGCTCACGAAGAAGTGTGCACAGCAAGCGAAGGAGTGATGTACCGCATCGGTGACCAGTGGGACAAACGGCACGATGTCCTCGGTCACATGATGCGCTGCACCTGCGTTGGCAACGGCAGGGGAGAATGGAGCTGTGTCGCTTACTCGCAGCTTAAAGGTGTGTGAAGAATGAGTGATTGAGAGTTTCCAGTGTGGCAGGCGTTTCTTCTACATGTGGTGTAATTAGAGACCGGTATTAGAATTGCTTGAGTGAAGAGGTGAAAGGTCACGTGTGATATAATCACTCGCCTGCCAAAAGGTCAAAAGTGAGCTTGCACACCTGGATTTTATATGGCCGCAGCTGCACCTGCGAAGCATGCAGACAGACACACACACACACACATACACACAGCATTCACAACAGACACACACAGAGTTCAGGAGTGCAAATATTTAAAAGCCGAAAGGTATTCGGAGAGGACGTTTTATTTTTACATTTGCTCTGCCATGTCACCGCATGTTTTGTTACAAGTCTGTTTGTGTGTCTGTTGCAGACCAGTGCAGTGTGGATGGTCTCGCCTACGAGGTTAACCAGACCTTCACCAAACAGCATGAAGAAGGATACATGATGAACTGCACCTGCTTTGGACAGGGACGTGGCCGCTGGAAGTGTGATGCCATTGGTGGGTTTTATCATTTTATGGGTTTATTTACCAATTATTTACCAAATTTCTCCACTGTGGGATTAATAAGGTCTAAAATGTATCTTTCTATATCGAGTTTTAGGGAATGGAAATTTGCAAGGATGAAAAAAATCTGTATAGACTAACTTCTAAAAAGCATTCAGTAAATGGATTGATAATTCCATGTATTTAAGTTTGTGCTTCCTTCACACATCATATGATATGTTCTCTTGTTAGTTCATTTGCAGGCTCTGAGATGTGAAAAATACATTTTTGGGGGGAGCTGTATTTGTGCCGCTCTAAAATCCTTGTTATTATACACTGTTTCACTGCTGTTTTTCTGACTCTGCCATCAGATCAGTGCCAGGAGCCAGAGACGAGAGCTTTCTACCAGATCGGAGAGTCTTGGGATAAAGTCATCCATGGAATTATGTACAAGTGCTATTGCTATGGCAACGGTGTTGGAGAGCTCAGCTGCGAGCCCCAGCAGTCATACCCTGGTAAGACTAACTTTACAAGATTAGGCTTTGTAACAATACTTTTTTTACTCTAAGACAGATCACATTATAATGGCTTCTGGGTTTATCAGGCTGCGGTGAGCACCCAGCTTTCTGGCTGCCTTTCACAGTCTGGACTTTGTTCTTTTATTTCCCACCTTGGTCAGTTTTTGCAGCATCCCTCTCCAAATTGTGGACTTGCACAAATTGTGCTGCAACCCTTGCAGTGAACAATGTTTGTTTAAGACACCTCGAAAATGAGGCCCTTGACTTTGATGTGAAACAGACAGAGAAGGGAGGAGAGGTGGGGGGAGGTTTCCTCTTTTACAAGTACACTCCCCCCACACACACTTTTAGCCTTTGTTCTTGCCAGCATGTGGCACATCTCCTGTGTTGTTGCCACAGCTGTACAAAACACCACAGTGCAAGGGGTGTGTGCGAGTGAGTATAAAACCCCGACTCACACCCACTACCAACCAAAGCTCATTGAACAGCTCTGTTTGGTGGATTTTAACAATCACCTTTTAAATAAATCTCAGTTTAAGTCTTTAGCTAGCGTCATTCAGAACAAAGTCATGCCTCGCTGCACAACATGATGTATCCCTGGTGGTTAAGTTGCATCATCTGTAATGACTTGAACTCAAGCTCGGCTGAATCGAACTCCGCAAACCAGCAAAATCGTTCTCACAGTTTTGTCTGGAAAGGAATAGTTTTCCTTTGCACATCATTTACTTTCTTACCTGTTGCATGTGTTGTCTGTGTTCCTTTACAACCTTGTTGTTTACCTTTAAGGTATCCAACACCTTTGCCATTATAACAGACAACGTTGTGCTACCCGGTGGCACTTTTCCTTCTGGACTTTCTCATTGTTTAGCGTGAGATACAATTCAACCCTGTGAAGTTATAAACAACTTCTGTTTTTCTGTAGATTTCCTTGGTTTCCTTTACTGTTACCTGGTGGCATTCCTGAATATAACATTGTGTAATGTTCCTATCACCTTCCACTCTCCAGCGGTGCACATGTATGATGAGCTTTTGCTGTATGTATTTGATATTTTGATGAACGAAACCATTTCAGTCCCACAGCATGAATGAATATGTCAGTATAGAGTTCTAAGTGGACCTGTAAAGCTGTGCAGGCTGAAACGGCTTCAGGCTGATCAGGTTTTATGTAAAGGAACATTTCAACTGTTACTCGCTTGCTCTGTATGTGAAGCAGGTTGACGGGAGATACAAAATGTAGGCCAGTATTCTGCTGTAAGTGGCCATAATAGCAACCAGCTGTGAACTTGCTCTGTGTGTGTGTGTGTGTGTGTGTGTGTGTGTGTGTGTGTGTGTGTGTGTGTGTGTGTGTGTGTGTGTGTGTGTGTGCGTGTGTGTGTGTGTGTGTGTGTGTGTGTGTGTGTGTGTGTGTGTGTGTGTGTGTGTGTGTGTGTGTGTGTGTGTGTGTGTGTGTGTGTGTGTGTGTGTGTGTGTGTGTGTGTGTGTGTGTGTGTGTGTGTGTGTGTGTGTGCGAGCATGCCTAGGCTTCCAAAATACAGCATGCAAAGATTTAGGGGCAGCTAGAGCCAGATCCAGACTCAAACTCAGTTGGCTTACCATGTAAAACACCATAAAAGGTAAAAGTGGAAAACCCCAGTGAAGGATTTTTTTTTTTTTAAGGTTTTCGCAACTCTCCGGTTTGGCACATACGTTGATACGATCTCCTAAAAAAAAAAAAAAAAAAAAAGATTTTCTTGTCTACAGTCTGTGTTTATGTCTCCTTGTCTGAGGTGTAATTTCATCTTTTGGGGCATTTCTTATTGTTACAATGACTCCCAACATGACTTCCCTTTAGTCTGGTCCTTATCACCACCTGGCCCTGCATCTGTCTGCATCAAGAATGAATGTTATGTCTATGTTTGGAACATAAAGGTGAATTTGACATGCATGTGCGTGTGCTCGTACACAGATGTGTGTGTGTGTGTGTGTGTGTGTGTGTGTGTGTGTGTGTGTGTGTGTGTGTGTGTGTGTGTGTGTGTGTGTGTGTGTGTGTGTGTGTGTGTGTGTGTGTGTGTGTGTGTGTGTGAACATGTTGAGTAAATCCGCTGCAAGTGTGCATCCGTATTCCTGCGCGTCCCACATCTGATTCTGCGTAACCCTTCCCCTCGCCAGTGGCCTGTGGGTCTGTAATAGGCCGTAATTGGTCCCAGATTGTTTTTGAGGTTTGTATATCTGCTAGCAACTTCTGGTTAACCGAGCCACTTGCTCAGAAACTTTGATTACAGGTCTGCTATTTGGAAAAGTGGTTAGAAAACCTCAGTTCTTTATAGACGCTACCAGTTTCTATCAGCACAGCTTATGTCAGGAGTCTGTTCGCCACATGACTTCTGTTTACATTAGAGACGACTCGATACTCTTCTTGTATTCTCGTAGCTAGTACAGATACTACAAGTTTGAGCTTCTGCTTATATAATTGTCTGCAATGAGACTCGAAAAGTTGAATTAAGCAATGAAATCCATGTTTGAGGGTTGGAAAAAGTCCCTGTCCACCACAATAAGGTCTGTTATCAGACCTTATTCTGGATTGTTTTAAAGGGGTTTTTACTCACACCTAGTCGTTGCTTGCCATGTTAACTTCACAATAGGTCATGTTGGATGGTAAATTAAACTTATTTCGGCAATTTTTGATTAAGCATCTGTTTGATTCAATTAATGAGACACAGTGTTGTTTCATAACGAGTGGATTGTTGTGATAATTTACTCTTTAGTTCTGTGATATTTGCTGTTCATTAGTACCGTACAAAGTGGAGCAATCCTAACTGAAGTTAAATATAGGAAATAAAAGAAGAAATTCTGTCTGTCAAAGGAAATAATGAGCGGTATAAGAGCTTCATGTAAGTGTGACATTTCACAGTGTCATGTATTTACTATATTTGCTCGTCTTATTTGTATGTCCCAGAGGACTGGGAAGATTGGGAAACGCGGTGGAAACAGAGAAGATTTGAAGTAGAGACAGCAGAGTAAAAGTCTTCTCTCCTCCAGCAGTTGAAGTCTATGCTGGAATCTCACAAGGACCTGCTAGTTTTTCTCAACTCTGTCTGTGTTGTGTTCAGGAAAACACTGCTGCATGCTCACTGATACTCACTCTTAGATTGGGTTATGTAAAGCTGTTGGTGTTTTGAAATTACTCATATTGTACACAGCAGTGTGTTGCCATTAGGTTGTATTTGGCATTATGTTTTAGTTACGATACCGTTTACAGTAAACAAGCAGCATTGATATTAGATCTTTATCCCTATCAAAATATTCTGATCATGCACCCTAGAGAAGCTGCTGTGCTTACTCCTCTTTCTGTGCTGTGTTTCTCTCCCAGGTGGTCACCGTCCTGTTCAGGTGATCATAACAGAATCTGGAAACCAACCCAACTCCCACCCTATTCAGTGGAACGCCCCATCATCTGCTCACATCAACCAGTACATCCTTAAATGGAAAGTGGTGAGTTTTCTGATTTACCAACACGGCAAACACAGAAATCGATGCCTCTTATTTCCCATCTCTTCACTGGACCTGATCTTAATGTGTCTATTGGCATCTCAAACATTCAATATCTCATAATTTAAAACATTTCATCACATTTTACAGAAAAACACTCAGAGCCCGTGGAGGGAGGTGGTGATTCCTGGCCATCTTCACTCCTACACCATCTCTGGTCTCAAACCGGGCATCACCTACGAGGGTCAGCTGATCAGCGTGCTGCGGTTTGGACGCAGGGAGGTCACACGGTTTGACTTCACCACCACTTACGGATCATGTGAGTTAAGGGAGTGGACAGATCTCAATGATAGCTTAGTCGGTGCAAAATATTTGTCTGAATGTAATCAACTGAGCCTGGTTTCCAAAATCTGGAAAATTATTTTGAAGACGGCTATCTAGGAATGAGTTTCAACATCAATATAAACAATTTTGTTTTCCTTTTTGATTCCTTAAATTTAACCTGTATTCAATCAGAATGTCTTCACTGCGATTTATATAACATTTTTAAGTAAGGGTGTCCTGGCCAGTTTTTATAGTCCTGAAATCAGAGGCGGCAAGTAACCAGCTCTCACGTTTTCCATCCATCTGTCTCTGTTTCTCCTGTAGTGGCTACATCACAAGGTGAGACCACCCCGCTTCCACTTATGGTTGACATCTCGGAGTCGGTGACCGAAATTACCTCCAGCAGCTTCGTCGTCTCCTGGGTTTCTGCCTCCGACACCGTTTCTGGTTTCAGAGTGGAGTATGAGCTCAGTGAGCAGGGACAAGCCACCAGACAGCCCATTGTGTTAGGTAAGTACAGAATAGAGTCAGATAGTGTCAAAATTACTATTCCTAAAGATGAAAATGTTGTCACAGAGTCCCCCCCTCATTCTTCAGAGATGTATTAATACAAGATATGTGTTTCCTGTCAGACCTGCCCCGCTCGACTACCTCAGTGAACATTAATGAGCTGCTGCCTGGGAGGAAGTACAACGTTAACGTCTACGAGGTTACAGATGGCGAAGAGGACAACCTCATTCTTACTACTTCACAGACAACTGGTCAGCACTCTCACTTATTTTATATTATCACCTTTCTTATCTGGTAGTGTTTCCCCCTCATCGAAGGCACAAAAATGACTGCTGCTAGACTGATATCTAGTTTAAATCAAATGATAAAGTGGGTATAATTTTCCTTTTCATACTTAATTTCCATCACAGCACCCGATGCTCCCAAAGAGCACGAAGTAGAGGAGGTGGGAGAAAGTTCCATTGTGATCAGCTGGGATAAACCACTGGCTCCCATCACTGGTATGTTATGACACTATTGTGAAGTCACATCCAAAATCTAGTCATTTGTACACACAGTGAACTGTACGTTCCCTTCCTCCGTGCAGGCTACCGCGTCGTCTACACGCCGTCAGTCGAAGGTGAAAGCACAGAGCTGACTCTCCCTGACACGGCAACATCTGTGACTCTGAGCGACCTTCGACCTGGGAAGTTGTACAACATCAGTATCTACGCAGTGGAGGACAGCCTGGAGAGCGAGCCTATCTTTGTACAAGTCAACACCTCTGGAGATTCTAGGCCAGGTAAATGACTCGTGTTCAGCAAAGGGGAACTAACATTTATACAGGAGAAGGAAGTCAGGAAGCCTGTACGGTTATAAAGAAGGTTGTATGTGATGTGTTTCTGATTGTGAGTAGCAAGAAGGAGATTGTCAAACAAAATCTTTGGATTCCTGGACAAACTCCTCAATATGTTGGGGCCGTTTTCTTCATTTACTATATCCACAGCTGCTTGTTTTTACATCCACGAGTTTTTCATATAGTCCCCTCTACCAGCTCAAACCAAAGTCGTCCTGCAAAGGTGTGTTACTGGCTGATATTTACCACAATAGTTGGGTTTGTCTGGCTCTCAAACATGTAGGGATTGATAAACTTTGGGAAACCGTGTCCCCTTTTTCTGTTCGCAGCAGTATTTGTTGTGCAGTGACCAAAAATCGACCTATTGGTGATCTTTAGATATTCAAATTTTATCCCATCACTCAGATTATATTACTCGCTGTATGTTCATATGAATTTGATTTATTTCTCTTGTCATAAGGGAACCAACCTGAAAGTCATCTCGTGGCCTATTTAGCGATTTCTGCAGAATGTTCCAATACTCAATACGAGGAATAAGAAGAGTTTTCCAATGAAAAGTGAAGTCATTGAGTTCACAGCTGTTGCACTCATACTCTGCTCCTCTGGAGTTATGTAAAACTTCTCCATCTGCCAGGTCCAACATGCTGTTGGTGCAGTCATGCAGATGTTGGAAAAGTGTGTGTCCTTGTGTGTGGATACTTGTTTGTAAAATGGATTAAAGGTGCATGACCTCGTTGACCTCTTGTTTGGACAGACAGGGGAACCCTCCTCCACCCTGGAACCTGCACACCATGACATATTGGTGTGTTTTATAGTGTTGTCTGAGCTGCACTATCCACTGGGTTTAGTGCAGAATTGGTGCTCACATCAGACGTTGTCATATAACAGTTATAATGTACGGTATTTACATGAATGTTAAACATAGCAGCCGCATCTGATTGGATTTGCTTTTGTAGGTCTTTGCAGGTCTTCAGTGAACAGTTTTAAAGTTCAAATGTTTTTGAAGAACAGCAGTCATGAGATTCAGCATAAAGCTCTTCCCAGAAAGCGCAATTGTTTAATCCAAAGCATAGCTGAGTCATTTTGAACTTTGCATCTGCACTTCAGTCTATGAAGGTTTGAACTAACAAAAGATGAATCGGTTCAGACATCTCCACTTGATAATCGCGACTTTTCTTTTATATTTTAATTTATTTTCTCCATCACAGATCTCCATCTATCTCTCCCTTCTCTTTCTTTGCTTTCAGTCCAGCTTTTCTTCACATCTGTCTCCTGTTTAAAAACATTTCTGTGTTCTGCCTTCCTATCTCTCTGAAATCCAGAGCAATGCAATCATTTGGCATTTGTTTCTCTGTAGAAATTGTGTTGTGTTAACCTGCTCATACACCCATGAGCCTGTTATGTAAACACTGTGTAATCCAAAGTGTGCTTTGATGATATGCAGCATGAAAGCAAATGCGCTGAATGGCTTATCAAAAAGTTGTTTTCAATCCCCTGGATGATAAAATCACAGCAATGAGGTCAGGGAATTGAATGGAATTTTCACATATTTAACCTTGTTTAACTTTTTCAAATGCGACCCCCTGAGTTTGTTATTTTAATTTTCTTTATTGCCTGTTTAAGATGGCGAGAGGCATCAACTTTAGTGTTGGATAGTAAGGAACTTAAATTCTGTGATTCCTACAGTATCTAAACATTATGCTTTTATATAAGCTTCCATTTTGTGTTATGTATTAGAAGTTATGAGTTATGTTTTTTCCCCCACACACTTCTTCATGCATTCATCAACAGCTGTATGATAGTTATCTTTTCACTCAGAGAAGAGCTATTATTCACATTTTACAGTTTTGACTAACTCGGCACTAAAATACAAATATATTTTTCTTTAAGATATAGAAAGACAATAATAGACATAAATGGAATCTACTCATTATTAAAGAACTTTGATGCTAAGTATTTGTTTTGTGTGTGTCCACAGGTGAAGTGGCCTCCCCCACCGACCTGCAGTTCTTTGAGGTGTTCGACAAAAAAATCGTTCTGACCTGGTCCAGTCCCTGGCAGCGACGTCACTGGTTTCCGGGTCACCGCGGTTCCTATTGATGAGTCTGGTTCTCCTCAGAGAGAGATGACTCTGCCTGTCAGCCAAAACTCCTACATCGAAGTGACGCACCTTCAGCCAGGCACACTGTACCGCTTCAACGTCTACGCCATTCACAACGGAGAGGAAAGTTTACCACTGATTGGGGAGCGAACTACGAGTGAGTTTGACAGATGACCACACAGGGAGGTTAATATATACAGTTGTATAAAACGGGTTTTAAATTAGAGAGACACAAATACAAATAGACCTCAGACTTGCTTCCCAAAAGAAGTACATCACAGGGATTTTTTTTTAACCACCTTCCCTGACTGAAGTAATTGTTACACATTTAAAAAATGTTGCAGTGGCTATGAATAAGGTATTAGATAGCTACCGCATGTAAGATTGAAAAGCCATCCATAGTTTTGTGGCATGTTTTGGAAAATAATATGTAGGCTGGTATTGCATGAAGGATAAGAATGTAAACATCTAGAGTGTTTGACGTTTCGCACAGTCCCATATGTAATGTGATGACAACGTCTGTAATGTTATATCTAACGCTTGTTTATTGATGTGTCTCTTTCTAGAGCCAGACGACCCCACAGACATCCATTTCACCAACGTGACCGAGGACAGTGCGGTGATGCTGTGGTTCGCACCCCAGGCCAAAATCACCGGCTACCGTCTCTTCCTCAACCTTGAGGGCTCCAACCCCAAGCAGCTTCGCCTGCCCGCCCGCCTCTCTCAGTACACCCTCCTCAACCTGCAGCCTCACACAGAGTACACGGCTACGCTGCACGCAGAGCAGGACAACACGCTGAGCAAAGGAGAGACTGCCGTGTTCACCACGAGTGAGTTCCCGCTGCATTCATCTAACGACTGCCTGTAAAGCTTTTGTGGTCACTTCGCCTAGCTGGTACTCGTGTGACAAAGTGAGATTATGATTTTGTTTTTCAGCAGTTTTAAAAGTGACACGTTTTAATTTCTTATTATTCTCTAAATTTGGATGTTTTCCACATTTCTATGAACATAACTTTAAGTACAATTTTAGAATAGCTGCACAAGTAAACCCTGAAAATACTAGTAATGGTGTTTATCTCCAGAAACTATAATCGGTCAGTTTGAATACTCGTCAAGATATAATTGAGTGACTAGAGTACATGTAAACACTTATGTTGTATTTTTTTTTTTGCGTTCTAAGACACTAAAACTTATCAAAACGCTCATTTACTCTCTGTGTGTTTCTAGACCCACCCATGGGTAATGCTCCTCATTTCAACACTGATGTGACGGATACCTCCATTATAATCTCCTGGACTCCCATTCCCCACATTGGATATAAGGTACATTCACTGCTTACACATAACACACAAAGTTAAATACTGCATAAGAAGCTATAAATCTGACCATGTTTCCATTCTGTCCCTTAAAACCAGCGACTGGATTTTGTAATTGTCCTTAAATGAATACATTTCCTTCTGTTTGATGTTGAAACCACATTCCAGCTACTTTTGCTTCAGTCAAGGCCTCTTCAGAGTTAGATCACATGGGAACTTCAGAACTCCAGAGCTAAATCTGATTGGTCAGACTATGTCACACCAGAGATGAGAATTTTCCTCTGGCCTCCATGTTCTTGGGAAAACACTGACCTGTGACCTTTACCTCCTGTACCCGCAGTCCGTGTGTCTCTGACTCTGTGTGCATTCATGTCTCAGTTGACAGTACGGCCCAGTCAGGGTGGGGAAGCCCCGAGAGACGTGACCTCTGACTCGGGAAGTATTTACATTTCCGGTCTGACTCCGGGAGTGGAGTACACCTACAGCATCCAGCCAGTCGTTGACGGTCATGAGCAAGGAGCGGCGGTCACACGTCGTGTTGTCACTCGTAAGTAAACCATGTATTCATGTATTTTTTTTAATTATTTTTTTTTACTCACCTCTGTTTTCTCTCTTACTCCTCCACATCCTTTTAAATCTTATACTCTTTTCTATTTTCTCCTGCTCTGATCTGTTTTTTTCTTCCTCTCCAGCTCTGTCTCCCCCTACTGATCTCAACCTGGAGTCGAATCCCGGCACCGGTGAGCTCATGGTCCAGTGGAACAGAGCCAGTACACCAGGTACACGCGCAAATACGCCCCCACATGTGCATAAAAGACAAATGATCAAGTCACATTTAATCACATTTCAAATAATCAATCAGACATCTTGACATCTTTCCTATCTGACTTTCTCCAACTCCTTCTCTCTCCAAGACATCACTGGCTACAAAGTGACGTGCGCTCCCACCAATGGGCAACAAGGAAACAGTGTGGAGGAATTCGTGGAGGCGGGGCAGAACTCTTGCACCCTGGAAAACCTCAGTCCGGGTGTGGAGTACAACGTCAGTGTGGTTACTGTGAAGGATGACATGGAGAGCGCTCCTGTGTCGACCATCATCACACCGGGTGAGTTTAAGAAGTTTACAAACAGATTTTAGAGGTTTTAATGGGTTTTTAAGCCCCTGGAGTGTGCACTGTATGTTCGATCCTAGAAAATAAAATAAAAAATAAGGTGCCTTTTCAAAATGCATTTTGTACGTTTTGTTTACACAGGTAAGACCATGCTATCATTTGCAGAAGCACATATCTAAAATAACATTATGTTGAAAGTTTATATTTTGAAATAACACATCAACTTTCAACATGTAACTTTATACGAGCTCTTACTCTAGTAGCACTGCTGTTATAGCTCTGTTCCAGCTGCTAAGTGACTGCAAAACTGCAACACTTAATGCTTTGCTGTCTGCGTATATATATTAAGAATTTTCAATGGAGACACTTCATTGAATAGCCTCACTAGATGGTAATATATATATCAGTAGAAGCAAACTTCCATGAGCCTTTCCATTAGTGTGACATGTTGAGTCTGTCACCCTCCTGGAAGTGGACCATTTTTGATGCTCAGCTTAACCCCTGCTTCTTCTTTCCTTGTGCCTTCGCTTTTCTTTCGTCTTTGCTTCTTGTTTGTTTTGTTTTTGTTTTGTCTTGTGTGTGTCTGTTTCCTTTTTTTCTTCCTTCCCTCTCCTCCACTCCCCCCCACCGCCTCGCCCCAAACCCTCCTTTTCCCGCCACCCAGAAGTACCACAGCTGACTGACCTCAGCTTCGAGGATGTGAGCGACACCACCATCAGCCTCAACTGGTCGCCGCTCAACACCACAGCTATCACTGGTTACAGGATCACGGTGGTCGCAGCTGGCGAGAGCGTACCCATCTTTGAAGACATGGTCCTGCCGACGACTGGTCATTACACCGTCTACGGACTGGAGCCCGGCATCGGCTACGACATCAGCGTGATCACTGTGACGGAGAACGGCGAGAGTGAACCCACCACGCTCACTCAGCAGACCTGTAAGAGCCATGTTTCTTGTTATAAGAGCCATTCATTTATAAATCATAATACCAAACTGACTTTCCTTCAGGCTGATGGGTAATGTGATTTAAGTTGCCTGTGAGGGGAATCACAAACGACCTTGTGTGTGTTACGATTATATGACGTAATACGGTTCTTAACCCTGTGACATGGCTCTTCAAATAAAAACCCTTTTAAGTTGCCGATGTAATTGCTTTGCATGCTGCGTTGTCAGTTTAATACTCCTCTGTGTCGGTGTACGCGTGGACCATCTGGATTTAGTTTCGAGGTTTTATCATACTCCGGCTCATTTTGCCTCCCATAGAGCAAACACTGCTTGTTCTCTCACTTTTAAGATGCCGTTAAACTTCAGACATAAATTTACACTGACACACACTTGATGTTAGTGTGTGTATTTCACTCTTTTAGTCATTTCTATATGTCCATGTTTCTCTCTCTTCCTGTTTGTTTTCTCCCCTTTCGTTTGTCTCTTTTCTCTTTAATCGAATTATTATAATTCCCTGAACTTCTTTTACAAGCAGTAACAAATCTGTTAAATCTAATGTGACCTTTTGCTGTTCTCTCTTCCAATAGCTGTGCCAGCTCCCACTGATTTGGGCTTTGGTGAGGTTGGAGCAGACAGTTTGGAAGTCACCTGGGTCTCTCCCCGCGTCCCAAACACGGCTGACATTGACAGCTACCTCATTAGGTACGAGAAGGAATATAACATCTGCTTACCTGTTTTTTTGTAGGCACACTAATTTTGGTGCACTCAAGTGTCAGAAACATAACAGAAATTACTCTTTGTTGTTGTATTATTCAGGTATCACCCCATTGACGATGAAGATGACATTACAGAAACCAGCGTTGGAGGCAGCACTAACAATGTGGTGCTAAAGAGTAAGTTGTAACACGCACAAATAATGCACAGTAACGTGCAGACACAAATAGTTACATTTATATTTATATTGTCTGTGTTTGTCCACAGATTTGCTGCCTAACACCGAGTACCTGGTGAGCGTGGTGTGTGTCTATGAGCAGAGAGAAAGCTCTCCTCTCGTCGGCACCAAGAAAACAGGTGATCCTTATTTGATCTGACTTGAGACCCGAAGTGTATCAGTTTAGAGTCAGCCACTGATATGTTAAAACTGAGTATTTATTCATCCTTTTCTGTCTCCCAACCTCCTTCAGCTCTGGATTCACCAGTCGGCCTTCGTTTCTCTGAGGTCTTCACCAACTCTTTCACTGTCCACTGGCTTGCTCCCCAGAGCAAAATCACCGGCTACCGTATCCGTTACCAAATGGCCAGCGGTGGGAGAGCCAAGGACGAGAGGCTGCCCCCCTCCAGGGGCCACTTCACTCTGACGGGACTCATTTCGGACACGGAGTACTTGGTCAACATCTTCGCAGTGAGCGGGACACAAGAGAGCCTGCCGCTCAGTGGGAAACAGAAAACAAGTATGAAACACCAGATTTACTTACACTATTTACTCACCATGTTATCACCAACATGTTGTTCATGATTTGTTCTTTGTCCAGTCTCTGATGCTCCTACAGACCTAGAAGTTCTAGACTCGTCCCCCATGAGCATCACTGTCCGCTGGGCTGCCCCACCAGTCACTGTGCGCTACTACAGGATCACACATGGAGAGTCAGGTAAACCTAAAATAGATCATATACTTCATTTATTTAAGGGTTTTTGCTGAGAAGGACAGTTTTTTTTTTTATTGTTCATCCATTTATTGTGAAACTTTTGCATTTGGAAATACTAAGTCTTATTTTTGCTCAAATCTGTGACACTGTTAATCTTCATCCAGGAGGTCACAGTAATCCTAAAGAGTTCACCGTGCCCGGCTCTCAGTCCACTGCCACCATCAATAACTTGAAGCCTGGTACTGACTACACGATCACGGTCTACGCTGTGACCGGTAGAGGAGACAGCCCCGCGTCCAGCACACCAATCTATGTCACACACAAGACTGGTACAGACACACTCTTTCAGATGCATAACAAACTAAAAACATTTTTTCTGATTATCTTGGCTCCATTGTTTCCACTCATGGCCTCCTCAACCCTGCTTCCTCCTCTCCTAGGTGTCGACTCCCCCTCCGAAATGAAAGTGACAGAGGTGAATGACAACAGTGTCACAGTGAGGTGGAGCCCTGCTCAGGGTCCCATCAAGGGATACAGGGTGACTGGGGTCCCCAGAAATGGACAGGGACCAGCTTTCACTGAGGTGGTGGCTCCAGGTATGGTCTTCAAATTCACAGTACGTTGTGTTTACGTCAGTATGCTGAAGCTTTACTAACTGTCATGTCCTTTACCTTCTCTTTTCCAGACCAGACGGAGATCACTTTCTCAGGCCTGATGCCAACAGTAGAATATGTTTTGAGTGTGTACGCTCTTGGGCAAGATGGAGAGAGCTCTCCACTGGTGGTGAATGCTTTAACAAGTAAGGGATTGCCATTTCTAGAAATACATTTGTAAGATACTGTATTTTTACCTCTTCTTTGAAAATCTCAAAATCTCCTCTTCTTTAGATGTAGACCGTCCCAAGGACCTGACCTTCTCAGACATCGACTCCACCTCGCTGCGGATCACCTGGGACAGTCCTGAGGGAATCGTCACGTCTTACCGGGTCCTGTACTCAAGTCCAGAGGAGGGTGAGAGAGAGCTGCGTCCTGCTCCCCGAGGAGATGCTGAGTCCACCGTCATCTATGGTCTGCAGCCCGGCACTGAATACACTGTGAAGGTCATCGCCGTGCACGACGACACAGCCAGTACACCACTGGTCGGGACACAAGCCACAGGTAGGGAAGGAAGTTCATTTTAGGTTTGCGTACTCTCTATATGTGTCAGATCATATATTACAATTAAGAAATAATTTAATGTTTTACAAAAGGATTCATTGTTAGTTTCTTTATCTAAACATCTGTACTATTACCTAGTCAAAATGGATAAAGCACCAGAACCAGCATGAAAACCTGGGTTTTAGTGCCAATTCCACGACTTTTCTATCAGAAACCTGTTTCATTTTTACAAAAGAAATCAATATTTCTCACACCTGGTGAAACACCAGGACCCATTAAAAAAAGAGTTTGATTTATGTCAACAACCACTTTGCTTTCCCTGTTTCTAACTATCCTCGTTCTTTTCTTTTTCTTCCCTCCATCCAGCGATCTCTCCTCCCACAAACCTCCAGTTCTCCCAGGTCGGTCCCACCTCCTTCACGATGTTCTGGGCAGTGCCTCGCCAGGAAAATCGTCTTAGTGGCCTCACAGGCCTCACGGGATACCGTGTGGTGGTCAACCCAAAGAACAAGAGCGGACCCACCAAAGAGATCAACCTGGCCCCCGACACCACGCAGGCACATATATCTGGGCTCATGGTGAGTGTGAAGGAAATCAACCTGCAGTCACTTAAAACATGAGTCACAGCTGTGGAGACTCAAACAGGTTGTTTTTTTTCTCCATTAGATTGCAACTACCTATGAAGTCCATGTTTATGCCTTGAAGAACTCTCTGACCAGCAGGCCAGTCCAAGGAGAGGTCACCACTCTGGAGAGTGAGTCTCTAACACAGAAACATTCACATATATATATATATATATATATTCACAGTTTTGATTCAAGGAAATGAAGAGGTGACACAATGGATGGTCTTTCTCTGCTGGGTTTATTTCTTTTTTACAAATCCTTTTTTATCTGTTCGTCTGCCTGAAGATATCAGCCCCCCTCGTCGTGTACGGATCTCTGACGTTAACGATTCCTCCATCACTCTGACCTGGAGGTCCAAGACAGAAACCATCTCCGGCTTCCTGATTGAGGCCACACCCACCTCCTCCTCTCCGAGCTATATACCCATTAAAAAGACCATCAGCCCAGACTTGCGCTCATACACTATTACAGGTACACAGATGTTAGAATTCAAATACACGAAACGGAAAGCTGCAGCTGTGAAAACAATACAAAAACTTCTTGTAATATAGTTCAATCTTCACGTCATATTTATAGTTTGTCGACACATCAGGATAAGCATACCGTCTAAGCATACCGTCTCTTACTAACGTGTCTGTGTTTACACCTAAGGTCTGGAGCCCGGGACCAATTATAAGATCAACGTTTACACGCTGAAAGGCAACGGACGCAGCGTACCTCTCACACTCACTGCTACCACAGGTATCCAATAAACGCTGTCCTGCAGATTCAGTCAGGAACTGTATATTACTTAGACATATTAGACCTTTGCAGAGATAAAAAGGTATAAAAACATAGTGATTATACTGTAGTACAATATATGTAACACTCGTGGCAACAAAGATAGACGTCATCAGTGTGGAAAACTCAAATTCATTCCAGTATTTTATTTAGCAAAATTAACCTAATTTAGTAATACTGAATAAAGTCTGACATTTTTGAACTCAAATATTTCATTATAGTTTCTAAAAAAAGATAGGTTTTTTTGTGTCCTTATCATAAAGCCCAACATTAACTTCATACAAACAGTGGTAGATGTTATGTTATGCTACAGTATGCAGTAGAAGTTTTAGTATTATGTAGTTACCCTTTAATAGTGTGTGGTAACGGCCATTTCTTCAAACATGTTGCTCAAAATTACATGTATTTAATTTGTTTTTCTGAGTCACGACTTGCCTGTCTCTCTTCTAGCTCAACCTCTGGTCATCCCTCCCACCAACATTCGTTTCACCTCCCTGAACCCCAAGAGCATTTCCTTCATGTGGGAGCCATCTCGCACTCCAAAGGTCACCGGGTATTATATCACCTATGAGGAGGCGGGCGGTTTGCCTCGAGAAGTCACCCCCAGACCTCACGCAGGACAGTCCTCCGCCAGCATTGATGGTGAGTGAGCACCAGATTTATGGCCACAGACAAATGGTGAACACATGCAATTTATTCTCATTAAACAAAATGTACAAATGGACTTTTTCTCATGTGTTTGTGTTTGTTCATAGGTCTGAAACCAGGAACGGAATACGTTATAAAGATTGTAACACTGCAGAACACTTTGAGAAGCTCTCCTCTGGTGGGAAAAGCAAGAACTCGTAAGTGCAGTCGTTATCCACCGGCTAGCGTTTAATGGTCAAATCAAGCTTAAGATCTTTGAGGTTTTCCTTGTTTTGCAGATTAGTTGTTAGATTATTCCTCTGTGGAAATATGTAAGATATTGTTGAATGTTAAAAGACAGTTTCTCTTCAACATTCTTTCGTCATTTTGGCAACAGAGCGGTGTATAAATATTTATCTCCCAACAACAAAAACTGAATCTATGATGCTTTCAGTTTAAATGATCACATTCTGAAGGTATGACGTACGATTGGCGATATTAAATCTTCCCACGAATTTTTTTTATGACTAGTCTATTGAATTGAATACTATTGCCTGTGTTTCTGCTCCCCACCTTTTACAAGTTGTGCCAAGACTTGCTCTTGTAAGGTGAAGTAATGTCAATTCTAAAACTGAGGACAGAGCTTTGAAATCTGGTTATGTTTACTTTTCATGATTGTTGTAATGAAGAGTCGTTTCTCTAGAGACAAACAAAACAGCACATAATAAATCATAGTTGCTACATGTTAACAACTGTGATTTATTTTAGAGCTTTGTTGTGGTGCCCCCTGCTGGCAGCAACTATTCAAACTATAACTTGTACTGGTATCGGATACAAACCATACCATACATCAGTCTGAGTCAGTTTGGATCCATCAGATTCACTGCTGATCTGAAAGTCGTCAATGTTTTCCTTTGAAAAAAAATCTCACAACCTACTCTGAAACTTTTTTGTTGGTGTATTGCATTATTACAGAAGGGCATGGCAGCTGGTTTCCTGACATCTGAACAATAACTCAGTGGAGACCATTTTGTGTTTTTACCTGCTAAAAACTCGTTTTCTTTGCCTTACTTGCTTCTAACAGTCAGTTTGCATTTATTTATCATCCCATCAGAACCAGCTACAGATCACCAGCTGTTAGTTCCTGAGCTGCCTCAGCTTCCTATTCCTCATCGACCCAGCCCTGACATCCTGGATGTCCCAGAGACCTTCAATGACAAGATGTAAGCATCTACACACAACTTCTGTGTAAAAAAAAAAAAAAAAACAGTGCTTTAAATTTTGAGAGCTCCTTCAAACAGTTTTGTTTCATCCACACTTTGTCCTCTTTTGCATCTTCTGTCTTTTATTCTTGTCTCATCCTTCTCTTTTTCTGTGTCCAGTTTTGACTCCAACTTCGTCCACCTGGCTGGTACTAGTGGCCAGAGCCAACCAGGCCAGCAGGGTCAGCACATATATACCGAGTATCAGAGCCTGGGCCCCAATAATGGACTTCATGGCCCTTACAGTGGACCCAAAGAAGGCCAGAGACCCACTCTCAGAGAACCCCTGGTTTATATTCCTGTAGCAGGGCCTGATGGGAACAGAGTACCCTTGGTCAAGGTGTGTGAGGCTTAAACTATCAGCTGTAAACCTGATATGCCAGAGGAAGAGGCTAAACAGCAAAGATGTTTATATATTAGCTGTGGATCTTTTAGTATTTGACAAAAAGTGGATATTTAAAATGTCTGGGTGATTTTTATGAACTCACATCGTCACACTTTGTTTGTTTGACTTGATAGGTGAGCGATGGGCCTCTGCCAGGTCTTGCGTTTGGTTTCCCTGACAATGAAACAGAGCTACCCCAAGAAGCGCAGACAATCACAACCCTCTCCTGGCATCCCATCCCCCAAACTTCAGAGTACGAGGTGTCCTGCAATCCCATCACAAACTTGGAGGAAAGAGGCTTCCAGGTATAGACAAGCACACACAGACTGTTACATTCAGAAATCTTCACTACTAGAGAAGGAACCTTGATAGCTACTTTCTCCACACAGATGCGTCTTCCAGGCACCTCCAACAGCGCCACACTGATCGGACTAACATCCGGAGCGTCCTACAATGTGGTAGTGGAGGCCATGAGGGGCGGGGCTAAAGAGAAGGTTCTGGAGGAAGTTGTAACTGTTGGCAATGCTGGTACGGTGGTTCACACTGATACGTTTTCCTTTCATCACAGAAAACTGAGTAATCACAAAGATTCAGAGAGTTTAATTTAACTAAAAGGTGTTAATTATTTCAATAATTTTTTTTTTCCTTCCCTTAATTCCAGGTGACATCCCGATCACCTCCAATCGGGGGGATGTGTGTTATGACACATTCACACACACCTACCACGAGGTGGGCTCAGAGTGGGAGCGCATGTCTGAGACGGGCTTCAAGCTGTGGTGCCACTGCCTCGGCCTGGGCAGTGGTCATTTTAGGTGTGATTCATCCAGTGAGTGGCTTATTAACCCCATCCCATCATGCTTTGCAAACACCCACCATAGAATTTTATTAATAATCCAATGATTCTATGTGATTTAATCAAGAGGAATTTATAAGAAGGAGTTTTGAGATTAAAACATTTTTTATGAACAAAAAATGATGGTATTGTACATCATACACGTTATAAATTCCTTAGCTACAGTTCACAAGCCGTAGAACCATAAAGATCATGTTCTATGTGCAGAAGCATGCAGTAATATAATGACAGCATGGGCATCCTTGGCAATGAGAAATAGATCATTTACATACATTTTGTTCTCTTATGTATAATTATTTGTAATTGTATTTAGTGTTATAGGTATAGGATACTATCTTCATACATAAATTCATGATGAAGATCATATATGTATTATCTATGAGCCTGCCTTTAGTCTGCCCATGTTGATCTTAGTGCTCTGTCTCTGTAAACTGTGAAAACTTCACAGTAAACGCGCAGAAAGCTCAGCTAACCTCTCAGCCTCACTCTCAGTTGTTTGTATTGTCCATAAATGTCCAATGCTAACATAACAATACCAAGAACTGAGATCATCAGCCGTAGGTTTGTTGTCCCAGATCTGACTGTATGCTTGGCTTGTGCATCCACACCGGGAGCAGAAAGTGATCATGTGTTGTTTGAAGTATGGATGTATTTCTTACGATGAAGATGAGTGCTTGTTTTACAGGCACTGTGATTTACTCTGTTCAGAAATCAGTATATGTGAAAGCTGTGAAACTTTCTCGACAGTATGAAGGGGAAAGGAGTTGTGTTTGGATGCTCCTGACATATACTGATGATCTTCTCTTCCTTCAATCTGCCCCCCCCCCTCTCCCGCCTGTATCCTATTCATCCTCCCTGTTTTTCATCTCCTGTTCAATGCACCCCGTCTCCCCTCCTCTACACCTCTTACTTTTACTCCTCACTCCTGTTGTCCTCTCTTTCTGTACCTCTGTCTGCTACGTCCCGCTTCTAAAGAGTGGTGTCATGACAACGGGAATAACCACCGTGTTGGAGAAAAGTGGGATCGCCAAGCTGAGAACGGTCACATGATGAGCTGCACCTGTCTGGGCAATGGAAAGGGAGAATTCAAGTGTGAACCTCGTAAGTACAGACTGGTACACACATGAAAGACCTTGGATATTAAGCTTTCAATATCCTGATATTGGATGACTGTTTGTGAAGGAATGTTGTCCTTTTAGGTATCTTAAGCTCTGAGAGGGGGAGCGATCCTTTACGGTCACAATGACCGAGTATCAAAGCCTGGGCCCCATTAATGGACTTATTAGGCAACCCTGAGAAAAAGAGAAGGGAGTGTTGAAGGGGCAACTACTCCTAAATGCAGATGCTGTTATGACTGTAGCTTCAGGTTCCAGGGATACTTGTCATACATCTCCTTATCTGGAACACTGAAACTCAGAGTTGAAACAGAAGCGCTCAGTTTGACTTGAATTGACTTGTAACTGCTTAAATCGGACTCCTATTGATTAAGTGTCAATTAAAAGTGTTTGCAATAACACATCCACAAGCCTCCTGTGGCTTCTTCAACATTATTCAAGTAGCGTCACAATGTCCCTTACTCTGCTAAGGTTTGTACACTACATCATCCACATGAGTGGTTGTGTTGCTTGTCCTTTTAAATTGGATGTCTTGTGAATATTGAGTTGCCCTTCATATCTGATATAAAATTAGTTGAGTATACATGAAACACTTCCTGGTTCCCACACACTCGGTATGTTAGATCTCGGACAGGGATGCTTAATTATGTGATTTTTATTGAGCTTTAATCAATAAATCTCATTCTCCAGATGAGTCGACATGTTATGACGATGGGAAGATGTACCAGGTTGGAAACCAGTGGCAGAAGGAATACCTGGGTGCCATCTGTACCTGCACCTGCTACGGAGGACAACAGGTAGCACTCTATACACATGTCCATGCCACTTTCTGTATTGCTGAAAATGTAGACAGAGTACAAATTCTTGGAGTGTCTTTCTTTTGTGTGTGTGTGTGTGTGTGTGTGTGTGTGTGTGTGTGTGTGTGTGTGTGTGTGTGTGTGTGTGTGTGTGTGTGTGTGTGTGTGTGTGTGTGTGTGTGTGTGTGTGTGTGTGTGTAAAGGACTGCATGATGGATGTGGTCAGGCTGCTTTCATGTATGTATGTGTGTGTATATATAAATTAAGCTTTCCCTCCCCCTCTTTAGGGCTGGCGGTGTGAGAACTGCAGAAGGCCAGGAGGACACGCTGACGTAGATGCTGACCTCCTCCAACCTGTTCACTCAGATACCTTCGACCGGTACAGAGAAAACGCTCTACGCAAACTGGTCAGTATCTCATTAGGTTATGTTTTTTTTCTCATAAAATGTTCTTGTCTAAAATTTCCATTTTATTACATGACAAACCAATGAATCAACATTTAATCTTAGATATCACCACACTGTATACATTATCAGGCAACTTAAACCCTGTATTAAACATGGAACGCCATTAATGAATCACTACTTTCTTTAAATTTTTGCTTATATTTCCAAAAACTGAAAATCTATTTTATTACATACTTTTTACCCCCAAACTTTAGATCTTCCCCTGGGGAGTACTGGTTATGTTCTGGAGGGGAACGTTAACTATATTAATTATACCTTAAAAAGAATATCTATTTAATTTGATGTTAAATTTATGATTTGCTAGTGTTGGAAATGTGGTAATATGGATAACTTTGTGGACACTATGAATTCCATGAAAACTAGTAAACACACCTCCTTCTTCTTCTGTCATATAGAACATCCAGTGTCCGATTGAATGTTTGAGGCCGGAGCTGCTCGCAGATGCTCAGAGCCCCTTGGAGTAGAGAAGATGGGAGTATACGAGTGAAGGAGGATGTAAAGAAGTGAGACTCCTCACAGCGTCGCCACCACTTCAAGAAGGAAGCCTCCTCCTGCTTTCATCAAAAGAAGACAATTCAACCAGATTTGTACCTTTAAAGGTTTTCACCACACCAAATTGTCGTGCCTTAACAAGACTCTTCTACTCCAAACTCTTTCAAAGATCTCTCCAACTATTCATGTGGGTTTTGAATCCTCTCTTTTTCAACAGAAACAAGGATTTCAGTCATCAGATGAATTTTTGACACGAATCTGTCCAATCACAAATACTGCTGCTTTATCACCTTAAACCTGCCTATGCCAAACATACTGCACACAGACACGCACACACAAACCCACTCACAAATACACACCAGATTCAGTATTTTTATATATGTTAACTGTTGCATTGGGGCTTTTGTTAATTCCAGAACATCCCAGGACAATTCTCTCCCTCAGATCAAATCAAAATACATTTCTGAAGATCTCTAAATATAATAGAAATTACAAGATTTTAAATAATTATGATCCCTGATAATAACTGTCGCCACCTTTTGTTGCATTTCCCACATTTTTGTTCCTTTATTTTAAGTTTCACTGTGATTTCACTGTAATGTTTTCAGAGGACATTTAAGTAATGATAGAGTGCATTTTCTCAGTCCTTTAACATTTCAAAATGAAGAGAAGGAGTTGTTTTGTAGCCATTGTTTCCCAAAACAACTTTTACAGCTCCTGTCTCAGCTTTATTGACCTACACGGACTTGACAGTCACAATCAGATTTAAAGATTTTTGTTGTTGTTGTTTTTTATTATCTTGAATCAGCTTTCTTTGTAATGAAGGGGACTACACTTCATTACAAACAATGCACCACTATACGTGTACTGCCTATCTCTGTGGCCAATATCCTGCTATGTTAAATTACAAAACAATTCAAAACAATAACTCCTTTAAAAGAATAAGCACTGTTACTTTTGTGGTGGTATGTTATTGCCTAGCTATTATTAATGTGAGGCTATTGAAGTCACCCTGTCCATGTGGTTGTGTCATATGTAATATGGGTGTTTTAAAAAAAAAAAAATACAATTTAGAACCTATAAAATCATTAAACCCAAAGTTGACTAACCAAAAGTTAAACTGTTATTTCAGAAATGAATTGGAAAATCCACCATTATTTCCAAGTGAAATGCTTTTTAGTGTTTGAGTGTTTGTATTTTTTTTTTTTTTTCATTTCTTTTATTTATCCCTTTTTATTCAGGCATTTTGTTCAATGCCATTTTGGGGTGTACACTTTATTTTTGATCATCTTGTTTTTATAATGTTGGTGCCAGACTCTGAACTACTGTGGACTCAATCTTTTTAATAAACTGGAAAAAAAAAAAAAACATGCCACGTGGTCCCAGTCTTTTTGGGGGAGAGGATGAATACATTACATTACATTTCATTTAGCTGACGTTTTTATCCAAAGCGACTTACAATAAGTGCATTTCAACCATGAGGGTACAAAACCCAGAACAACAGGAATCAAGAAAATACAATTTCTTCAAGAAAGCCAAACTACAAAGTGCTATCAGTAAGTGCCATTTTAAGCGCTACTAAAGTTCTGTTCAAGGTAAAGTCGGAAGAGGAGTGTTTTTAGTTTGCGGCAGAAGATGTACAGACTTTCCGCTGTCCTGATGTTGGTGGGGAGCTCATTCCACCATTTAGGAGCCGGGACAGCAAACAGTTGTGATTTTATGGAGTGTTTAGCTCAGTGAGGAGCAATAGCTGATTGGTAGAAGCAGAGCGGAGGGAGCGGGCTGGACCAGAGCCTGGACCAGAGCCTGGACCAGAGCCTGGACCAGAGCCTGGACCAGAGCCTGGACCAGAGCCTGGACCAGAGCCTGGACCAGAGCCTGGACCAGAGCCTGGACCAGAGCCTGGACCAGAGCCTGGACCAGAGCCTGGACCAACCTGGACCAGAGCCTGGACCAGAGCCTGGACCAGAACCTGGACCAGAACCTGCGCCGCCTTCTGAGTGAGAAGAGGACGTATTCTCCTGATGTTGTGCAGCATGTATCTACAGGAACGCGTCGTTGCAGCGATGTTGGCAGAAAGAGAGAGTTGACTGTCGAGTGTCACGCCGATGTTCCTAGCAGTCATGGTCGGGGATAACACAGAGTTGTCCAAGGTAGTAGTCAGGTCGAGGGTGGGAGAGTCTTTCCCTGGAAGGAAGAGCAGTTCGGTCTTGTCGAGGTTGATTTTCAGGTGGTGTGAGGACATCCACTGAGAGATGTCAGCCAGACAGGCAGAGATTCGTGCTGCTACCTGTGTTTCAGATCGGGGAAAAGAGAGGATCAGTTGGAATATGTCCCAGGTTGTTATTTGGATGAGGATACAACGTGGGGACTACTTTTATACCATGAGTCCAGGAACCAATGGGTTGGAGGCAGTTTTTTTTTTATAACCTGAGTTGTTTGATATAGGATAATATAAATCCATAAACTGTAATAAACATTTTTTTTTTAATTTTGTTACATAAATAGGGGATATGAGGAACGTTTTTAAATCCAACATTCCTTAACATGTGGCAGGTTTGCGCTTTTATTCTGGTAAACCAATACAGGAAATCATTCTCCTATGTGGTGCGCCATTGGCTCTGCTAGAAAAACTTCCTGTAGCAGACTTTCCACAATAAAATAAGCCGATTGCTAAATCTCAGATTCACAATGATGTTAGGTAATATGTTTCTTTTTACCTTTATGGACGATTTTTTTTCTGGTGCTTTAAGTTCCCTTACTGGGATACCGTGTATCTCATTAAGCTCGTAATGTGTAAATGCTATTAAATTCCCGAGTAGGCCTGACCCTTTTATTCTGAAGACCTGGAGCGGAAGTTGAGTTGCTGTAGCTGCCGCTGAGGAAGCGTGGAGAAGTGTGAGTGTAAAAGAAAGGTCGAGTCCAATCTTCTGTAAAGACAAAAATGGAGAGCGTTTCCATCGACAGTTTGATCCTGAAGCTCCACGACGTGGACGCCGTGAAGTTCGGAGAGTACAAGCTGAAGAGCGGCTTGATGACACCCATTTACATCGACCTGAGAGTCCTGGTGTCCCACCCAGCGCTCATGAACCAGGTAAACACGTGCTGACCTCATCGACACGGTGCTGACTGAACTTTAAAATTGACTTCAAAAAAACGTGATGCGACTCACAGAAACTAACGTGAAACATCCCGCAGCTGCAATAATCAAAGGCAAAATGTTTTTGATTCACTTCAAAATGTCTTTCCTCCGTCTCCCCCTGAGAGCCCCCCCCTGCTGTAGTGAAGAAATTTCCCCTCAGGGATTAATAAAGTGTATAAAATAAAAAAAATAAAAAAATATTGGTTCACACGTGGGCAAATTGTCACGTTAGGTTTGAAAGTCCCCAACAGTCAACGCACAGAAAAACCATCAAGAATTCTGCAACTATTGATCTGTGCAAGGTTTGAATGGCTCTCATACTGATGCCACGTACTCGTGTCTCGGTAATCATTACTTTTATCAGCTGAGCAAAACACTGCTCCTGTGATAAGGTGAAGCTGGAAATTATTTGATCATGTTAAGTCAACCTGGCAGCCATTTAAAAGAATCCACCTAAAATCGGTGTCTGAAAAGAAGCACCGTGCCTCGACCTAAACGGTATAAACGGAATAGATTTTAATTCATAATATCAATAATGTAGCAACGTGCTTTATATAATGGAACCAAAGCCAGGAAATGCAGATAACATGAGAACCAAAAGACATGGGCGTAGTTTGATTACTGATAATAGAATAAGACTTGTAAGAAAACAAAGTAAAACAACGAAATAGAAAAGAAATATTGATTTAATATAAATGAAAACAAATATGCATATATATATATATATATCAAACATTTCCAGGAGCTTTCACAAGGAGAAGCGATTTAAAAGAAGTCGAGAGTTTTAGTGTGTCTGAGTTCAGCAGGTAGATAGATAGATCCGTAGTGTGTGAGCTCTGGAAACAAAAGCCTGATCACCCTTAGTGAATAACTGACCTGGGAGTAACCGGTAGGTCTCCATCGGCAGATCTATAGGCAGAGAGGGCACATACCAGGTCAATAAATTGGAAGTGTATTTAGGAACAAGGCCATTTAAAGCTTTTAAGTTAAGCAGTAAAAATGTCAAATCAATTTGGACTCTGAGGAGAAAAACACTGATGCCTGTGATCATTCCTCTTAGTCCTGACAATAAGACAAGCAGCGGCGTTTGACTTGTTCATCAAATACGACCCCTGGATTTAAGTGAAACCGATAAACACGGTGAGAGGGAGAGAAAAAAAAAACAGATTTTTGTGAATATTTCCCTTACATCACCGCCACTCAAAAATCCTGACCGCTTCTATACAGCAGAGCTTTTTATTGTCTTTGTTTTATTTACAGGTGTCAAGTCTGATCTACCAGCGAGTGCAGGAGGAAGGACTGCAGTTTGACTCGGTGTGCGGGGTTCCTTACACCGCTCTGCCTATGGCCACGATCATCTGCTCCAGACACGAGCTGCCCATGCTCATCAGACGCAAGGAGGCCAAGGACTACGGTGAGTCAGGCCGTCGGCCAAGAAGCCGCCGACGCTTAAAAACACCCTGAACAGCTTTTCTGAAGTCGTAAGATACAGAGCGTTACTTTTGTTGTCGCGCTGCTCTCTCCGGGTTCAACCGCTGAATGCAATGTCGGGACAATGTCGTAGTGGCGGGTCAGACGTCTGTTTGTCTTTAGTGGACACTGACAACCGTTTCTTATGTAACCCTGCCTCAGGAACCAAGCGGATGGTGGAGGGGTCGTTTCGCGAGGGGGACACGTGTCTGATCATCGAGGACACGGTGACCAGCGGCAGCAGCATCCTGGAGACGGCCCAAGTGCTCTACAAAGAAGGGCTGAAGGTGAAGAATTAGAAAGGCTATAGCCGTAGTGATGATGTCACTAAAACAACAGGCTGACGTGAGGTTCTTAAGGTTTTTTTTTAATTTTTTTGTATTTCTTCAAGGTGACGGATGCCATTGTACTAATGGACAGAGAGCAGGGCGGTGTGGAGATGTTGGCCTCGGAGGGAATCCGGCTCCGTCCCATCATCTCCATGTTCAAGCTGCTCAACGTGCTGCTGGCGGCCGAGCGCATCGACACCCAAATGGCCCAGAGCGTCCGCAAGTTCATCCTGGACAACAACACTTTCCGGTGCAGCTTTTCCCTCCTGAGATGTTCACTGTAGTTCGTGTGGGGTTTTTTTAATTTTTTTTTTTTTACTTAACATATCTCTTCTCTTTTTTTTTTTTCTTCCCCCTCTGTCAGCCCCCAGGAGGACAACGGCAATGACGTTCCCGCCACTAAGAAGCTGTGTGTGGAACCGGACCTGCAGCTGAGCTACGCGGACAGAGCCAAGCTACGAAGTATGTGGTCTGACAAGCTTACCGACCGCGTTTACGCCGCTGCGGCAAGCTAACGCTCCATTTTCCGTCCGCAGACGTTCACCCTCTGGCATCAAAGCTGCTGAAGATCATGGAGGAGAAGCAGTCCAACCTCTGCGTGTCGGCTGACGTCACCAGCAGCGAGGAGCTGCTCCAGCTGGCCGACTCCCTCGGCCCAAAGATCTGCATGCTGAAGACCCACGTAGACATCCTCAAGGTACGTGGGGAGGGGTAGGGGGGGGGACCACTCTGCTTCACGGAGAGCTTCGCCAGGACCCATAAACTGACGTTATTGTCATGCGACAGGACTACACGGCAGCCTTCAGCCAGAAACTGCAGGCTTCGGCCGAGAAACACAACTTCCTCGTCTTTGAAGACCGCAAGTTCGCCGACATCGGGAACACGGTGAAGCACCAGTACGAAGGTGAGGTGACGTTTTCGAGGAACCCGTTTTGCGTTTTAAAGCAGCCCGACATCATGCTCGCATGTCTGCTCTCCAGGGGGCCTGTACCAGATCTCGTCGTGGTCCCACATCGTGAACGCCCACGGGGTGCCGGGGCCCGGCGTCGTGAAGGGCCTGAGCGCCGTGGGGAAGCCTCTGGGTCGAGGCTGCCTGCTCGTAGCGCAGATGAGCTCCCGGGGCTCGCTGGCTACCGGTGAATACACAAAGGCTGTGGTAAGCATATCCGCTCCGCTCAAGACGTGTCGCGCAGCACCCCCGGCCCACCGGTTTGCAGCTGTTCACCTCCGCCGCGTGTCTTCACAGCTACAGATGGCCGAGGAGCACTCGGACTTTGTGATGGGATTTATCTGCGGCTCCAAGATCACAAAGAGGCCGGAGTTCATCCACGTGACCCCCGGCGTGCAGATGCAGGCTGGAGGTACGTTCCGACTTTCGTCTGTTTCTACTTTGCCGTTGGTTCATTGGCCTCTCTATAAATGTTAAGAGTTTAGACTCGCAAAGTTACACTTTGAATGTACTTCAAATCAAGCTGGGAAAGCTTTGCGCATGCATGCATACAAATTTGGCTCGAATTGCACGAGTGTTGGGATGTTCCTACCGTGTCTAAACAAGGTGGAAGAACAGATTTATACATCAACATTAAGACATGAATCACGACAACAAATATGCTCATAGGTTTTGGACAGAGACACTTTTAATTGTTTTGCTCTTTATTCCACTATATCAGATTTTAAATTAAATAATTACTGGTGTAAACTTTTAACTTTAAGGGTGTTTAAAGGGGTTAATGTTCATACTCGGTTTAAAATTGTCTCCCAATTTCAGGAATTGGCTCGACACACTAAGCCTTAACTTTCAGATAAGATAACTTGCAGACGAGGACATTTGGATGCAACACTGATTGCAATCCAACTGAAAAACCTCAGAAAGGACCAGTAAGTGAACGTGGCTGCAGGCCAAGCCAAGCTGATAACTAAAGGCTGTAGACTTAAAACAATGATTGCAGCTTGCAACAGGATTAATTCAAGTTTGTTGCTTTATCGAATCTTTTAGTCTCCTATAATTCAGGGATGATTAAATTACAGAGTTCATTTAATGAAGATGTAATCAACCACCAATTAAAGGTTGAAAGTCAGCACTTAAACCTCGTTGTTATAATTTTACTTAAAATCTAGTACGCTACAATACAAAGCCAGTACAACAATAAAATGTAGGTCTATCTAAATAAACTCTTCCTTCTTTACTGTGTAGTGACTCTTCTTTACCACAGGGTGGCACTGTCGTACAACAGATTACTGCTGACCTGGCTGTCTGTAGTTTTAAAGTCCACAACCATCTCCCCTCCTCACCCATCTGCCCCGTCTCTGCGTCTCCCTCCCCTCTACAGGAGATTTGTTGGGCCAACAGTACTCCACCCCAGAGGAAGTTATCTGCAACAAAGGCTCCGATGTCATCATCGTGGGACGAGGCGTCTTGGAAGCTCCCAACAGGCTGAAAGCTGCGGAGTCGTACAGGAAGTCGGGCTGGGACGCGTACACGAAGAGAGTGAGCCAGAGCGGCCAGTAGGAGCTGAGGAGGGGGCACCTGCATCATCACATCTCGGTTCAAACTTTAAAGTACAACTCCAACCGGCACTTCTGCAGATGACATGCGGGTATTTTATACAAGCGGCAGTCAGCGCTGCAGACGTGCGCCGCACACCTCCTCCCGCACCAACGCAGCTCGGTAACGGCCGCGAGGGACACACAGCAGATGTGGGGAATCGAACATTTTACTGTCAAACACATCCGTTCTCAAGTCTGTCCAATTAATGAGATGCTTCAATTTTGTTGATTTATTTAAAAAAAAAAATTTGTATTCCTTCCTCTTCATAAACTGCACAATTTGTCCTGATTATCTAGTGTGCGGTGGTACATCAGACCTGGGTGAAAGTATTCCTTCAAAAATAATGAATTGGTTAACTCCTCGTGTGTACGTAGAACAGTGTTGCTGATGGAGATTTTGGACAATCTCAAAAAGTTACGTTTCTTTTGAATTAGTTTATTAATTGTGTATTTTTCGTTTACCTGCTAAATGTCCAAAATCCGCCATTGCTCGGCATGCTTTTGTATAATTGCTGAAATACTAGACCAACATTTATAGTATTTGGCCGTTTACAAGATGAGAAATACTCCCGAGTGCTCGCAGTCTTTTAGTCAAGAACTACAAAAATGTATTTCTGTCGGAGGCTCCTCAGTCCTGAACTCCAGATTCACAAAACGTCGTATGTACAGTAACATTACAGTTCCAGTTTATTGATTTGCTCAGTCACAGTTCCGTAATGGATGAAAAGGTTCAAATAATATATTTTTTTGGAAAAGATAACGCCTTTTACTTGTGACCTTTTACAGGTCATTTACAAAATGATGGCTTTTCATTTGCCTGATTGATTTCAGTGCCCTGAAGAAAATGGGGCAAAATCGTCCACCGGTTGAATCAGTGCCTGATTCAACACCTGCCTGGTGTTAATGCAATCATTAGACTATTATTATTATTATTATTATTATAATATTAGCTGTGTGATGAGTTTGATTCAGATCATTGTGAGTTACAAGATGAGTTAGTCAGAGCTGTCTCTGACCAGCCGGACCCGAGTCTGCCGTCCATGTCGTTTCTTTTGAAAGAACAAACACCGAGGTGAATCAAAATGTGACTTTATCAGTGACTTGATATATTTTTTTCTTTATGCAAGAGAAAGTTTCAATTGTGACACTTCCTTTTAAAAGTATACAAATTGTGAATTTTGTGAAAGGTGTCCGTGAGCCCTTTCAGTGCAGTTAATGCATGCAGTGAAGCAGCCTCATGTTGGAGTCACTGGTGTCTCCCTCCTTGATTTCCTTGAAAAATGTGAAGTTTCTTTTCTTGCGGTGACTTTGTTTGGACTTTTCCCTCCATGTTCTTTCCTTCTATGAATAAAGGGAGAACTGCAGTGTCAGGTTTTTTGTAAAGTTGGGCAAAATAAATCCTATGTTGGAAAAAACCCAACTTAATTTCATGTTTAGTGCTAGACATTGCTCATTTATTGGAAAAGTGTTTGACGGTTTCTACCGTTTACATGATTATGACACTTATATTTTATCTAAGAAATGGATTAACTGTGTGACCATTCTTCCTATAAATAGATTTGACAACAGGTTTGCAAAAAGTGCATTTCTTGTTATTCAGGTGATTTTATTTCCATATTTTATCTCACAATTGAATAATTTTTTGCTTTTAAACCTTCACTTGTTTTCTTAATGTTTATCCCTCATGATGTTGGGTGACTGGCATGAGGTTTAAAAAAAATCAGCGGACTGAGGTTGTCATGTTAAAAGATACAGGATCAATCAGAGTGACTGATTGCCTGTTAAATGTTCTCTTTTTTTTAATTTATTTTTTTTAACTCCAAGCGCAGAGTTTCTAATCCCAAATTTCAATAAACCTGAAATCATCTAGGTTAAATCTCTGAAAACAGGCCTACAATTAGAAAAAAGCATTATGCAGTGTGTCCCTTTAATTTAAAAGACATACCCATAGCAAACAAAGGAGGTCTCTGATTGGCCTTCTGTCATTGTGGATGATACATGCAACAGCCTCTTCTGTCACGTGACTAATTAAAGCTCCGATTACAATCATTTAAAAAAGTTTTTTTTTTTTTTTACCAAATGTTTTTTGATGTTATGAATTTATACATCTGCACATGCTGAACTTGCAATTTATTTAAACACCTCTAAAAAAAAAAAAAAGATCAGGGTTAAACAACTCAATCAGACAAAAAAAATCATTTGCTGTAACAGAAAAAGAAAATTATATTGGACCAACTCCAAAAACTGTCACCTGATGAGTCATTAATTCAAGTCTTGATCCTCTTGTATCCTCTTTGGGGAGATATGCAGGTTATATACTGTAGATAACATCAATGTTTTCTCATGTCTCAAGGTTTTCCTTTACTAACACGTCTAAGTTCCCTCCACGACACAACGAGAATTCCACGGTAAACTCTCTCCTCCTCCCCCTCTTCCTCCCCCTCCGCCGAAGTTGTGGAGCAGGATGAGTCACCCAGCGGCTGAAAGTCATTTGCAAGGCATATGATATGAAAATGATGCCCGAACTGAGTAAAACAAATCGAGCACCTTGGCAGGTAGCTACGTTACAATGAGCCTTTTCACAGTTCAGTAGAGGCACAAAGGTCAGAGACGTTGCCTGGCATAGGAGGAGGAGGGGGAGGAGGAAGAGGAGGGAGGGCGATTTGGATGGAGCAAAAGGGGTTGGTAAGAATAATTCATTTCGTGTGTGTGTGTGTGTGTGTGTGTGTGTGTGTGTGTGTGTGTGTGTGTGTGTGTGTGTGTGTGTGTGTGTGTGTGTGTGTGTGTGTGTGACCGCCCACCAACACACACAACACCCCTCCCCCTTTATGTCAATATTGGATCAGAGCAACGCACCGTGCGACAGGTGTCTGTGCGCGCCCTGAGGAGCCACAGAGGGAGAGAGAAAGAGAGAGAGAGAGGGATTATGTTGAGGTATAAAAGGTGTATACCTGCCGCAAACTGCACACATCCACTGCGCGTAAAAGGTGAGGACCAAGTTTGCGCATGTTGCCATTGCCTTACGTCTTCTAAAGGTAGGCCGGGAGGCTTTTCACAAATTTTAAATCCTTCAAAATATCATTTTTTTTTTTCAACGAGACTTTTTTTTTTTTTGCTTTCGTTTGGTGTTCTAACTTTTCTATTTCCTCCTCCCCACCAAAGGTTGACATCCAGAGAAGCCAGCTGTTACGCGCCCCACATCCATCTCTCGACCATCGCCCACACCGCGATCGCTTTTGTGACTTTTTTCCCGTTTGTCCGTATTTGCTTCACGTTGAGCCTCACGTACAATACCTGAAGATGAAGTTTTGTTCGTTCGGCTCGCGTTACGCAGGTACGGGTTGGCAACTGGGGAAAGACGCAAAGTTTGCTTTTAGTTACAAAAGAAGATCACTGTTACTGTCGAGCTCAAAGTCAGACAAATGTTCTCTCTATGCGGTATGTTCTCACAAAATCCCGCAAATAACTCAATGTATTTAAACCAACTGCGCCAAAATGGATGAGGCCAGGTGTTGCTGCTGTTCAGCAGCACAAGTGAATCAGAAGTTAATCTAAAGTCTTCAGGGATGTATACGATTCTTTTCTAAGGAGTTGCATCGGTGTCGAAGTCCATTGCTCCAACTGAGATGCCAGTTTCAGTACCTGAGGCACCAGGTGTGCTGTATAGTTCAATGAATAGGTAGATGGTCTGATTTGCATACAGCTGGCTGCAGGCAACGAGCAAAAGGAAGCGCCCTTGGACCAACGTGCAGTCTGACTACTGGAGCCACAATCATTTACCCAAATTTAGAAGGATTCTTTTGTTGAATAGCAGTCTGTTTGTGTTGAGCAAAGCAAAAAAAAAAAAAAAAAAAAGGGAAGTTACAGCTGGTGAATTCAAGTTGGCTGAATCAGTGATGTTACCAGGCAGGAAGTTGACAAGTTGCAGCTTAAATCCAACATGTACTGTGTATTCTTGTTTTTTTTTTAAAGAAAAAAGTAAAATATGTTAAAGTAAGACTATGAATCTCACATCAATCCATATGTTCATGCAAACCTGCCTATAGAGGACACCACCTGTGTGTTCAGGCCCGGAGTAAAACAGCCAATTAAGGCAGCAGATCTGTATTGACAGACACTGGGGAAGTATCCAAGTGATTCCCAGTCACTGTTTGTCTTTTAGTGAGTGGTTATACCTGTCTGTGTGTTGTTTGCTCGAATCGCCCAGGGATGATCTCGCATGCACTGGAAGGGTTGAACCCGAACAATAGCGGGGACAATCATCACCACCTTCAGTGCTCTTTTTCATAATCATTTTCCCGTTGGCACATTCATGATGACGGCACGTATTTTCCACTGGGGGCCGTGTTCATCACTGCCCATCTCCTGCGTCATGAAGTGAGACAGCAGGCGAGCACCAGAGAGCAGAGAGATGGGCTTAATGGGAGGTTGTGTAAAACAGTAACTAAACATTACCCCCCCCCCCCTCCACACACACACACATACATACACCAGACATCGGATACAAACCATCTGTCATCTGGATGTTGTGATGCAGGATTCAGTGACCACCACTTTTCCCATTTATTGTTTTTATTGCTTCTTATAATGAAGTTTATATAGACCCTTTAAGGTAAACATTCACTGGCGTTTGTTTGTTTTAATCCATTTCAGGCAAAGTGTGACAGTGGTTAGACAATAAATTGATGATCCCAATGCAAGCATACTACTCTATTTTACTGAAAGGGAAACTATCGTCTTTGAACTTTTAATTTCAAGCGTTCATTTTCCCGCCCTTAACATCTAATAGAAACACGTCAGTGTGATTCTGAGTGATAAGAAAAGGGCCAAAACACAAATGCATCAAATACATATCCATGTACATGTCCTCTTAATCAATTCAAAGGAGAGAAAAACATCTCTTCCAAAGACTAAATTCAAATTTAAGTCCTTTTAAATTAAGATTAATATGTTACATTATGATCTATACGAGTATACATGTGCAAAAAAATTTTTAGCGCTTGAAAATAAATGCCAGAAGTGCTGTCTATCCACTGACACCACCAATGTTTAAATTTGATACTTATATACGTTTAGTTCCCTTGTGCAGATTGTCACCTTCCCGTTGTGTTTGTGTCCCGGATAAATCCTTTCCCCGCCCCCCCCATCATTTTTCATTACCTCAAAAAGCACCACGTGTGTGTGTGTGTGTGTGTGTGTGTGTGTGTCATCACCTGACGGGCGACATCATGAGAGAGCCTGCCCTGAATATGTCTTTCTTTTCCTGAGAATCTATTTGCCTCTGCTTGAATCTCCAGTCAATATTTGTTTAAAGGCAAGAGGCAGGGAGCGCTCACACTACTCAGTATCCTGGTTACTTTACCCCGGTTTGGAACGACTGTCCCAGCTGGTGCTGCTGTTGCTGCACCCTCCCTACCTGCTCCAGGAGCTGCGTTAGCTCGCAGATCATTTGTTTAGGGTTTAACACATAGGCGTAGCCGGCTGCCTCAAACCAGACCACTAGTTAAGGTAAACATCACGTGATCATCACCCATTATTTTTTTTTGTTGTTGTTTCAATTGGTTAAAAAAAGAATCCCTATTGTAACACTATGACAGGTGATATGTGGGAAATACTGCACAGAAGGCCATGTAGTAATATTACTCACACTTCTCCTTCACATGAGACCAAATTATCTGTCAAAACTGCAGAGAGACTCATAGTTTAATGGTAACATGGTGATTCGGTCCTTTTTTTTTTTCCCTATACCATGACAAATGTATTGTTTTAATAAAGAAACTAAACATTTGAATATACTTTTATTTTTGATACCCGATGACAAAAACTGACCGTTGTTTTTTTTGCGGCTTCCTGGATATTAACGGACTGCTACATATATGTACAATATAAATAATACATTTGATAGTTATCCCCAGTTATTCTGGGGTTAGTTTAACTGAATTTGATATTAAATTACCTGTGAAATAACTCATGATCGCAAACATCAGATGTATTTTTTTCCCTCCGTTTGAAGTATCGATCAGTTAAAGCAAACACCTTCATCGTATTAACACGTCATATGTATATTGTGGAGTATCAAACATAAATGACGTCTAAGTATAATTGTAAAAAAATGTGTTTTTAACACATACAGTCCACATATAGTATTGGACATATGGAGAGCTGGAACTCTTTATGTCATGTAGTGTTGACTTCCTATTGTCACCCTGTTTTTCCGTACGTAATGATCAGAAATCGGTTATAGGCTCGCTCGTCTTGCTCATCAGGAGGCATTTCTTGCAGCTGTGATGTTCTCCCTCACCTGGTGGCCATCAGCCTGACTGGGAGGCTTTATGGAGGTTGGTTTGGTGCCCTCAAAGGGTCAACATCTTTAGTTGGTTGTCTGCTCTGCTGTGTGCTTGGGTGGAATGTGTGTTTGAAGGTTTTTTTTTTCTTTATTGCAATGCTATGGAATATTTCTACCTTCAGCCTGCCTCAAATTAATAGTCTACTCGTTCCATGTAACTCCCAACTTTGACTATGTTTGCTTGGGTCCAATTCTTTTCTTTTTCTTTTGTCAGACATAGTGGGCGGCTGTAGGGAGTTGTTCTCCCACAGCCTCCTTTCCAATAACCAAGGTGCCCTACTTTAATGCTCTTTTTGTTATTTTTGCATCCCGTGCAGAGCAACTTTTCCAACCGGTGCCCCCTCTTTACCAGATTTTATTCGTAAAATAATAAAAAAAACACAAACTTCTGCCACTGCTCTAATTCAATTGTCCATCCATCTTATTTGTCACTTCCTGAGGTTCCATACTTTCTGTGCACATTAGCCTTTTCCATACAAACCAAGAGTGCAATGACAAAGAGTGTTATGTGAAAAGCCACCCACCAAACACACACTATATTATCTGCGCTTTATGGCTAAATCTGACTAATTCCGATTTGACCGTCTGGAAACCTTTAACTCCTCTGATTTCAAGATGCCTGCTGCCTCGGCTGTGACCCCATGAACTCGGTTCTGCAGGGCTGTATCAGCACAGTACACACTGTATCAGTATCATTAAGACCACTGTTTGTATCTGCACAGCAGGAACATGATTACATTTGTGGTGCCTGCCAAACTGTTTGGTACTATCTATAAGTGGTGGAGTGGAGTGAGTGCTTCCCTGAGGGTGTGTGTGTGTGTGTGTGTGTGTGTGTGTGTGTGTGTGTGTGTGTGTGTGTGTGTGTGTGTGTGTGTGTGTGTGTGTGTGTGTGTGTGTGCCTGTAGGCTGTGTGCTGTGTGCTGTTTCCTCTGACAGTTACTGATAATGAAGACTCATGCAAATGCACAGGGCCTGTTCCCTCTCCCAGTTGGCAACCCCTTTCCTTTGCTGTCTGACTTTCTGGTGGTAGAATGAGCGCTACAGGATTAAAATAAAAAGTCAACATTTGAGATGTAAGAAGAGTTAGCACAATAGGCTGTGGGCTTTTTCTTTAGAGCTTAAAGAAAATATATTTTGCATTGATACTCTGACTACTAAAATAGTCTCAACTGTGTATGATCTGTCTGCTTATACAACTGACTGTTAACTGCAGTGTGTTTGTGTGTGTGTGTGTGTGTGTGTGTGTGTGTGTGTGTGTGTGTGTGTGTGTGTGTGTGTGTGTGTGTGTGTGTGTGTGTGTGTGTGTGTGTGTGTGTGTGTGTGTGTGTGTGTGTGTGTGTGTGCCTGTCATCACAATTTAATACTGACTGTCTTTTTATCTGCCTGTTTATGTCAACAATGATGACTCATAGACACTTCCACAGAAAATATTATAATCTATACGATACGTCTCCATGCTGTTTTTCCTGCAGGTATAAATCCAGCTGCCCGTTCAGAGAACAGCGGGGACAAGTGGAGACGGCACGAGCAGATGTCCTGCTCTCATCATCCTTACCTGGATTAGTCTCCACGGTAACGTTCCACCTGAAGGAGGGCATTTATTCAGGGCAATCTGTGTGTGTGTGTGTGTGTGTGTGTGTGTGTGTGTGTGTGTGTGTGTGTGTGTGTGTGTGTGTGTGTGTGTGTGTGTGTGTGTGTGTGTGTGTGTGTGTGTGTGTGTGTGTGTGTGTGTGTGTGTGTGTGTGTGTGTGTGTGTGTGTGTGTGTGTGTGTGTGTGTGTGTGTGTGTGTGTGTGTGTGTGTGTGTGTGTGTGTGTGTGTGTGTGTGTGTGTGTGTGTGTGTGTGTGTGTGTGTGTGTGCATATGCAGGAGGGGCATTCACTAACTATTCAAATAGTTCAGACTCACACTAACTGAGAAAACAAGCAATGTTTTTACACTTCCTGCATAAAAAGGTAGAACAAAAAGGAGAAAAACAACCAGAATATTACATTACACTTCAGACATGTGATGATAGTTATATTAAAATCAGTGTCAAAAAGTTCTGTTTTTAGATATTAAGCTATATTTTCCAAGGGAATTTATTAGGAAAGCCTTTTCATACAGTATTCCTAGGAAGTGAGAGAGCAGCTACATACAGCCAAATAAAAAGGTGTGGATTGGGGGAGTAACAATCCCATTTTATTTCCCAATATTGTACCTTGCAGTTATAGTGTTGGACAATAAACCTAAAGTGTAATTTATTTCTCTTTTCCTTAAAAGATCCCAGTTTCCCTCTTTAACCATTTGTCTTCTACTACCTACATTTTAGAACCAGTGGCTTTAATATTTTAGCAGTACCTGATTCATATAACAAATTTCGCTGTAAAAGCTTAAAGGTAGAAGAACTTCTCAAGGATCAATGTGGTTTTTGGTGAAATCACATTCAAAATTGTGAAATCTGGTTATTAATATGAAGTATTTTTGATTAACTTTTAACATGCAGCACAATCCTTAGATAATGACTCCCAGTATATTTCTGCACAGTCCAGTCTGGGAGCAGGAAAAAGGTTAAAAAAAAAAAAAAAAAAAAAAAAAAAAACAGGTGGATCAGAATGTCTGCCCTTTAATAAAAGATGAAAACAAAAATGTCCTGCTCCTGTACTCGCCAACCTATTGTGCGTGATGTGACCTTTTATTTACACAGTCTATGGACATGACTCAGAGCATTAGAGGAATCAGTTGCCATAGTGAGGCGGCGTGTCCTTGAGTTAAATAATACTCGAAACACATGAACACATAGTGACAGTTATTTTAGGATAATTATGTGTTTAACTTTCACTGGATCATGAGCTTTACACTTTCTTTGTCATGGGGGCAGTGCAAATTGTTAATGAGAAGATAACACAGTAATACGTTAATGATAGTCCTCCATCATTGATTTATAAATCACAGGTATGACAGTAGTAGTTCTTAGAGAATGTAAGGGATGTCGAAGTTTCCTTAGCTGAAGCAGCAGCTCAGAGATCGTGAGACAATTTTTCTGATATGTGAGTACGTGAAAGTAAATTTACTTTAGTCCCCAGTGCTTAAAGCTACGTAATGTATTTGAAGATGAAGAGCGAGTGCCCAATGGAGCAGAGGTGTCATGTGACCGGTTGGAAGGAATTAATACATTTGTTGAACAGCCAGATAAGGATTCAAAGTAGAACAGTACCGTACCAGCTCTGTACTGGCCTGCACCACCCCTCCCACATGCAAATCCCTCCCAGCTGTATTTAACTGGGAAATGAGCTGTGTGTGTGTGTGTGTGTGTGTGTGTGTGTGTGTGTGTGTGTGTGTGTGTGTGTGTGTGTGTGTGTGTGTGTGTGTGTGTGTGTGTGTGTGTGTGTGTGTGAGAGAGGAAAAGGATCTACAGGTGATTTTTCTTATCAAACCTGGTGAAGAAAGATGACAAAGACAGACACACACACACACACACACACACACACACACACACACACACACACACACACACACACACACACACACACACACACACACACACACACACACACACACACACACATTTGGATGTATGGAGAGAGAGAGAGAGAGAGAGAGAGAGAGAAGGGGAAAGGGGAAAGGGGGAGAGAGAGACACACACACACACACACACACACACACACACACACACACACACACACACACACACACACACACACACACACACACACACACACACACACACACACACACACACACACACACACACACACACACACACACACAACATCTGTGTCCATATAAGCCTTTCCTTTCACCTGCCCATCACCTGCTCTGGAGGCGAGCAGCGTGACACACTGATGCACACACACGTGAAGAGAAGGACAATGAATGGGTTAATGGAAGACAATGAGAAAGCTGTTCATACAAGTAAACAGCAAACACGCCCCACAGGTGGAACACACACACACACACACACACACACACACACACACACACACACACACACACACACACACACACACACACACACACACACACACACACACACACACACACACACACACACACTGCATATGTTGTAACTAAACAAGCTGACGACTTTATTAAGTGAGAATATTCAGTAATATTCTCTGTGCTCCACCCACGGCCGGACGGTTAATGTTGTTGTTATATTTATTTCTGGCTGTTGCCAATCCAAGAGATTTTCTGATGTCAGAACGTACCAGTATATTAATCCTAGCAGCAGTGAAAAGAACCATTATTTTTAACAGGACAGGTCTGTTTTTAAATACCATGACCATGTTATACCTTGTTTCAGTTCAAATGACCATATTCAGATACATTACTGTATGTGAGTACTGTATGGATATTGACATTTCATTTACAAGATGTTCAATTTACAATGTTTGCCTGTAATGAATACATTTACCACTAGATGTCACCAATGATGAAGGAAAATCCAGCTCTAAACTCAACAGTTTCTTTCTCACAACACAACACAACACAACACAACACAACACAACACAACACAACACAACACAACACAACACAACACAACACAACACAACACAACACAACACAACACAACACAACACAACACAATATTGTTGTTACACTCGTGTTCAAAAACCGTAAAATATGACCAAAGGATTAAATCTGAATATAACACAATAAAGAAAGCCAGATGTTTAACCTGTCGATGGGATCCAGGGCTGATTCTTCACCCGTGTTCAGTTAACAATGGAGAAATGGTATTTTGTCAGTACTCATCAAAACAAAGGGCTATTTTTTTGTTTCCCAAATGAAATCGTAAACATTGTTTATACATGAATCAAACTGTATAAATGTAGACATGTAACAGAATGAGTTTAGACAGGAATTCTGCTCTACCAAACAAAGACACAATATAGGAATAACAGCGCACGCAAGAAAAACAGGATACTACAGTGAAATGATTTTCATTCAGACATCCGAGTGGAAACATCCAAATCCAAAACATAGAATTGGAAACTGACATCTTTCTCAACTGAAACTTCAAATTCATTTATATGATGATTAACATTGACTTTATCAATGTTATAATACGTTTTCTCAAGCTATTAGCTATTTGAAATACAGGATACAATTTACTTTGATACTATTAGTACATAACGATATACCTATAATTTATATGGTAAGAAAAGTCATTGGACATTTAAGAGCAGAAGTAACCAGAAAAAGCTTTTGTTTTATTTATATCTACACCATGCTGATACTTTGTGCTTTCTGTTGTTTTTCCATATTGTCTTTGTTTAGACATTTTATTTGTCACTCAGTCAATACATTGACATTCATTTTCTCATTTGAAAGCTTATTGTCTCCTAATGTTTCACAGCAAAATTCTTTTAATTTATTTTGTATTTTTTTTTTACATTTACATCGGCAGTGGTTTACGTGGAGTTGTAGAATATAAGCTGCAGAGTATTAGCCTTTCTTTGGGGACATACTGTATAAAATAGTACCACCGGTATGAATCTTACTGTATGACATATTGATGTAAACTGTATATTTGGGAGATGACGTGCCTCATTTGTGGAGTCAAAATGTTTCAAAGCTACGAATGTCGATGTGTGTGCGAAGGAGAATCGATCGGATTTCTCAATCACTCCTGCTCAGAAAATACCTCTGCCCTTTTTTCACTTCACTCCTTCCAGATCCACTGGAAAGCGATGCCCTCAGGATGAAACCGGCTCATGTCCTCGTACTCACTGTGTGGGATACCTCGGACCCTTTTCCTTACCTCTGGTTTAGTTTAGGGAACCAGCTTACCTACAGCAAGAGCGAGAGAGACAGAGAGGGAGAGGATCAGCTCCCAGAATGTGTCTATTATCCTGCTACACCAATCAAACTGTTGTGTCAGTGCGTTACCATTGTATAGTCCTGGGTCAGGTTCCCACTGAGCACGGCTGCCATATTGATGACTAAGTCGGTTTGGGGCTCTGAGGACAATGGTGCTCTGGAGCCTCCACAAAGCGCCAGGCTAATGCTCCCTTTTCAGCCAGCCTGCTCAGCTGCTGAGTGTGCAAGGCTGCTGGGCAAATGGAGTGGCGCAGGTCCAGGGGGCCCGGCCCTATAAAAACACAGGCGAGGGTCTCTTCCCCGACATTGATTATACTGGATCTGTCCCACTTCAGTACCGTCTGTAAGTATCTCACCACACTGCCTTACACTTAGCTGCAAGAAAACTGCAACCAGGGGGGGACAGCTCTGTGTACCGGGGTGGAGCCCAACGCCCACCAAGACGCTCCCCATACGTCTATTCGATAGATGACACTAGAAATGATGCGCTTTGAATGAGACTTGGTTTGCTAACAGTTAAAAGCGTAGAAGCCACTTGATACTTTTGCTTTAGAGGATAGCTGATTTATATTCCTTTTGCATACGTTTTAAAGGAGACAGCTGGCCCCTTCTAGTGTGCTTGTGTTTGGCCTGTAAACATCACACAAGCATTTTTCTCAAATCAGTAATGTGCTTGTTTTTAATTTTACATCACAATCAAAGAAACTGGATTAAAAACAGCTGGCATTGCTTGTCAGAAATGATCAACTCTGTGAGTAAGAGATTTCAGACTACACCAGGCAGAGCAGTGAAGCTTTAAACGTACAGATGTGTGGCTTGCTGTTTCTATATTGCTTCCACAGTACAGTTTATGAGCTGGATTCATGTCTGTAGCTTCTGATCGGATCGCCTGGATGAAAACAAAGACAAATATGTGCTGCAAGGAAATGGAAAAAAATGATAAAAATGATAAATGAGTGGGTTTTTTCACATCTTACTGACACCTTTTGGGAGTGACCTTAGCATGCACTGCAGTTATTTTTCTTTAAGATGAAATACAAATATTCCACCCACATGCACTGCAAGACAAAAGTACTGTGAAGTTTGTTACCTGAGAGAATTTCTATTCATTTACCTACTCAGGACCTTCTGTTGTAATTTGGATCCATTTCATACTGAACAATTTTTTTAAACCCTCTACTTTCCTCAGAGAGTAACCCCATAAGGGAGAAGCAGCAACCATGAACACTCAACAGATGGAGCAGATGGGCCAGTTCAAGATCACAGTCTGGGAGGAGGAGAACTTCCAGGGAAAGCGCTGTGAGTTCATGCTGGAGTGCCAGAACATCATGGAGAGGGGCTTCAACAAGATCCGCTCTATCAAGGTCGAGAACGGACCGTAAGTACAACACTGTGGGTGCTTTTATCGCCTGCTTCCTTATCCATCTATCTATATATTTCATCTCTTGACCTCTTCATTTTTGGGGATTTTTTTTTAAATTTTTTTATTTTTTATATATAAGATTAGTTTTACCAAGTTTGTATTCATCTAAGTTTTAGGCATTTTTATGATAAGGCCATATTTTAGTCAAAGATTTGTTAAATTCTGTTAAAATTATAAACTCAGACATGCAACATCAAGCCTCGAAGGATATTTATGTAAAAGAAGCATGTCGTCCTGTAGTTTTCCTCAACTAAGACCCGATTCTTGCCCGAAGCAACATCCATTCAATTCATATTATTTGCTTCTCCTGCGATTTTAATTTTATCTGCTTGAAAAAGTCTGATTAAAGCGGTCATGACTTCAACACTGACAAGTCAAGAATAAAAAAAAAAAAAAAACAACTCATATGCAGTGTTATTACATTGCTAGTTGGCATGTATCGTTTGCATTTGTGTGTGTGTGTGTGTGTGTGTGTGTGTGTGTGTGTGTGTGTGTGTGTGTGTGTGTGTGTGTGTGTGTGTGTGTGTGTGTGTGTGTGTGTGTGTGTGTGTGTGTGTGTGTGTGCGCGCATGCATCCAAGCGTGACCCCGTTGTGATATGAGTTTGGCTGTGAGCAGCTGCCGGCTGTGTGCCAGAACGTCTGTCTGACTGACTGCTGATCAGATAAGAAGCCTTGTGTGCAGCAGCAGCAGCAGCAGCAGCAGCAGCAGTGGAGCAGCAGTATTTCATGTTTGCTTTGTGCTCCCAGTGACAAAAGAAGCTGCATGTTGTATTCACTTGAGGCCGTTCAGTGGGCGTTAGACTCAAAAACAACAGTTTCAGTTGTGTTGCATTGACAGTGCTTTATATTCAGGGGTTCACAAGTTTGTGTGTGATGTCCGGGAGCTTCTCTGTCTCTTTTTTTGAGTTATTTTCGCTCACTTTCTCTCCTCCTTTCTCTCCCACAGTTGGGTGGGTTATGAGTACCCAGAGTTCCAGGGACAGCAGTTTATCCTGGAGAAGGGAGACTATCCTCGCTACGAGGCCTGGAGCGGAAACAGCAGTTACAGAACCGAGCACATGCTTTCCTTCAGACCCATCAAGTGCGCTGTAAGTTCCCCCATCCTTCCTTTTTTTTTTTTTATTTTTATTTTTTACTACTCAACCTTTATCAACTGCTGTAAATGACTTACTTCCCAGCCTAACCTAATCCTCCTCATCCCTGCAAATCCAAGACTATTCATAACACCTATTATCCTCTGTTAGCTTCAATTCATTTGGTCCTAGAATCAATTTACTGATTCCCCTCTTTTCCATTTTGGTTCTCTTCTTAAATTAATAAAAAAAAAAAAAAAAAAAAGCATTTAAACTCAAACATCACTGACTCTGCAGGAATGAGTAATATCAGTTACCGCACTGACAGCACCATCATACCATATTCTTCTCTTCCTCTTCAGAACCACAGTGACAGTAAGGTGACCCTGTACGAGTGCGAGGACTTCCAGGGCCGTAAGTTTGAGATGTGCGACGACTACCCCTCCCTACAGGCCATGGGCTGGTGCAGCAAGGAGGTGCCCTCTATCAAAGTCAACTCGGGAGCGTAAGTCAAACACCTTCCTCTCTGTTTATTGGTCTTTCCCTCTCTCTGTCTCTTGTAACCGGTGTTCCTATATCGCAGGTTTCAGTCGCATCTCCATTTCCTTATAGGCACATTTTTTGTTATATTACCTCAATTTAGGTTTTAATTTGAGCATTTTTAAACGTTCTGTTACAAAGTACAGTTTGATGATAGTTAGACAGGGTGTAATATTGCCAGGGTGATAAAGATATTTAATAGAAAAAGTCTGTTTTGGACAGGCTAAGCCTTTACGAGCTCACCAGCACGCTCTCTGGCAAACAAAATCGTTTGCCTTGTAGTTTCACTGAATTTAATGAAGTAATTTAAAATGAGAACCTGAAGTGTCTGTTGATATGACGTGTCGAATCCTTGGATCTGACCTCGACTCTGACACCGCCTCCCCTCCCTCCTCCTTCTCTGCAGCTGGGTTGCCTACCAGTTCCCTGGTTACCGTGGCTACCAGTACATCCTGGAGAGAGACAGACACCAAGGCGAGTACAGAAACTACAACGAGTTCAGCACCCAGGCTCACACCAACCAGGTGCAGTCCATCCGTAGGATCCAGCACTAAGCCTTCACTCTGCCTGCCAGACCCGACCTGAAAAGAAATTTAAAGTAAAAGAAAAACTCTTCCCTCTATCCGCTTCCTGACCCTGGAGAGACCGCTGTCACAGAACAGTAGATGGACAAACTCTTTCTATCACTCTGTGGCTCTGCATGTATGGATATCTAAGTACCTACTTCTACTATCATGCTAAAGCATGTTCTTGAAATAGGAAATAAAGGCTTTTCTTCAAAACTAGAGACTGTTTGTCGGTATTCTTTTCTTATTGCTACAAGGTTTATCAACCGTATTGATCAAATACAAATCTAGAGCTCAGAGACTGTAATAATTGGCTTTATAGAGCTATCAATCACTTTGTACCTGTGGATATGACAGTAATTCATACCACAGGTGCAAAAGCAAATCAGAGCCGCTTTTAGCTCCATTAACAAGATTTTGCTTTGTAATTTTTAAAAGACCTACTTAGCCTTTTAGTGAACATACATGGAAAGCTTTGATTCTGTTGGGCTTTAGGATGTGTAATATTGTTCTTGTTGGACTGTATTATTATTTCAAAAAATAAACAAGAGCACGAGATCATGCTTGTTTCTATTATTTGTTTTCCCATTTGTTACAGGTACAATTTGACAAAATGACCGATCAAGTGAAGCAGTATAAAAAGCTCAAAAATATTTTTTGGATCATGAATCATCTTCTGCTCTTGCTTGCTTTGCCTGTGATGTAGTAAATGTGCAGCCTCAACAAACAGAACAAAGCAGAGCACAGAGGCATAAATAGTTTTACCGTAAATACCAGAACGGGCTGACAAAGAAGCTTCTGGTGTCAGCAGGCGTCCGTATTTGAACTGTTTCTTTAAAGAGGCCAGTAGAGGTCCTCAGAGACGAAACATTATCCGTGCAAGGACTTAAGTGACAGATGAAAAGTAGGTTTGCACCCCCAAATTGGGACATCCATGGTTTTACAAGACAAGTGAAAACCTCTATCAATAACCATTAATAATGTTCACACTTTATCTCAAAGAAGGACATGCAGATGTAATAACAAGAAGCAGATCAGCCTTGCAGAAAAAACACATCAATTTCACGTGATAAATGCACACGTTTGGATTTGGAACATTTTGATGGGGTAACGGGTGAAGCCCATGTGAAAACTTTTCCACATATTTTCCCCATGTTGTCATATGCTGCCACATGTGGAAAACATGGGAAATGCATGTTTGTTTGTTTTTTGTCCATAAGGGCAATCAGTTAAGGCTATTAAAAGCTGCAACTATTGAAATCCAGCAGCAGAAAGAGGCTCTCAATACTCTGAACAGTGAATACAACATGAATGACCATGAAGAATTATATCATTTCTGACACAAGCTCTGAGTTGAGACATGGTTCATTCAGTTTGAGAACTTAATTCCCCACTATAACTTTGCAGGAAATGTAAGTACTCCACATGGAAGTCGAGCAATTTAGCATTTGTTTGTTTATTCTAATGTGACACCATCATGCTCACCTCACAGTCAACATGTCGGCATCCTGGAGCATGTTTGCCTCCACACACCAGGACATGGGAGTCCGTTTTACACACCCACGAGCCTCCACCGTTTCAGGGTCCCACGCCCAAACAACCAGGATCTTTTGATGAATGTGTAACCATGCACACACACCTTTCTCAAATATACATTCCTGTGCAGACAGATTAAAGCCGCTACAGCGTGGCTCACAGAGGACTGACACCTGTGGCTTACAGGCTGGGACACACAGCTCCGAGCACTGAGGTGAGTTCAAGACTTTACAGAGGAATTATTTACTGATTCTCAATGGAAGCTTCTCTTTATGACGTTACTCTATTGATCTGAATTACAGATGTTAAGGTAGAGAATTTTGCTTCACCCTTGTGTTGTCCTTGGGTCAAAATGACCCGCAGCTGTGTTCAACCAAATTCTATTTTATTTTCATATTTTTGGGGATCATTGGTGACAAGGAGGCTGTGAGGGTTTCTTTAAAGAATGATGGCCAATGATCCCCAAAAAATATAGAAATAAAATAGAACTTGGTTGAACACAGCTGCGGGTCATTTTGACCCGAGGACAACACGAAGGTTAACATATTAAATGGTGTGATCTTGCCTGAATATTTTTATACATCAAGTAAAATAAAAATGACTACAGAGGTTGCTGCAGAGATAACAGCAAGATTCATAAACCACACACTATTGAATTATTGTTTCATTTTATGGGAAATGTGCATGACATGCTTTTAGATGCTGACAGGCTCACAGAGCTACCATCAGATGCTATCTTAACTGTTTGTTTTTTTAATATAAATTATTAACTATAACCCAGATCAGTAAGTTGAAATGATAATTATTTATGAGACTACCAATCAAAGAATTCTTAAAAACTTATGTGTATATTTAAAACAAGTTCTTCATTCTTCGGTGGATTTCTGACCTCTTGCTGATTTCTGGCTGCAGGATTTACCCGCATCTTTTTCTACCACCTCATCTATGGATATAGTCTGACTTTCTAGGCTTGTTTTAAGTTGCCTGTGACTCGTACTTGGACACAGGCAGCTAAAGCAAGTCTGGGACGTCCGAGACACTCCCACCATGACGCCTTTCAGCCTTAAGATGGAGCATAAAAAATATTCTGTCGAAGAATGATTTCTGCACCTACCAGTTGCACAGGATTATTCCTGTTTGTGTGTGTGTGTGGGGGGGGGGGGATGTAAAACTTGAAATCATATGTTAAAGTACAATTCTGTTGATCAAAAGGTATCTAAAAAGTAATATAACGGCAATGTATTACACAAAGTTATAATATGCCATTCGAAGCCCGCAGAAATCTGCTTTGACACAATCTGATCATGTGAGCTGTATATATAAAGGGGCGTCATCTGTATTAATAACCGGAATAACTTGTCATATAAATAAACAGCTTGTACTTGATGGCCTACTGGACTTTTTTTTTTCCTACACTGTGCTTTTTGTGCGTGTTTAAGCTCAGTCAGGTGAATCATTATGATGATGAGATGATTCATAATTAAAAGTCCATTCACTTTCAGTTCAGTCAACACAAAGAGCCAAGCACGTGATGAGAAATAAGATAGAATTTTCACATTGGCCGTTCATATCTTGTCTTGATGCTAAACTGTCAACACGACACGAGTCCCGCAAAGGGTGAAGACTTCCTGTGAGCCAAATGTATTTTCATTATATTTAATGATGCTCAGTTTCATCTTTTTTTTTTTTTTTTTTAAATGGATCCATGTGAGAGAACTAAAAGTGTGTTTGTGATGTGTTTACAGTCCATTTTTTTTGTTATTTTTTTAGATAGAAGGCATGTAGTGACTCCTCAAGAAGCAAAAATAAGATGCCAGCTGGGATTCACACGTCATCGTCAGGGTGTTTACATTTCTCTGACTTTTGATCAGATTCGTGCCGATCTGAGTGGTTCCTCGAGCAACACTGTGAGGAATGTTTTTGACATGGATACGTCCTTCACCATTTGTTACTTCCAGGCTAGACTCTTTAAAAAGACTGAAGTTGATCCAACATACTGTAGCAAGAGTACTAACAGGATTTAGTAGGAGAGATCATATTTCTCCATTCTCTTCTCTTCATTGGCCACCTGTAAAATAAGAAATGTTGTTCACATTTTTTTTTTCTTCTCTACCGAAGATTAGGCTTAAAACTTTCCTTTTTGACATGATTTAGTTGGGGATGGCTCACTGGACCCTGATATTCTTAAATTATGCTGTCATAGGTTTGGGCGGCTGGGGAGCTCCCATGATGCACTGAGCTATGCATTTTTATTCCATCGTTGCATCTCATTATCTGTATGCCTTCTGTCTCTCATTGTTTTCTTTGTCATTTGTTATCTTTCCCCTCACTCTCTTAGTTTGGTGCTTTTGTTGCAGGTATTCTTGGCTCCGCAGCTGCATGTTTCTGATCTTACTGGCCCCACCAACATGTTCTCTTCTCTATGCTTTTTGTTTCTCTCCCCTCATCCCACCCAGTCAAAGCAGACGGCCGCCAACCTCTTTGGTTCGTTTTTTCCTTCCAGCTGTTTCTCATGTGGGAATCGTTGAATTGTTGGGTTCCTCTTTATTATGTTGAAAGGACTTGTTGTGATTTATGAATAAAATAACATTAAATTGAATTGAATTGAATTGAATTGAATTGAATTGAATTGAATTGAATTGAATTGAATTGAACTGAACTGAATTGAATTGAATTCTAATTCAATCTAGATGCTTGATAAAATCTGTATTTTAGTGGCCTTTGTGCATCAGTTGGAAAATGGGAAAAAATATAAATGTGAAATATAACAAATGTCCTGGAATCAAACACGGATATCATAAAACAGATTTTATAGGTATTTCAACAGGCTTATTTCTTATAATAAAATATTTCATTTCAATCATGTTTTTTGCTTTAAACTCCTAATGGTTGGAACCATTTGAATAACAAATAGGGCTATATGAGATTAATCAATTCATATAAATACTATTCAAATCAAATTTAATCACATTGTTATGCTATATCATAAACTAATGTATATTTGCCGGTAATATCCAACCAGCTGAATAGAAGGATTAAAATAATCTAAATATCCATGTGATTGGAAAAGTGTTTGGTTTTTTTTTTGCCCCTAAATGCCAGAAGTAAACCAATTTTAATGATAATACAACTGACAAAAGGTGTGTAGACACTGTGGTAACATATTACGGAAAGAAAGGAATATATGTTCAGAATTTACAGTCCAAACCGGGCCATAAAGGCTGAACACAGTCCACTGCCTCAAAAATCATAAGGAGTAGAAAAATATGAGAGGACACGATAACGCCAGTGAGCATCAGAAGCCATGGTTTTAAAGTTACGACCTCATTAGCCTCAGATTGAGGCCATATAACCTTAAACCCACACAGAAGGTTAGGAGGGATGAAATGTTCTTGTTTTCTCATGTGCACTGAGGCGCATTTCTCAAGGTAAATATTCTTTTTCCAACATGAAATAGGTCTTTGTTGTTTGCCGAGAGGTAAAGAGGCGGAAAAGTGAGGAGGATCTGAACTGGTTTCCATGTCAAACACTTCAATTCACCATAGAAACTCAGATCTTAACGCGGAAACTTTATTAAACTGTGATGGTGGATTGATAAGGGCCGAATTTCTATCGGCCTCTTTTTATTGTGGGCACCAGGCGGGCTGACAGAGGTAAATTGCTCTTTTAATTAAAGCAATGCACCAGGGGAAATTGCTGTCTGAATATTGTCTCAGAGATGGGGGCCAGTGACAGTTGCCTGGAAACTTCAATCTGTCCACCCGCATTTATTCCAGATCACAGTTATGAGATAAAGTTTAATAAAAATCTTTTCCTCCGCCACCAAGCAAATGAAATCCAACCCTTTCTGAACAACTGAACACAATGAGACGGGACTGCGGAGGAAACCTCATGTTCAACATGTATCTCCCAGGTTCGTCATTTGGTCCCGTTAAGAACTACAGAAAGTGCCTTTTATGATTTAATTTTTTTGGAGGTTTTGCTGAGTGTCGGTGTCCTGCAGACGATGATGCTCCGTCTCCGGGGCAGAGCATTGTTCAGCCTTTTCAATCTGAAAGCCCGTCTGCTCTTTTGTCGGAAATCGGAAATCCTTTTTCCTGGACGCGTTTCCTGGCTTCTCGCGGAGGAGACCGCAGCGACGACATGCTTCACGCATTAGACTCTGACTGGACCAGGATGCAATTAGGATTTTAATCTATTATAGTTTTGGTTGACATTTGGGAATTTTAAACATTTTGACTCGTATGCACTGGCCAATTTTACAGCGTTTATCTATTAGAGTATTTTAGAACAGCTATTCTCTGGAGGATTTTACCCCCTCTGATTACAGATTTAAAGAAATGTGCCTCCAAATTTGATTTTACGCATTCATCTCAGAACTCTTTCTCGGTAGAAGAGATTCTAGAAAAAATCTCGACAGAGCTGATTTTTTTTTCTTCTTCTTTTCCCACAAAGCAAGATTATAATGTTTTGAAGTATATATTTTATCTGTGAAATAGATAAAAAGCCTCCACCTGTTGTAGAAATCCTCCTGTAATAATTTGAAGCGAAAGATGGACACCTGATGCTGACAGTGTGTCTGTTTTGATTTCAGATCCAACAGATCATCTGTTGAAAGAAACCAAAGGAGCATCTTGGGGTCCAATAAATACAGGCGTACAAAAAGGTAAGAGAATGAACTCAGCAGCGGTCCATCCAGACATATCATAAAATCACTGTGGTGCGCAGATCTTTATTATTATACATTATATCTATATCTTATTTTCACTTTGATCCAAGCACGATATAAAAACAAGAATTAGATATTATTCTTTTAAAGATAATAAAATAGGTGTTATTTTTTTTTGAACCCGTATTAAAATGCCTCTCAACAACCTGCAGTGTAATAGGTCGACAAATCAACAAATAGCCTATCCTTATTATTATAGCAGGATTACATTGCATGTATGGCTCATTTAATTGAATTTTTCTGACAGATCTAATTGGTACAGACCTAAAGAAAGAAAGAAATTAAACTTAAACCATGTAGCTACATTAAAATACGATTGGCTAAAATAAAATTACAGCTGGGCTGTAAAATCCATCAGGCATTTCTTACGGATTGTATTACATGATGCTATTCAGCGGGCTGATCCAAAACCACGCGCGAAGGGGAAAATAAAGCCGTTTATAACGTTAAAACAATAACAAAACAAAATTGTAAATATCTGACACGTGTTTAACTTGTAAATAAATATGTCATATAGACTTACACCCCCACCCCCTGCCCACCCTGACCCTGTCCAGGATAAAGCGGGTATAGGTAATCGATGGATGGATGGACTTAAACCCATTAACACTTACGTTATCCTGTATTTTAAATAGGCTATATTTTGAAAATGTGAAGAATAACGTAACATAAAGTAATTAGGCTACAGTACAAGACAATATTAATCCACTTAAAATGCATTGAGAAGCACACAGAATTGTCAATGACATCTGATTTTCTTGAAATAAAAAATGGTACCATTTTACGTCCAAAATGTCTCTCTGTATCTTTTTTTTATTATTATTATTATTATTTGTAGGAATTCAGCTATCAGATTTATTTTGCCAATTTTATCAACCAATTAAAAAAATACAATTTACAATATCAGCTGATCTTTGAAAAAAAAAAAAGATCAAAAATACTGAGTAGATCAAATGAATCGTTTTGTAAAATATGAATCATGTAGGCTATAGCCTACTGAATGACATTATGATCATTTTTGTTGGTTCTCGCTTTGCAGGTAAGAAAAAAAAAAGAAAAAAAAGTAGGCTATTTTCCTTTCTTGCTCCTGAATTAATGTTTTTAACCGTGGACCAATGATTTATTTTCCCGCCACTCAGGGAGTGGGCAGATTCAGCTGTGGCAGTTCCTGCTGGAGCTCCTCTCCGACAGCACCAACATGTCCTGCATCGCCTGGGAGGGAACCAACGGAGAGTTCAAGCTCATCGACCCGGACGAGGTGGCCCGGCGCTGGGGGGAGCGCAAAAGCAAACCCAACATGAACTACGACAAGCTGAGCCGAGCGCTGCGCTACTACTACGACAAAAACATCATGACCAAAGTCCACGGCAAGAGATACGCCTACAAGTTTGATTTCCACGGCCTGGCGCAGGTGTGCCAGCCGTCCACTACGGAGCAGGCCATCTACAAGTTTCAGGGGAACTTCTCCCCGATTCCCTTCTCCGGGATATCCAAACTGAACCTGGTGGCTCCCGGCGTGGGGCCCTCGGGGTTCTCCTACTGGCCGGGATCTCCTCCGGCGGCTCTGTATCACAGCCACAACCTCCAGCCTTCGGGGCCCTTTGGCACCGTGTCGCCGCCCCACATCAGCTGTGTCAACAACATCAGCAGCCTGAGCAACATCAATAACCATTACAACTGACTCACTGCGTATTTTAGACAAACGGGAAAAAATCCAGACACCACAGTGACACAACGATGAACGAGGAGAGGTGACGAAGAGCACGGGGAGTTCGGTTTTTAGTGGCGAAAGCGAAAATATGGTTTAAATCGGGCTCGATTTGGTTCAAACTTTTACGTTTTTAAACGACACGCAAGGAACTGTTGTACAGCACGTAGTTGATTTTAAACTTAAATCATGACCGGAAGTCACAGATGCTACTGAAACTTTACTCCAAGCAGGATGAGTAAAAACGTGTTATTCGACAGAAAAAAAAAAAAAAAAAAATCTTTTTTTAATAGGTCATCTTTTCACGGGGAAATAATTAAATAATCAAGAGGCCCGACTGTAAAACTACGCACGATGGTTTGAATTTAGATGCGTATTATTTCAAGTATTAAAATAATTACATTTAATCTATAAACATCTCAAATATGGAATTTCCGTCTGTCAGGCACAATCTGTGAAATTAAATCAGGAATCTATGATCGTTTCCGTGAAGGGGAGCAGTTTTTGAAATAAAGAAAATATGAAAAATTGTTATTTAAAAAAAAACAAAAAAAAAACAAACACGATAGACGGATTATCAGGTTGTATCCAGTTCGACTCATTTCCTGTCTCCCATGCCTTTAAGGTATATTTATTTCACATACATGTTTGTTTGCAGCAAGACCTTGGGAACAAAATGCCACATTATTATTGGACCACTGGCGCCATCTCGTGGCTCTGGATTGGAACATTACTCGCTGGACTTCATTGATATCTGGAGTAAATGACCTCCCTTCAAAGGAGTCATCTTAAATATATATTGTCACTTTAATCAATGTTTGATGGAGATGAGATTAGACACAGTGTCCACACGAGAAAATCAAATGTGACCCAATAAAAAGCAATACAAGTGAAACCAGTGAAGAGTTGTATTTTGTGAAACGGGCTCTAGCATGAATAACAACTGAATTCATGAACTTCTCTGTAAATACTGTAGGGTAGAGAAAGGCTTTTTAGCCATTTTAAATTGAATTAGATTCAGATTCATTCACACGGCTTCATACTGTGGTTAAAACACCCGTATCAATGAAAATCAAATGAAGTCAATAAAATGAATAAAGTTATGAATACATCTTTTTGTCAGGTTGAATTTTGTGTCCTTCCGCTTTGTGTTGGTCCAGTAAGTTACCATCCATGCGTTGTCAGTGTTGTTGTTGTTGTTTTCTCTCCGTGTGTATTTTTTAATTTGGATTTGTATTCATGATGTTGATGCGGTCTTTGAATGATATAAATAAAGTAATTATGACGATGATAGAAAAACAAGAAACCACGGACGTGCTCACTCTCAGTGAACAGCACTACACAGAGTTGGCATGTGATTCCGGCATCAGCTGAGGCACGCAGGTATGATTTGAAAAATATATATATTACAGTTTTTCCAGCAACAAATCTATGCTAGATATTTAGCCTCTTAAGTGCCTGTCAATGCTGCTGTAAAATCTTAGATAAATCCTTTTAATCAAAATTAAGTCACATCGGCACAGCATTTGGATGTCAAAGGGCCAATCTCGGCTCCTAATAGGTCTCTATGGACCAACAGGATGAATCACTAAGACTCTCAGTTAGGAAAAGAAGTTAGTGCAACTGCAAAAAAAAAAAAAATCAATCCAAAAAAAAAAATCATTTTGCTTAAAAATACTTTAAAATCGACATAGTTTCAGTTCATTGTTGCCTACTTGTTAAATACACTTAAAAGTCTGCAAAATACATGCTTATTTTTGTTTTAACGAATAAACTCACTTATAAACATCATCAATGAGACTGACCCATCATACAATAAAGCTACAGTACAGTTGTACAAGTAGCAGCATCACATTTGCTTTATTTAATGGGCATTTAATTAATAATCACTTCTTGTAATCATGTAAATGCACCTGTTATGGTGTAGTTTGCTGCTGCTGCTGCTGCTGCTGCTACTGCTACTGCACTGGATGCAGAGTAAAGTGGTGTCAAAGCGTGACAGTAAATCCTGTCAGCCATGCGGGGGCACCATAACTCTTCCAACACCAGAGCACAGTTTACATAACAAGGTGATAACAGAGCTGGTCTAATATGGAACAGCATTTGCAAATAGCAGATTAACCCTAAATGCCATTTGACGAAAGTGCAGGTCTGCAGAAATTGAAGTACATCTGGATTGGAGCGCCATCAGACATGGAAAGACAGACGTTTTATCCCTATTACTAAAAAAAAATAAATGCCTTTAGACGTATAATAGTTGGTCATTTAATAAGATGAGTTTTTTTAGAATGTGTATTTTTCTGTTGTAATGATCAGCTTGCAGAATTATCAGTCAACAACAATCCAGATAGAGTCGATATAGCAAACACGTAGAAAGGAAGTAAAGTATATGTGACGGAGAGAGAGCTCTCATTCACAACAACAGTGTGTGTGTCCTGCATATCAATAGAAAAGACATGGGGTCACTATTGACTATTGAATCCCTCTCGCTCACTTGCCTGGGTCCTTTAAAGAAAGCCTTTTGAGACTATGCACACAGACAGACGCGCACATACACACACACACACACACACACACACACACACACACACACACACACACACACACACACACACACACACACACACACACACACACACACACACACACACACACACACACACACACACACAGAGAGAGAGGGAAAAAGAGGTGTGAGTCCCTGATGTGTGGTTTCACCGACTGGAGAAGAAGTGTCCTCTTATAAAAACACAGTAGAAACTCCACAGGGATGAAGTCACTTCCACAGCATCGCCATCGTCACTGTCTTTGCTGCCAACTGCTGTGCCACTAATCTGCAGCGCCCATTGTTGCTGATCCTCATCCTCTCTCTTCTTGCATAACAAACTAGGTGGGTGTTTTCCTGCAAGCCACAGGATTAACAGTGTGAATGCAGGACACCAAGGAGCGAGAGGAAAACACATGGAGGAGGAAGGAGGCGGTGGAGGAGGAGAGGGAAAGAAAAAAAAAAAATCGTAGTACTCTGAGCACTGAGTAAGATCTGGGTTTGTTCTCAGTCGTTTGGACGGTCTCCATTGTTTGAATATGAATTCAAACAGAGACTCGTGTGCAGGCTGTCAGTCTCAAACCCGCCTTCAGGACTAAATATTAAGGATCATATTTAAAAAAAAAAAAAAGTTGATATGGTCATTTTTAGAAAAAAACTCTGAAAACTGCTTGTTAAATGTTAAAATGTGGTCCTCAAACCTAAAAGTACTTAAGCATGAAGGTTGTTGAAGGTAGAAACGTGCATTCACTTATGCCTGGCTGCGCAGACTGGGGCTCCAACCCAGACTCACAGCAATGCTTGAAATAGACACGCCGGTCCACTCCGGCAAAACGTGAAATAGCCACGCTTTGGGCTGTCTCGGCGGGAAAGTTTTGAAGCACGAAGCGTGGCTATTTCACGTTTTGATGTAGAGGATACCCGGTTAGTGGCGTACTGCTTCAGTTTTCTTCACTATGCTAACCGTCTTGGAACTCGGCTCGTGTCAGCTTTTGCACAGCCACTGAAGGGCGGACCAGTCAGTGGGCAGTGTCGGTGGTTAACCGAACGCAGTGCTAATATTTTTCAACTCTGGTTGAACGTAAAAAAAAAAAATAGCCTAACGTTTACCTTTCAGCTCAGAATAAACGTTCAGCGCCTCATCAAGCTTCTGCCGTTCATTAAAACCATTTAAAAAAATATGCTGTGCTCGGGGGGGAAAAAAAAAACGTTACGGTGGGCAAGGGCCGTAGATAGTTGCAGCGGTGGCAGAGTCTTAAAGGATAGCAGTTTGCTACAGGCAGGTTTTCTTAAAACCCCCTCGTTTGATTACAGTTGCTCCAAATTTTGTTCTATTCTGACAGGTATCCATGAGTCACATATCCTGTGACCAATTAGGCCTCTCTGTGCTTTACACAGAGTTAGTCAGCGGGCCTGGTGTTGCTTTCTGAAAAGCGTTGCAGTCGGTGAGTCATTCTTCCAGCTCGAGAAAGTGGTAATGAAGACTGAGCTAATTTAGAGCCACACACCTACGAGGTGCTGAAATAGAGTTGAGAAGAAGAAGCTGAGAAAATCAGAGCAAGTCAAAGAGGTGAGGGGAAGAGAAACATGAGAGGTAGAAGAGAACAGGCTATAACGATTTAGACCAATGCACTATATATTGGTCCTCTTTTATCGGAGACACCCACATGTCTGGACACTGACCTTGATTCTGTGAGATAAGAGCACAGAGGCAACCCCGGATATGCTGTAATGTTGTGTGTATTTATTCATCCCCCATGTTTCCAATAAAACATGTTCAATGAACAACTAATATCAGGGCATAAACTCAGTGGAGACACAGTTTCCATGTCAGTTGACCATTTCTGTTAAAGTGATGTGTTAAGTTGAGCATTTTATTTGGCGTAGCAGTGGACTAATAATATTAATATTAATAATAATAATTTCCCAACCTCAGTACTTTTCTAGAGCTTTTCAGAGTTACAGGACTGTATTTCAGGCAGTTTGGAGGAATAGGAAATCAAATTTAGCAATTGGGTCCAAATAGTGAGAAATAACCCTAAAGCCCGAGCAAAAGAAGCCAGCAATGGTTTGCTTGAAATGTTAATTCATCAATTTTGATAATGGACTGGCACATGTAAACTTCAAAACCTGGGGTCGGATTTTGTCTGTTACATAAATCTGAATGGATGAATAATCATGCAGATTGATGCAGTGTGAAGTGATTCACCGATAAAGAAGAGAAAATAACAATGAATACTGTGTAGGTGTGTGATGAATGAAGGAATTTGTATTGTATAACGACTTTAAATATATATAAAAAAAAATGTCATACGAACACAACATTACATCATTACGTAACACGACTTTAAGGTAAATGAATCATCCCTCAATATACTGAACTACGAAGTGTATTAAGACTCTTTGGCCCACTTTCTCTCCTCTGCTTGACCTTACCCCGCCATGTAATGGTGGCGGCCAAGTGCCCCTCGTTGCAATTTAACGCTGGAGTAATCTAGTTGAAGAGATTAGCGAAAGGGGTTATGTAGCGAGAGGACAGCAAAATAGACATAATCCCTGTTGGGTGTGGCCTCAATTGGTCCAGATTTGGTCTTTTTTTTTTTCAACCCGGCTCAAGACGATGAATGTCGGGTCAAAGAGAATCCCAGTTCAAAAAAGATGGAAGTAAAAAAAAAAAAAAAAAGTTATATAGATAGGGACTGTGTATTCAGGCTAGTAAAGATGTTGTGTTAACTGAGTGAGAAGGCAATTTTGTTGTGCTGTTTTTTTTTTCACCAGTGGAAGCATTACAGTATAGTGTCTCCAAATACAATCTTACTGAAATGAAAGTACATTGTTTTTTTATTGACAGTTTCATTTAGTATATGTTCAGCAGTAAAGTGTCCCAAGTGACTCATATATTGTTATATCATCAAATACGTTTTACTACTTTATGTACAGTTAGGTAGTTCAGTGGTCCCCCGCCTTGGGGCCAATAGGGGAAAGGACAGAAAAAAGACATTTCTGCTATACAAATTTTTTATCTATTTTCTATTTTAAATCTCTGTTATGGAGATCCTTAAATAAAACTACAGCCAAAGAAAAAAAAACTTGTCTGTAATGTGGGTCACAAGCTAAAAAGATTCAAAACCACTCATTTAATCTTTAAAATACATTGTTCTACACAATCTTAGCATCCTAATACAATCATACTTTTATGTAATATCCTAAACATAATTGCAGCAAGTAACTAAAGCTGTCAGATAAACATAGCGGACTGAAAAGCTCACATTTTCCCTCTGAAATGTTTAGGGAATACAACTATGACATGGCATAAACAGCAAAAAGGAAGTACAAGTACTACAAAATTAAAAGTAACCGAAGAAATTGAGTTTTGCATTGCATCATATAGCAAACACTGCAATCAAGAAACTGTCATGGAGACCAACTGAAAACTGAGGACGAGTCAAGCAGAGAGGTAAACGAGGTAAACGCAGCAGCACTAAAGCAGAGGCCACTCAAAAAAAAAAAAACAACAAAAAAAAAACGAGAGTGGCAGAATGTGGAGGAGTCAGAGACATGCCTGCACCCACAGACATCCAACCAACACCGAGTGCATGTCTTCTATTGATTGCTGCAGTGTGTACTGTTGTGCAGTGGTTCAACCCACGCTCGCCTCACTTTGCCCGGCTCTCATTCACTCACCTACCCGTTACTATAGAGACACAGCGGAGAAGAATGCAGAAAGCAGGCTGGCAGACAGATATGCAGGAGACCTGGTTTGAATCTTAATAACAAAGAGAAGGCTCACAACACATGAAACCCGTTACATAATGCTGCTGCAGGATTCTGCCATGAAGACATCCTGTTAAGAGTTGGGACAAAAAGAAATATATGCAATATGTCATTCCCCCCCCCCCCCCCCGGCTCACATGAAAGTCTAAAACTGCGTGAATGTAAGATTAGCTTTTTAAAACCATAGCAAGAAGCTGCCGATGCTGTCCATCAAGTAATATTTCACGGAGGTTTTACTGATATCTGTTATTCAACCAAAAATGACAATTTTCATTTTCAATTTTCAAAACAGTCTTTATAGTTTCACGTTGTTAACATTTGAAGTTTCACCTTTAAAATGCTTGTTTTAAATCATTCAGATTAATGCAACAAAGGTTTGATGGTATCCTTTATCACCACACTGACACTAGACAGACATAGCTAAATGAAATGGAAACCTGTTTGTCTCTAATCTCTAATCCTTTTTTGTGCGTCCCCCCCCCCATTCCTCCCCCACCACGTTTTATTTGAATCTCTTTTCCCTCTCTCTATACCTCTAACTACCCCTCATAATATTTCACTCCTGCACCTTTTCTGCCCTGATGTCTTTTCTCTCCTCCTGTCTGCCTGTCTCTATGTTTTTTTTTTTTTTTTTTTGGTTCTGTAAATAGAAACTGTATGTCCCTGTAGGAGAAGAGAAGAGAGAGGAGTGAGAGAGTCACAGACAGTTCTGAGACTGCAGCAGATTCTGACCAATCACATGTAGGAGCACTCCGGCCCACGTGGCTTATTCATAAAACCAGGAGGAAATCCTTATCGATTCAGCTCCATTCCATCACAGTAAATCATCGATGTGCCCCTGATCTCAACTGAAGGAAGCTTCGGAAACCTCATAATCCATCACATTTTAGGCAATTTAAGTATAGCATATATCTTTATATACATTCTTTTTTGTTTTTAGCAGATCTTTAAAAAAAAAAAAAAAAAGTCTTTTCATAAATATATTGCGAGACCAGCGCGGCAGATGACTCCATAAACACTCCACAATAGTGAAGGTTTTACAATTTACCTTCCCACTGTCTAGCTGACTGTGTTCCCATTTCACTGTGGCCCCAATTACAATACCCAAGACACCGAGATAGGTTTCCAAAAATATCTCTTATATGTGTCAGCAGGCTTTACTCTCCTCAGTCTCTAAAACGGATATCAACTGCAGAACATTCCAGGACGTAATAGGTGCAGTTTTGTTACAGATTTAAATGTATAGTCATATACACCCATCACCCTCAGTTTGCACCTCCATATCATAATAACTCTTATCGGATGAGTTCCAGTTTCTTGGCAACAAATGAAGTGTCCCGAGTTTCAGCCTCCCATGGTAACATCCTAAACACATCCAGGGAAGTATATTTGTCATGGACTTATTTCTATTGCATAACCGTGTCTCAAGGGTTCCCATGCAAATCAAGGATTAGTGGGTTGTGCGTGTGGATAAGAGGCTGTCCGAGTTAATTACCAACACTCCCAACAAACTGCAAGCTTTGTACAAACGTGGACTTCCAAGCATGTGCGCGCACGTTGGGATACACTGCATCGAGCTGTTCACACAAACATTACCACAAAGTGTCAAAGGAACAAAACAATGGGAGACAAGACGACAGATCCTACATAAGTTTGGATTTATTTCAATATGGTCACAATAAACAGTTACTGTACTGACCTTTTATTAACATGTAGAGAGTGAATGCAACTGTGGTAAAACACCACAGAAAACACACCTAAATATCACTTTCCATAGATGACATATAGGAAAAATGAGCTGTACAAAAGATTGAAGTCACAGACGATCATCCTAAAACGAGAACTGGCGACGGTAACTGCAAACTTAACGGCAAACACTCCAGCGCCTGAAGGGAAACACTGGTACATTATCATTATCTTATGCCACTGTGCAAAACACCGAAGGTTTGTTCACAGCTGTGCAAAAATAGCAGCATTATAATTCACTTCCCAAGCAATGAATTCACAACACGACATCACGACGATCACTCAGACGGACCATAGTAATGTATAGTCAGGTTCGCCCTGCAGGTTTGGTTTCAGAGTTGGAGTCGAATCACTTTTAGCTTATAGAAACAGCAATGACACATGTCTGAATGATGTCGCTTAATAGTGAGATCTTTACATGTTATATTTATATTTTGAAAAAAAATCCTGAATTGACTGAAAGTGAACTGAAAGCCAACAAACTGAGGCCCACATCGCATTTACAGAACAGGGCGAGAATATTTGACCGTGAAGCTCTATTTGTTTTGCTCGAACTACATCGCATACAGCCGACTTAAAAACAGGCAGGGGAAAATAAAATAAAATAAGGAGCAAATTTAAAGTCTGGGATATTTACATGTAAACCATATAGTTTCAGGCCATGTCTATTGTTGGCACATGAGATTTAAAAAAAAAAAATCTCTTGAAAAATGACATTCCATTCAGTCTCTCCTTGACCCCTGCAGTGTGTTGCGAAGCAATACATCAGAGGGGCCTGTATGTATTTAATAATCTTGCTGCGTGGCCATCTATGGGCCCATTTAGTGCAATTTATCACATTCCAGTGTGTGTGTGTGTGTGTGTGTGTGTGTGTGGGGGGGGGAATCCTCTCTTAATTTCACATTTCTGCCCCTTGATCACACATTCAAATTGAACCAACAGCCTACTTACAGTTTCATTACTACAGAATCACATCGTCGGTGTAAAATGAGACAGATTTGGTGGTTTTCATTACACAAGAGGAGCTGAAAACATTTATAGACTGTACTATCCAGGTATTAAAATAGCCATTCATGCAGCATGGTGTTTGTTGTTTTTAAATGCATGGTGGGGCTTTTTAACATGTAGTCAGGCTTTACACTTCTGTTGCCCATAGAGAAATATCTGCAGTTATACCAAGCAGAGTGTTTGTGTCCCCTTTTAAAAGAAACCTCTGGTATCTGTTGCCTGTTCAGCTTAACTATCAGCTGACTGAGATGTTTAAAAAAGCAACATACTACCTGTACTTACAAGGCTTAGGCTTATACGTGCTGAAAGCGTACTGGGCTGATTCTGGGTCCTCTTAAGCCACTATTGGCTCTACTCTAGAAAAGTGACTCAAACAGGAGGAGATATGGCTGGACAGGTCAGCACCTCGGACAGCTCCACCTCTCCACTCGACTGAACGGATCTATTCTGGTCCTGCCAGGAACCTCACCTCACGGAGTCTGAATGTGGGCTAAGCATCGATGAATCGGGTGTCACTTAAAATAATATTTGTACCACGAAGTCAGTCCCCTCGTCACTTAAGGGACAAGACATACAAATAAAAATGAAAAAAAAAAAAGAGGACAAGATACCATTGGCATGCATTTTATGAATTCTCCTAAAGTGTAGCCTAAACACCTTAATGAAGTAGTGTAACATCATGAGACCTATTCAGCCCAGACGTGAGAAGCCTTCAACGTCTCCATTTCAAAACCACCCGGATGTGATTTCGCACTCGTCTTTTACATTCATCTTTTAAATATATATATATATATACCACAGTCTGGTTCGTTTCCATGTCAGCGGTCCAGGTTGGACTCGACGGCATCGCGTTGGTTTTTGAGGTCCTGGAAGACCTCGGTGAAAAAGTGCGGGTCTGAATTCAGCTGAAGCATTTTGGCACTCAGCCTGTTGATGACCCGGAGCGACGTCTCCCAGAAAACGTCCTTGTTCGAGTCGTTCATGAAGGGCTTCAGCGGGTAGGAGATCTCGTTGCCCATGTAGGAGTAGGCGAGGTAGAGGCAGGTCTGAAAGGTGCCCTGCAGCTCGGCCGGACTGTCGATGCGGTCCGCTATCGTGTCTTCGCACAGCAGGTACACGAACACCACGTTAGCCGGCGTGATGAAGCCCTGGTCCTGCCAGCCCTGGAGCAAAAGAGTCCGGTCAATGTTTCGGAACCAGAGGATCACCTCTCCGCTGTTTAACTCTTTCAGTTTGTAACACCTGCGGCACAAAAAGTCCCCCAAACAGCGCAGTAGTTCCCCAGTCGAAGCCTGGATAACTATCCGCCTGGGTGACAGCAGAGACAAGCTGCTGGGCTGCTTCTGCACCGACGAGAGCCGGCCGTTTTGGACGACAGGCTCCTTGTTTTGCGTGGGGACCGTAGGGACCGTGGGGACCGGAACCGGGATGGGCGCTTTGAGTTTCTTCTCCTCGGGTTGTTGCGTCTTCCTGGTGTTTACGCTGTTGAGCTGAGCCACCTGGCTGGACGGAAGCTCGCGGACGGGCTGCGGGTTCACCTTCTTGGCACTCTTCTTGGCCGAATTGGCCACCAGCTTCTTCCACGAGAGAGACACGAACATCGAGTGCCGCTTGAGGCTCTTGTCGTTTTTGATCCCTTCTCCTGCGATCTCGACGTCCATAATAGACGCCTTCTTTGTCACGGGGGAGATGGAGAGGACGGTTCCCATGTCTGCAAAGGGGATGCGGTGGTTTTGGATGCTGCTGCAACTTCAACGCAGGATCTTCTGCAGAGTGAGAGGCGGTGAACAACAGTCACGACGACGATTGAAACTCCATTTACTCGTTTATTTACCCCGTCTGGTCGCTGCTTTGGAGGGAGCTGCGCGAAGGTGGAGCTCTTCTTCACGGTGAAATTATATTCCAACAGATGCTCTCTGCGTGCCTCGGCACGGAGACGCTGCGACACAATCCCGTATGCCTGGAACCTAAACGAAGATTACTCGCTATGCGTAAAGCCTGGGTTTAGACGAACCAGCAAGTGCAGCAGCTGATTGACAGCCGAGCCGGCCAATGAGAAAACCAATCAATGATCCAATCACCGGGGGCGGGGGGGGGGGTGTCGGTTGCCATTGATAGAAGGCGACACGCGCCGCTTTGGTTAGTCCAGGTATTTTGAAAAGCAGTGCTATTTTTAAATCGGACTATTTCCTTCTGACTTTGTCGGGAAAAACAAGCTTACACTGACTATTCACTGGCCTTACCACACTACCATTAACTTAGCATCTCTCTTTTTTTTTTTTTTCGATCAATGGAAGTCTAACAGATCCATCTGTGCAGTGCAAGTCCAAGTACATAAATTGATCATTTATGTCTGTTGAGAAATGCGGAGTATTTAATATCAGGTCTATTTAAAACAGTCGAAAACGAAACAGAAGCTTCATATGCAGATGACTGCTGTAGAGTGACTACTTGAAAAGCTTCAGTATTCAATTTGAATGCCATATTTTACCTAATTATGTAAGATTTTGTACAAATTTAGAAAGATTACATTACCTAGACTTATTATTTGACTCTACAATAGAGAGATCTTTTTTTAATTTATTTTTTTATGTTCATCAGCGCTGCCCTTTCTCCCGGTTACAAAATGGAGCTGTTGCTATTAGACACTAGACTGCAGACCAGAGGATCTAACATGTTTTCACTGACCAACATAGCAGCCGTGGTTCAAACTCAAGAGCTTTAAGACAGATTTTGTACTTAAAGTTACTTGTCTGACTGGATATAGCTGCCACGCAGTGCATGTGCCGATAAGGCCCTGCTGCACAAATAAAGACATTATAAAGGTGAAAGGTTTGTTGAGTCAAACAAGAGTTAGTGAACTGTATTTCTTAGCTGGTTTCAAAATATTTCAAACCACACGAGCGCTTCATTTTTTCCCAAATAGTTCATACAAGAATGTTCTGCGAAGGGGAAATAAATCTGTGCCAACTCTCTCTGGGTAAACTAAGCTGTGCATAGTTGTGTCTTGCTTCTTTCCAGACACTTGAGTAATGTCTTATACAATAAAAACATCACCTGAATTTGTTTACTTGGACAGGTAACAAAAACTCACATTAACCAAAGAGACAATGGGCTTCCAGCTCCACTTTAAATAGTTTCGGGGAGGAGGGGTGGGGCTGAAGCTGGCTTAAAAAGCTTTTGTTATTATTCATACTATTATTCATTATTCATATTCGTAAGTGTTAACATAAATGTTTTCAAATACTACTGATTTGCGGCAGGAGGAGCCAGCTTTAATCCAACACTGTATTGCATGTCTCAGAATCCAAATGGGTCCTTCAGGTGATCCACTTATCCTCAGCAGAACTGGCGCCACTCCATTGAGTTACATGACTACCATCTGATTGCAAAGGGAACAGATGCAAATAGCATTGAAAGTCTAATGCAACGAAGTGGTCAGAAAGGTCTTTGCCATTCAGCTGAATTGTAAGCCGTTCACAACTGGAAACTTGTCTTATGTGGATCAACCTTAGGTGTCTCATAAGTTTTCCACATATATATACCCCATGACTGTAATGGTCTGTATATTAAATAACATGTCAGTCCACACCGAGTTTGATTCACGGCGTGCATTGTTTTTATCCAGTCGCTTTTTTTTATAACCTTTCGATTGTCGCTGCTTTTTGTTCGCACCCACTGGTATTCCTGGAGTTTGACTGCATTCCTGGTATTGTCCACTTGTATTTGATTTGCTGTCCATTTGGATAGTGAGAAACTGTGACAATAGAGTGATGCAGTGTAGTCAACAAAGTGCAAATGTGTGCAGTTCAGCAGGATACGCCTAACAAATAGTCAATGTGAACTACAATCCTGCAAGAATGAATCTACAAAGTATTGTTGAAAGGTAAAAAAATGATCCAGCCTGTCCAAATTTGTAACAAACACTGCATTCGGATCAGGGTCAGACGATATATACGTATTACGAGGTATAGTCGCAAAGGGAACAAATATGGGGAGAGTGAATTAGCCTAACGCAAACCATTTTCATTTCAGATTCCTGGAATATACTGTGATATGGAGCCAATGCACACAGAACCACTTTAAAATCCTCAGGATGTGTCCTAATCAAACCAAAAGAGAAAAAGATAACACTCATAAAAGAAATAGGAGTCATATCAGTACTCTTGGTGCCAAATTGCCTCAGACAATTTGCATTTCCTTATGTCAGACAGTTCTGTTCAAAACATGCGACACTGAAAATGCCTATATCACCTTCATGTCATAAAAAGTTCTCAGGTCATTGAGATGAATAACTTAAGGTGCAATCCAATGTTAAGTAATTTTACCACACCAGATGTGTTGTTCTTTGTTGTTTAGTGGAAGGTAGAAGAGGTCAGAAGAAATCATCTAACTTTACATTTACTATTTCCCTCCACTTATAATGTCGTCAGTTACATATCATCATCATCGCCAGCAGCATTGCGTAATAATCATATCATAACTGATATTCATGGCGTTTGGATGTTAATAATTAGCTGATTTGATCATATATTAAGACTTTTTGTTTTCTCTGCAGAACTTAAACCTCACAGACATGCTCACGGAGATGCACACATATCAACTCAGCAACCAAGAAATGAAAATAAAATAAATGTACTTTGCATTACATCCTTGGAGTCTGCCTCATCCATCCAGGCACTCATCAAAATCATGTCAGCCAACAACCTCACAGCTGACGATCAAACACAACACTGCACGACAGTTGATGGAAAAAAAGATTTGTCTCTTCCTCTTGTTTGCATTGTGGCTCCAGAAAGTCTCTTTTGTTTTCTCTCTCTTATTTGCAAGTGATTCCTTTTTGTTTTACTTTCCGCATCTAATTGACGACTCACCTGTGTCCTTATAGTGTGACCTACACCCAAACTCAGTATTACTGTCAACTGTTTGTCACACTGTCTGTAAAAGCTGCCCTACGGGGGAGATCTGGGAGCAATGCTGGACACCTCTCTTTGAGGGTGCATGTATTTGCTCCTTCTTGCAAGAATAAATGTCCGATATGTTTGATTTTGAACAAAGCATCTATGAGTAATTTTTCTAACAACGGTCTTCATCAAATAAACCGACGGTTACACCTGTTGAAATTGCCAACCGAACAACTACAACAAAATAAAAGAAAGAAATGCAATTCGGGCCAAAGTTAGCAAGTTAAGATAAAAGACATGAATGTCCCCAAACTGTAAAATGCTACCCGTTTCACACAAACTCTTTTGATCACGCCAACGTTTGAGCCAACACATCATGAATCAGATGCTGATCAAAAGAAACTCTTTCATCACATATCAAACAAAATGCGACAGGATGTGACAGGGGAATAATCTCAATGTATTAGACATGAATCATTAAGTTTTTCTGGCTCTATTACACAGTGTATATATATATATTATATATATATATATATATATATGAAAGGGAAAAAATAACATCTAAGAATCACAGGGCAGAGGAAAAGGTTGGATCCTGAGGACACTTTTAGAAACATCTTATTGTATATCTTAAATTTTGCAAATGCATGTATGCCTTATGGTAAATAATTGCATAAAAGTGCATTTCAGTGGCTAAAATGAGTTTCGAATATAATGCAATCGACTGTGCTATTATAAGTTTTGAATGTTGCTTTAACTGATGTTTTTGGGAAACTTGGGGACAGGAGAACACACCGTACCTGAAAACGTATGAAGTCCGTATTGAAGGCTTGTTAACAAAACAGTTGGATATTTAAACATCCAGCAAACGGAGAAGGGCAAACTAGAAGGCAGTCAGAGAGCACAGACCTCCACAAAGCCAACAGATGCATATCTGCAACTGCAACTACTGCCTGGATACATTTCCAAAAGTACAATAATGTCAAAATACGCAGCTACCTGCGAAACCGCTGTCCGTTGAATGCACCACAACTTCTTGGTGTATTAAGTTTGACATAAGAATCCCAAAAGAATTACTACCCATGATTATGACATGGAGCCGTCTTATTTCTTGACTGGCCGATGTTTTGACTTGGACTATTTAACTGTATTCTACCACCATCTGATGGATTTATCAATTAAATTGAACAAAATTGTATTATTGAGCGCCACATTACTAGTCAAGTTATCTTAGGACACTTGTTAAGGTCAGGACCTTATGACAGCCTACAGGAGAAACCCATCAGTTCAACAATGGTGAAAGTGGGGAGGTAAAACTAAATTTTGTCGGGAAGAAATTTCAGACGGGACCAGACTCGGAGGTGGTTAGCCATCTGCCTCGACCGGGTTTAAGAGCTGTGCCTTTTTCATGCTTTCACCCAGCTGGCCTGGCTTTGGCTTCCCAGTGTTATGCCAAGTTCTGTTTGCCTTCCAAGAATTGCAGGCATGGTCAGGATCTGGCAAAGTACAGGCCAACTGTTTAAAAACAATGTCATCTCTTTTGCCAGGTTCGTCAAATTTTGATAAATGATCTAGAATTTTGAAATTGACCAAGGTCCTCCATTAATCGTAATATTTACGCGGTAATATTTGTTCATATAATATCATTGTCAATGTGTTTCTAAGCAGAATTTAAGAATTTGAAAATGAACGTGAGGGTGTAAAATTCCCTCTGTTGCCACTGATTAAATAAAGTATGTTCAGATAAAACCATTTAATCCCTATCAGACGTAGATGTTTAATGTAATTTGACAGTAAACCTCATCCTCGTTGCCGTGAGAACTCAATGTATTACAAATTACGAACCGCTACTACACAAGGAAGCAGAAGGGGAAACTAAACATCCGACACTGAGCTGGAGAGACGGAAACACGGGGACGGACGCCATTTCTAACTGCTAAGCTAAAACTTGGAAATAAATGCTGCAAGACAAGGCGGTCTTGAGTAGAGCATGTGTGTGTGTGTGTGTTTCAAACAGCTTTCAAATCAAAATCAACTTGCTGTACATGGAGACTTAACAGGGGTGAGTTAAGATTTAAGATCAAATAAACTTCGTGAAGCTCTTCAACAACAGGAAGTGACGCAATACGCTTACCGTGACGTCAGACGTAAACAGATTAGGAGGCCAAATCCCTTTTAATTTGATGGGGGACTTCCTTGGCCTTTGGCTGCATTCTTGCTCCAAAATGTCATGAAAGGCCTCGTTTGCAGGCCTAGTTATCTGTAATCCTACCGACAAACTGATAAACAAACAGAAACAAACTGCACCCCAAATCATAACGGCCTCGGCCTTTTAGAAACAGCTAATCTAATAAACCACTATCTGTAGTGGTGCAAAAAAGAAAAGATAGGCCTACAAAGAACTACAGATGTGGAGTTGTTTTCTGCTCCAGATGTTCACTCAGATTATTCATATTATGATGATGGGGAACATCTGATGTATATATTCACCAGAGAGAAAGAACAATGCTGCCAACGTGTGAGAAAACAATAGACTATCAGTATGAACATTCAGCACAATGTCAACATTTTTAAAATGCGTTTTTCATACAAAAATACTGGTGAGCATTTGGTCACTGTAAACTTCACAAAACCATTATTTTCGAACATATCAAAAGCAAAACCTCCCCTAATTTTATTTGTTCCACTGTTACAGTCTATACGCCATACCATTTTAATACTATTTAAAACCCACAATATGAACTGCTGAATTTAGAAAAAGCAAAGAATCATCAAAATTCAGCTGCTGTGATAATACTCTAGATTTTGCAGTCAGATATTTCAAAGGAGGACAGTTCAACAGGTTCTTTCTTTTCATTGTCTGTGGTAAGTTTGCCTCCCGGTGGTGTTTATGTGCAACTGTAGCGCCTACAGCAACTTCCACCGACTTCTGCATTATCCAAGTTCCATGTTTAAGCATTTAGCCTGACCTGACCATAAGACTGAATACATTTTACCATCTGACGTTTATTTTAAGCAATACACTCCTTAACTTCTCATAGCCACAAAAACATAGTGAAAGTATGATGAGGCACAAAGTTACAATACATTTTTAGAACTAGCGGTATTAGGTCCAATTTCACCAATAATACCAGCTTGATTGACTTTAAAAGTTTATTTGATATTTTAGAGCTTCATTTTGGTCAAAAAAAAAAAAATGTTGTGATCCCATTTGTATTTATTTCAGAAAAACAAACATCAATGTATAAAGTGGATGACACTTTGTCATCGTATTCATATTGTTTTCTTTTTCAGCAAACAAAGTTTTTTTTTTAGGAAGTTGAAGTTGCAAGGTAGCGGAAGTGGGGGATTTTTGAAAGCATTATTTTGAGAACACAAGATACCTGAAGTTAAATTACACCTAATGAATTCGGCATATTTCAGAATCTTTTTTTTTGTTTATTTTTTTGTTTTTTTATTATCTGATTTATCAATACTGGAAGCAGGGCAGTGCCATCAGTCAGTCAATATGAAACAATGTGTAAATTTGGGGTGGACAAGTGAAAGTTGACCACTGGAGGGCAGTCACATCCAGCTGGCTGTAAATCAACCCGGTCTGTGAGTGGAAATATTTGTCATGAAGGGAGAGTTTTCTGGTGACATTTCCTGTCAGCAGGCGTCTTCACCACCCCATCCTGACATTTCATTAGTGAAACTGTGGAACGACATATCGGGTAGAAGGACTGAAGAGAGGAGGAGTGACGGTTTCTGAGACCGCTGACTAATATTTGCTTTAGTGACAGAATTCTCCCATCAACTAACGGAGGATCTGCCAGCGGAGTGGGAGTGGGCAGGGAGACAGAGGGAATCAGAGAGCGCTGACACGGAAAAGATACCGCAATGCTTTAAATCCTTTATTATTGTACATATGGCTTAGATATTCTGCACAGGAACAAAACTATACAAATATACATCCGAATATTCATCAGTATGGCAGTGTTTATGTCACTTTGTATAGGCCTACCTGCTCTTTTTACTGACACATAACATAAAGTCAAATCTATTTAAAGCCTGTTACATAAAAGCATAGTGATGATTCATCCACACTGGAGCAATAAAATGTCTTGAAGGCCAAATGTCTCCATGCCATTGAAATATCTCTTTGTTGAAATTGGTATATTTAGCTATTATTATCTACTCCTGGCAGCATGCTTACAGCCCAGTTGCCTAATAAGCTAGACCCCTGCATAAAGCAACACATTTAGAATTTTTTTTTTTTTTTACAAATGATAAGAAAATAATCATCTGACATAAATATAAAAATATACACATTATATATATAATATACATTACTGTAATTGTGATGGCTTGTTTTGAAAAACGTAAAGTTGTGTGAGTCATCCTTTTTGAAAATACATTTTCTTATTGAGTTCAAAATACACTGAAATAAGAAGCACATAAGGACGAAAGAATAAAATATAATCTCTCACTGCTTCTTTTTTGGTCTGCTTTTCAAGAGTTTACAAAGAGGAATCCAACTCTCTCTCTGTGTGTGTGTGTGTGTGTGTGTGTGTGTGTGTGTGTGTGTGTGTGTGTGTGTGTGTGTGTGTGTGTGTGTGTGTGTCTGTGCTGGGCAGATCAAATGGTATAAGGGATCGGGTGTCGTGTCTTATCGAAGACGTGTCTGTCAAAGCTGGTGGGAGGGATTAGCACGGCTGACACAGGCAGGTGGAGACAAAATACAATCTAGGGAGAGCCGAGTGAGACAGGTGGGATCATAGAAACAGATACACACTTCTACAGACACACACAACACACACACACACACACACACACACACACACACACACACACACACACACACACACACACACACACACACACACACACACACACACACACACACACACACACACACACACAGAGAAACAGGTGGGTCACTGTGAATGTCACAGAGTTGTAAAAGAGCTGTCTCTGCTACTCATGTCTGCAGCTGCATGGCACACACACACACACACACACACACACACACACACACACACACACACACACACACACACACACACACACACACACACACACACACACACACACACACACACACACACACACACACACACACACACACACACACACACACAGATATTCACATATTTTCCCATCCATGACAAAGCAGGATTGTTCACACACCGAATGGAGCAGTTCACATATCATAGAGTCATTCTCTTATTGAGAAATATACAACTAGGCCGTAGAGTTCAGGGAGGCTGCCTTTAGGGAGTCCTGGTCCATTAACACACATTTATAATTAGTGTAAAAGCAGCCAGAAGATTTGTGACATCACTTTTATTTTTTTTCAAGTGTATTGTAAGTCAAAAGTGACAGCTTTTACAGTCATTTTGAGACCTCATTAGTGTTTCACTTGATCAGCGAGAGTGTGGACCAGTGGGTTTTCTACACATCAAATGAAACTCCACTTCTCTCAGTCCCAGCTTTAACTCTTTAAGCACATACACTACCTTAAAATCTTTCCAAAGCTGTCCCTCTCTCAGAATGTAAACATCTAACTCTCAGGAGTTACAGTTCTTGAGGTGACAACTTTAATTTATAGGTAGAGTCAGGGACTCATCCACCTTCGACAGAATGGAAAATTTGATCTTTTCTCACATTTTTCTCATTAAGTTTCAATAAAAATGATGTCTCAGAGGTAAACAGTGCTGTCTCAAAATCAGAAAGTTCAGTTCACAGTAAGTAGAGCTTGTCCAGCTGGGACACAAATATAATCCCACAGGATTTTGGCTTTTGTTTGCCATCATTGCATTATCAGTTCACTGCCACTGTAAGCGATACTGATAACTGATCTAGAAACTTTCATGTAATTTTTTTTCAACTGTTCTGCCGCAGGGTGCTAATGCTTGATTTTGCTGTGAGAAAATAAAATCCTGACATGAACTGTCTCTCCTTTGATGGGTTGAAGAGGAAGAATGTATCCCAGCAATAAACTGATCAAGTGTTTCTTGGAAAAATTCACTATTATGGTGAGCATCTCCAACTATGCCTACCAGAAAGCTAATTTGGCCACCCTGTTTAGGCACATGCAACATTCAACAGCACAAAAGCAACATCTGGTGCTAAGCAACCCCACCTGCTGCTTCCTATTGAATTATGTAATGAAAGACAAAGAAGAGAATGATATCAAAACAAAGCTTGACCGGAGTATCATTTCAATCAAACACAGCTAGTCGATCAAAGGCTCTGATCTCTCGCTCACATCCACTCAGAGTTACGGGTGGATGTAGTTCTTTCCTCTCATATAAAACCAGCAGGCCATTGTGTCCTGCACTGTTGTGGCTCACCGCTATAATTAGAACAAGGGGCGATAAGCATTCAAATGCTTTGATGTTCTTATCTGAAGTAGCCAAACGGCGGATGGAGACACAGTCAAGGCTCAGCTTCTCACTCATGCACTCACACATACACAGACACACTCACACACTCACGCAAATAAATACACCGTCTTGAGTACAAGAGCAACTCACTCTAAACATATAACCATGAGGCTTTTGTCAGGACGAGGAACATAATCTCCAGATTAGTCTTCAGTCGTTTACAATAATATCACATGTAATGGTATGACTAGATGATTGTATTTGATTTACTTTTTCTTTTGTAGCGAACACCTGCAATGTAGTTTTGACCTTTTGAAAGAAATGCCCATTTACTGACTTGTGTTTTTTATGGATTTCTGACCATGAAGACTGAGCAAAAAGTCACAGAATTAATATTTATGCCAAACGGATGTGATCTCTGCCGTAGAGACACCAAAGAAACTAGTTAACAAAATGTTTGAGAATTTGTAAATTTAGGGGGGAAATTTGTAAATTTAGGGGGGGAAACAGGTGAACAACGACTGTGGAAGTTGCAAATGAAGTGCCCATGCTATGCTATATGGCCCAAGTAAAGATTAGATGAACCTACCATGTGTAGCCACCAGGCTGTGCCCTTGTCTCGCTATTATACAATACAATATTTTGATATCACCGGTTGTGGCTGTGTATAGATATGTGTGTATATTTGTGAGTTAAGAGTGCACACGGAAAGACAACCATTCATACCATAGTTAATGCTCAAAATACACAATTCATAAAATATTTACTTCTGCACACACACACACACACACACACACACACACACACACGAGATCTGTTTGTCATCATCCCCTGCTTTTGATGACGACTGATTAGAATCTGAGCCTTTAATGTGCACACACCTGCTTGTCTGTTGCGTGCTGCTTGTGTGCAGGCTCCGTCAGTGTAACGATTGTGTGAACTTCAATATTCAGAGGTGTGTTTACGTAGGTAGGCTCGTGAACTTTACATCTGTATATACCTTGAGCTGAATATCCCGCCTTTTGTGAAAAACTAAATGACATTGTAACTGTCGCAGATCGGCTACCGTGTGCGTGTTTGCGCGTGCGTGTGTCATTGCTGATGCAAATATACTGCTGTGATCTAAAATTAATGGGCGGAAAATTTTTGAGCAAAGTCACAACACAAAGCAAGAGAACATCTCAGCACTGCCGCTCTCTGGAAGACCCCGTTACACATCTCGAAAATGTAGTTTGAAAAGTTACGTCAAAGTAACAACAGCAACAGATTGAAATAGATTTAATTCACGTTGTTTAGAGAAATTCCCCAATCATAAACAAATATACAAAACTTAATATCTCCACAACTTGTTTACAGATCTTTCCATCAATCTTTCTGGTATGCTCTTATTTACGTTGAATTGTACGTATTAGTCCTGCACAACACTGTCACTACATAAAAAAAAGAAAAAAGGAGATTGATACATAGCGTGTCTCCATTTGTGTGTTTGTTTTTTTTACTCGTGGTAAATTAGACCCCAAACAAGATAAACGTCTTCCCACCCACGCCTCAATTTCCCTTTGGCTGAATCATACTGTATAGATGTCCAGGTTCACATGCAGGTTCACATCCAATCTGTTTCTCAGTTGGGAAGCACTGGAGCGATGTTTACACATAGGGAGATTCCTGCTCCATAGGAACAGTGTGGAGGCTTTGATGCTCAATAGGACCTACTGAAAGAGAGCAGGAGGACAACAGCGAGAACGTACAGTTGGGCAGAAGCAGAGAGTGAAATGATGATGACTCTCTTAAAGTAACCCTGGATTGCTCCTCTTGGAAGACTCACAAAATATGGGTAACAGATGTTATATATATGTTTTTGTCTGTGGGCTTATCATACCCGCAGGGCAGAAGCATTGTGAACTGTCCTGGTTTCTGGGATTTTGTGTGTAAACTTAAAAGAAAACATAGAAATGATAGGTTCTGCAATATATTTAAGTTAATGTGACTGACATTGATTTTACTGTATGTCAAAAATGTACTAAGGGCTAACCACACACACACACACACACACACACACACACACACACACACACACACACACACACACACACACACACACACACACACACACACACACACACACACACACACACACACACACACACACACACACACACACACACACACAAAAGATGCGGAAGTTCAACTCAACCAGAAAACCATGAACTCCTCCATCTTAAGCTGTCAAAATATAGACAAAGAAAATACCCTCAATATCTATTGTAACTGCAACAAAAAAACAACTGCCCAGCAAGCGTCAGTGCAAATACAGCCCTCTTCAGTCCCCCTCTTGCCTCTGGCTGTTGTATTTTCCCTGAGCCAGAGATCAGGGAGAGCTCCACAGTTCTGCGGCTGCAGGCCAGCTGGCTGATACACTTCTATCAACTGGTGGCTATCTGACTTCCCCTCCCTCCCACATCCTCCTCCTGCGCCTTTCTCTCTTTCCCACTGTCTTATTAGCACATAGACACGCACAAAGTTACACATGCACACACGGAAAGAAATACTGTGTAAGAAATTGGAAATTATTCAAATATAATTAAGTGCAGTTTTTGTATAGTTTAATAATGACCTACTATTGACCTACTTTATGCCATTTGGAAATATAGTGCAGTTACAAAGCATAGTGATAAAGTAAAGTGCAAACACCTTGCAATTGTAAAAGTGCTTGAGTAATTGTCTGTGTCCCTGTCTTATTATTTACATGGCTTGTGTGCAGGGGACTTAAAATGTCTAAATTCCAGTAATAATTTGGCAAAAGAAAGGGTTTTTCTCCAATCAAGAGTTGGATAATAATAATATGTTACCCAACAACAGAGGGCAGCATTGCATCCCAAATTTCTCTCAGTTCAGTGTGTTTCTGTCTTTCTCCCGCTCCTTAAAGCTGGAACACATGACATCAACCCCTGCATTCTCCCATGTGAATAACCAGAGTCCTCACCCAGGGGTAAGGAGTCATCCAAGGAAAACAAACCAAAGCAACCAAAAGGCTCTATTACTGGAATGTGGGTTTGCTACACCCACAGTGGTCTGCCATCTCCTCAACAGGTGCTGAAAATATGTGGAGGAAAGTTTTCATTAGATTGATTATATCCATAAAGTTTTTCATGTAGTTCTTCAGATTTTTTTTTTAGAGGCTGTCACCAAAAACACATGTACACTTGATAAATAAAAGTAAACAAATTCTAAGTGTAAAAGGTTAAATTTACAGTAGCATCTCAGTTGTTAAAGCTCTCGTGTGGCCTGAATATATGTCCATTTGCAAGGCACTTAACGCCTCGCAGCCCCTGATATACAACTTTGCAGATGACCCCGACCTCTGACCTTCTCTGTGCAGCAGGGGAGTAAACAGAGAAAACCCCAACCCCAGCATTAAATTAGGTGTTAAAGGTGTTTATAGATCATATTTCAGAGATATCACAAATATGTTCACAGCGTACATCTGAAAAAAGCTCCTTTTAACAAAGTAGAGCTGAAAATCTTCAGCTCCGATCATTTTTGAGCGCATGTTTTCATGCAGTAGTGTTACATATCTCACCGTCGGCAGCAGCAGCACATTCTGACAACACGGACAGATCACACGGCTGCTGCTAATGTGGATCTTGTTATTGCAAGGGCACCCAGAGGAGCATGTTCAACCCCACAGCGGGCCTCCCTCGCCGGGCTGCTGTATCGTCCCACATCAGCCCTGGGCTCCTTGATGTGGTTTGGGAGGACATGACGGGGGCCGAGCGGGGCCCAAAGTGATCAGTCGTGCAGTAACATCTGAAACCCATTTCCCCACAATTAAAGAGAGAGAGAAACTATCAGGACCAAACATCGCCCGTTTCCACGGCATCAAGTCAAACTAACCCTGTGTGAGCTGTACCTCCCCACCACAATCACTCCCAGACACACACACACACACACACACACACACACACACACACACACACACACACACACACACACACACACACACACACACACACACACACACACACACACACACACACACACACACACACACACACAAACACACTCCTTTCCCACCCTAAACAGTGACAGAGCATTTCCAAATGTGTTTACTTATAAAGAAAACCACTTGCCACCAAAAAAATTAGATATACCCAGACTGATACAAACAGACAAATAAATCTGGGGAGTGACATATGCAGCTGGGAAAAAGAGGACGGATGGAGTCAGAAAGGAAGATGCTTGCAGATGTTGTCTGGCTAGTTTTCCTTTACACACCTGTGCTACCATTGTCACAAGTGTAGGCAGTAGTCAGACCAGTTTGTCAGTTAAATGGTGCTCTGTTCGAGACTCCTTCCCATCATGTGTGTGTGTGTGTGTGTGTGTGTGTGTGTGTGTGTGTGTGTGTGTGTGTGTGTGTGTGTGTGTGTGTGTGTGTGTGTGTGTGTGTGTGTGTGTGTGTGTGTCTGTGTGTATACTAGCCAGTCATGCCTATTGAGTTGCTCCGTCTGGATGCTCACCGAACATCAAACACAATAAAGAGGCGAGTGGAATGGAGCTGATTGCTATCTCCAAATGTAATCAAACCAATTCAGCCCACTAAAACACAGGCACACACTCTCTTAGTGCTCGTTCTCCACACACACACACACACACACACACACACACACACACACACACACACACACACACACACACACACACACACACACACACACACACACACACACACACACACACACACACACACACACACACATCAACACACCCTGTCCTAGTCCAAACCCAGACTAAAGGCCACACTCTTCCACTCATTTCTCAGTGCCTCCTCCTCGGTTCAGATCATTGGTCATGATGTGCTCACCATGTCCTTGGCCTGTGATGCACTTCGCTTTGCTGTGGTATAAGTGGTCGGCCATTTTACAAACATCCTCCAAGAGAACCTGTCAGTGAAGTTCCTATTCGGTCGAGCCAAGAACTGCAGCTTCCCATGACCCTCAGCTTTCATGGGTTAGGCTTGACCTACAGTAAACCCCAAAGATGACCTCTTGGAGATGCTCTAGGTTTTTGATCAGCCTGTCTGTTATGAATGAGGCATGAATATGATAATATCAGGCCATCTTAAAGGCTACTTATCATGCTCTGGAGAGCTCAGTGGCTCTCCATAATGACCTGTGTTCTCTGAGTTTGTGGATAAGAGAGATACAGCAAGAAGCAGAGACAGCCTCTATGTGTGAGTCAGAGATGAGCTTTAGGATAACTCTTCCGACTTGACAGTGAAAGGTGGATGATATCTGACACCAAAATAGGGGGTAGATGTCATTTTGTGGCCTGTGAAAAGCTGCCAAAGATCGTTTTGAGTTCAGGGACCTTGGACCCTGAATGTCATAGATTTGGTTGGAAGTTTATTTTCTTTGTCAGTTCAGTTTGCTGATTATGAAAATATCTGTGAGAACATCAGAGCTGATCAAATCTTCTTCTAGCTCTCTGATCATGTTTGAATTTGTTAGCGCTGTGTGCGTGTGTGTGTGTGTGTGTGTGTGTGTGTGTGGGGGGGGGGTTTGAGTGTGTGTGTGTGTGTGTGTGTGTGGTTGAGTGTGTGTGTGTAGGCATGCTTCCTCTTTGACAAGTAATTTTTTTTGGCTCTCCCATGGCAGTAGGCTACTTAAACAGAACAATCTGGTAAAGCTCACAGCAGCAACTCAATCAATGACATATGAAGAGGTTTGGAAAACAGGGTGGTCGGCTGACAGAAAAGAGACACAGAGATAAAGCCAGAGGGAGACGGACACAAACTGGAGCGAGAGATGAAGAAGCACGGACGATTCCAAGAGCGCTGAGAGGGAGAGAAGGCCCAGACTGAGAGACAGGAGACAAACACATAACAGAGCCAAATCACCAGTGTTTGATTCCTTGCTAAGACAAGCATGTTCTAAGTATCCAGGAGTGAACGGTACTTTCACTGGCCTTCTCTGAAAACACCATCACAGGGAGAGGCATTCCTTAACCTCTCACCTTTTGTAACTTGGCAACAACCAGCTATCATCTCCTATTGCCTTCCTCGGGAGATGGGAGGGGATCTGACGAGCATGACATCAATTTGTGGCCAGGGAAAATCAAAGCTCTGAAAACAGCGAACCCAAACTAATCTGTTATGGGTTTGGATTATGAGGTTTGGATTATGAGGTTTGGTTGAGTTGCTCGATGTATACAGGCAAGACATTTTGGAGGATAATTAAGACATACTATGCCCAGGGATAAGCCTACTGTATAATGTAATGAGTGACACCGATTATACACGGTAATACAGTATCTCATCGGTTTTGTTTTTAAACTGAAGCTAAGATAACCAATTGCTGGCTTTAGGGTCTTATTTAGCATTCAGGAATTTTCTCACGTAACTATGGTAACTACAGGTACTATATCAACTACAGTAACTGTGGTTAATATAGCAACTACAGCCAAAAGCAAGTAAACATTTCACCAAAAATTAGTTTTTCAGTATTACAAGTCAATGAAATGTAAAACGTTGTTTGAATTAGTGAGTCAAATTCAGATGTAGAAAAGAGGGCCTGATTGGTACTAGATTTTTTGGATGGCAATATTAGGGAGTAAAAACAATTCCAATATTGATATACTGACCGAAATTTGGTTATCAAATACTTGTGATAAAGCTTTGTAACAGTGGTGGGATGATTTACAGTTTGACAATAAACTCTATCGTGTTTGAAACAGTATTTTTTTTACTGGTAATTTAATCATTTTAAATAAATATGAATAAAACAACCCAACCATCTTTCTCTGTATTAGCGTCTGTAAAATGTTTTTTAATCTCTGACATATATCAGTGACAGGCCATTGTCAGCCTTTAAAAAAAAGCTCTGATCGTAAGACGTAGATAAATGAATTATAAAGAAAATTAGTTTTAGGTTACATGCTTATATTCCTTTATTTTCCATAACTGTGCGGTTCTTTGTTCAACCTAGATCAGATACGAATGAACAATTTGCAGAAGTTCTAGATTAATTTTCTGCTAGCATGGTGTTCCACTTTTGGTGTTAACCTCTGCACAGGGCCTCTTTCGCAAAGTCATATGAAACAGATTTACCTGACCAGGGCAGGCAGAGGAGAACTGCAGTGAGGGGAAGAGAATGAACAAGACAGAGCAGTGAAGAAGGGAGAGGGGGGAGAGAAAGGGTGATAGAAGATCCTCTGAGGGCACCAGCTCTGATTTCATCCAACCGCTGATGCTGACTGGCAGCCATGTCAAAAGCGAAGAAGTCAAACGATGCAGATTCTCAAGTTCATCTGTAGTGCACGACAAAGTAAAGCTTATTATACATGCTTTTGGAGGGCCAGGAATGTGCAGATACACATAGCCATGTACACAAACTCACGCATGGAGGCACACACAAAACCTACAGGCACAATTTGGAGAAAAAAAAATGTAGTTCGCTTTTGTGTTCTTGTATTTGTGCTTGTGATATACATGAACAAACAGTTCTTTATGATGAGAGAGTGACAGTCAGTATTTAATGAGAAGTAAAAATTTGAGGGCTGTTATCCACGCATACTGGAGAGTGGATTAAACATCATTACTGCTAATAGATCTTCATCTGGAGATTATCTCTGTGATGTACAGTTAAAGAGTCAGGCTTAGACCTGTGTTAGGACACAGGGCTCATAGATCACTGATCATAACACAGGAAGGATGATCACATGTTCTATTTTTGTGTGTGTGTGTGTGTGTGTGTTCAAAGTCCTATATGACTTTTACACGTCTAAATTTATGTAATGGTAAATTAGTTATATTTTTCCTTGGTTGAGGGTTTCTTCTATAGCTCAGTGAATACTGTGGTTAGTATCTGTAAAAAAACAAGATGTTCTCCATCTTCTCCAAAATTGTTCCCTGCTTTGCACGCTGTAAATATCCAGATTCAGACAAACAAAAAACAAGAGGCTGTGTCTTGACCAAAACCCTCATCACAAACCCCTTATTAGACACAATAAAGGGTTCACTGAATTTGACTGTGTTGTCTGGGGACCAACACATGTACATGCAACCACCAATTAAATAGTATAACTGAATGTTTGAACATGACCGCTAAAGTGAATGGTTCTTATTTACCCACTTTGATCATTTTGTGTTTCTCTTAAAACAATTTATAGCGACACTTATCTGTGACATCCGCAACATAGTAATTGATTTGGTTTATTAACTTAAGATCTTCTGGAACCGATATATTGTCCAAAGCAAGAATAAAGCTTCTTTTATTAAGTGTGACTTTATGAGGGGGCAGGTTTTACGATTTCTTAATTTGAAACTTGTTTAAAAAAATAAAAAAATTAAAAAAATAAAATCACATGATTTCTCAGTTTTATGCTTTTCAAGGTCTTCAAAATGCTGTATCTTTTCAGTATGGAGGGGTCACTCTAACTGCTCGTTTCTCTATTGCCACCATAAAACTGGTGTGTTTGATGACTTCAGTTACTACTTGGCCTCAATAAATTATGTGCTTTAAACATAATTGCTAAAATATACCGTAAGAACATAGTACAGTGTTAAAAATTGTCTTGCTTTTTGCAGTTTTTGAAACCATTTTTAAATGTCACCTCTGTTTGGCTACATATTTAAATGATGTAACATGTACTTCTGCATTTATTATAATATTTATTTATTTACTATATTTATTTGTCAAATAGCATTTTCACTTGAAATGCCCACCCCTGTAGGAAATGCATACATAAAAACATTTTTCAGAAGAAAACAATTTCAAACAAAGATGGGAAATCGTTACAAGATTGAACAAATAACCAAGCTGGTATTTTTACTTCAGACATGCTGCGTCACCCAGATAGTTTTTCATCTGGCCTTCGAATGAGAATTTATTGTGTTTGAGCAGTGTTGCCAGGGCAACTAGACATGTTAAGGGATCAAGACGCTTATAAGGAGAAAAAGAACATTGTCTAACACCCAGAACAGTTCATTCAAATTTTCCAATTGTGTTAACTCAACATTTGTTAAAGTCTTGAGTGAGGCAGGAAGACCACAGGCCTGTAACATTTCAGCGATGTTTTTTTTTTTTTTTTTAATCCATAAAAATGCTCCATTGTGTTTTACAACATTGCACTCCATTGTATTTTCATTTCATGTTTCCTCAGGTGGAATATCTAACACTGCCATTACATCACTCCACGAGAAAGTCAGTTGTGTCATCAATTGCATAGCAAGCTAAAACATACAGATTCATTGTAAATGCAGTTTTTGATGCAGCCACACTGGTTTTACAATCTCCATAAGGCACTGGGATGAAGCTGCAAATTATGTTAGTTTTATGTTTAAAATTCTTTGTTTTGACCTTTGTTTCATGCTTTGATTCAGGTCAGTTAGACACCTGACTCACATTACCTGGTGGGGTGTGTGTGTGTGTATGTGTGAGTGTGTTTGTGTGTGTGTGGGGTGATCAGTCTTTGGATTGAGTGGTCCTTGCCTGGACATGTCTTAAGTAATGTGTCTCAGTGACCTATAGAGGGAGTAGTTCCCCATGCTCTTGCACCGTCTCCTCTTTCCACCACAGCTGGCTGCAACACCTGCTCTCCAGATGTCTTCTTCCGCAAGAGGAGAAAATGAGCTCGACTTTCAAACTTTGCTGTTCTTTCTTACTGTCTCCCTCTCCCCCCTCTCACTACCCTAAAAAAGTGCCAAATGCAACCTTCTCCGTGAACTCTCCTCACCTTTCTGTTCTCAGCTCTTATTCGATGTCTCTCTCTTGCCTTCTTTTCCATGCTTAGATTATTTACATAAGTCCTTATTACACCCGAGCTGCTGCATGCACAGTTGAAATGAAGGAACTGAAACATCACCTGGTGACAGAGCGCATGGATGAGGCACAGGGGACCCTCTTCACGTCACTTTCTCCCACATGCCTTCTTCACCCTCCATATAGCCCCTTAAACCGACTGGGCTGAGGTATTTGTTTTTTAATCCCTCTTTTATACACTTCAGCGCCTAAAGTGCACTGCAACTGAATTGTGTGTTTAGTATATTTTTCTTTGGGGATAAAGGGAAGGTGGGAGTTGCCACACGCAAATGTTTTATGAGTCACATAATGGCTCAGAGAGAAAATTAGTCTTAACTTGAACAGTGGATAAAGTGCTACATGTGGGTTTCTGTTAAGCTGGCAAAAGGTAACAATGAGTTTTAGCAGCAGTCGGGGAAGTGTCCTGTGATTCGTGGTTGTTGGGGAGTAAAATCCTTTGCCTTTGGTGCAATTATCCCCTGTGTGTTTGTAGTAAATCTGCACGCATATTGCCCTGCCTTTGAAGACATCGCTACTTATCCCAGTAAGTTTTTGAGAGAAAACAGGGGGAGGGAAGGAAGAGAAGGACAGCGAGGCAAAGGGAGGGAAACACTTAAACAAGCGACAAGAGAGCTCTCAATTGTAGCTGATGATGGAAAGTTTGTGATGTTTTTTTATGTTTAAAAAAAATGCATTCTAATGTTCTAACAGTTGGGAAGTATGATGGGAAAAATAAATATAAAGTAAGCTACTAAAAGTGTTTCAGCAGATGTTGTATTTTTGGACTTTTCGGATTCATATAGATATTAAACAAAAATAATGGAGTATCCGATTATGATTTAAATTTATTTTTTATTTTTATTTACACCACCACAAAATGGCACGCAAATAAAGGGAAGCAGAAATGGCCAAAGGGAAGGCCAGGTCTTTAATATTTGTCATGAGAGGGAAGCCACAGGGAGGGTGTTTCCCTCTGGCCCATGGGCCGGTGCTGTGGTGACCGCTGCCTGCCTGCCGGGTCCGCCTGCTAGCGACGATGTTTTATCCCGGGAGCCTGAAATCTCTGGAAAAGATGAACTCCATTTGCCTGGGTTGGTTGACTCCTGGAAGCAGAACAGTCAAGTCAGCAGCGGATTGGCCCTGATTCTGTGCAGCTGCTCGGGGAGCGAGGACCACGAGAACCGCTCAGGGAACCGCGCGAGGAACCGCGCGGAGAACCTCGACATGTGTCATAGCCACAATTTACAGAGTTGTGTGTTGTGAAACAGATATATGATACCACGACACTTAACAAAGTTATTTTGGAAATGGTATATAAGTCCGACCAACTACGAGCTTGGCTGCGGCAACGTGGAGTTTCTCGTTAACGCTCTCTGCTATCGTTCACATGCAGTTGCAGTAATTTCAATTTAGTTTATGCACATCACACTGTCATGTCTTAAGGTCTTTTCAAAGAAACGTTTGTACCCAGACATGCATGGAACTGCTCTATGCAAGTCTACCACACTCATGTGTGTCGTAATACATTAGGCAAGCTGCAGCCTAAACATCCCTAAGCAGGACTTAAGCAGGATGTAAGCTAAAAAACTAAGTTACATTTTAATGCAGTTATTGTTTTAGCTCTGTATCAGTCAGTCCTGACAGTCTGTGGTTATAAATAATATATTCATACTGTTATGTAGCTGTTTGCCTCAAAAAAGTACATGTCCATTCGTTTTTCATTTCTTTTTTTGTTGTTGTTTATGAGTGCACCTGTATATTACAAGTGTTTTATGAGTGAGATATTAGTGTATCATCCATGTAATTTTTTGGAATCAAAAAGCTTACTGAGGTGAATGTGTGTGTTTGCACATTGTAATTTACAAAACATCTGAGACTTAAAAGAAAACAACTGAATATTATCCTTCGAACCTTGTAAAAGACAAAAAGCTCTCATCCATCGCTTATAGGATGCCGTACTCATGTCTGCCACAATGAACACAAGCTGTATTTGAGTCATGCTGTTGCTACATAAAAAAAAAACACAGCACAACAAAACAAAAGTCAAACAGCACACCGAATTAAAAAATAGCTAAATTGGCATTAGAACGGATGTATAAGACATCGCTGAGCTGATCCCGTAAAGGGGTCCAGACAAAGTATATGTCTTCACAAATCAGCAGTGTAACGTCACCGTGAAATTCTTATTAAGAAAAACATCAGAGAAGCACATGGACATCCATATGCATACAGTAAAAGAGAAATACATTCCCAGGAAGATTGATAGTGATTGTGGTGTACCATTGGGAGTTAGCAAGGCAGCTGTTCCTGATGTTTGGAGCAAATATTCCCAGGCCATCGTCATGATACACAGATACATAATGATTAGTATGGCCACACCGGCCCAATAAAAGTCATACTGTACACACACACACACACACACACACACACACACACACACACACACACACACACACACACACACACACACACACACACACACACACACACACACACACACACACACACACACACACACACACACACACACTCACACACACACACAGATGCATCCCCCCTCCCCTCCCCACAACACAACACAACACAACACAACACAACACAACACAACACAACACAACACAACACAACACAACACAACACAACACAACACAACACAACACAACACAACACAACACAACACAACACAGAAGGTTTCCCTGACATTCTTAGTGATGCGTGGAGCCTCATGCCCCCATCGCCATGTGTTGAACTATTGCAAGGGCAACCACATCAGGGTCCCACCCTGCTCACCCACAGCATCAACACACACACAAACACAAGCCCTCACACATACTGAGCCTTTTGTTACACAAATGTGATACAAATGAACACTCACACAGACACAACTTCTCTGTACATGTTTCCTCAATATACGCAGATAAACTCCCAGCCCACATAAACACACACTCATACAACAGATGCATGCTCGACCTGACCATCACACATATGGAACCATGCAGGGGTTCAAACAAAAAATGTTTTTTCAACTAAGAAATATTTTGCTGCCTGAATCTGGTTGATGTTCCTGTGGTTTTGGTTGGTTTTAGAAATTTGTGGAAATCTAAAAAGAATGCTATGGGAAAGTAATGCAGCAAGAATTTGAACTGGCATCAAAGAAAAACATTAAATACCAATTTTCAAATGTTTTGTGTATTTTCCAGCTTTTGCAGCTACTCTGTTGTAGATCTATTTCTAGGTTCAGTGACAGAATTGCTGTAATAGATGGTTTTCATTTAATGGACTTACAGTATCATCTAACTCAAGAACACAATGTGGTTTAAAAAAAAAAAAAAATCAATTTTATATTATTAGGGCCTGAGCACCGATGGTGCAAAAGCCCAATTGTTATCCAAGGAATTATTATTCTTTTCATTCCTTATTTTTTCTCCACAAAGAACTGCATTTTTGGAGACTTTATCATAGTGAAAAACTCATGAAAGTTGGTATACACATCTCTCCCGGTGAAAAATGTTGTATTTTTGTGGAGTCGCGAGTGGGTGTGGCCAAATGGCTCGCTAGTGCCCCCTAAAGAGATGCCCCGGTGGCTACATTTACCTACATGCACGAAATTTGGTGGACGTGTATCACACCGAGATGTACAAAAAAGTGGATAGTATATATACATGTTTTCAAGGGGGTCTGCAGTGATATTACATATATTCCTGTAATGTGTAGTGTATGCAAAACGTTTTCAATTTCTCCAAATGTTTCAACTTCATTAAAGTTGAATCACCATCAACAGGCCAAGGTGGAATTTGAACCATTAATAGCAACCTTGGTGAAGTAGAATTTTTTACCTGTTGAGTTAACCAGACTGTCCGTTTGCTCGTGAAACACTTTCTCCTGCCGCGACACATTCTCCGACACCGGAGATAGTCCAGTGGTCTACGATGCTGCTGGAAATGACATCACGAAGACACGGGTGTGAACCCAGCTCAGGTATTACACATGATTCACGAGGGTGAGTCCCCTTAATAAGCCACACAGTTACTGGAGAGCAAATCACTCTAAGGGTAACAACAAACCAAAGGTCAACAACAATACAAAACTCAAACAAAAAAAAGATCCCCCAAAAGAAACTTTTTTGTCGTGTTTTGGACAACACGCTATAGTATTACTTTTTTTTTTTATTGTATTTCAGACGACATGCTATAGTTTGGCTTTCTTTTCATATTTTGGACGACAAGAGGCCCCCGACCCACTGGTTCCCCGACGTGCAGCATGTGAGGCCCCGCATATCACTGCTTGCAGTTTTAATTATCTATTGTACTTGAGATCACTGTTTTTGGAATATCTAAGTATATTTAGGTCAATGGTTTTATATGATATTTATTACATAATTAGTGTGATTTTATCCTCAAGACATGGCCCATTAATCATCAAGCATCACAGAAATATACTTAATATTTTTACACGTCTATCTTTAGTATTTATGTACATGTATTTATTCATGATTAACAATAGATTTCTTTCTCCAAAATGCCAAACTGTTTTGTGACTCTTCAGAGTTAATGCAAGTGTTTTCATCTATGTTTATGTCCCAGTAATTTCACTAAATAGTTTAGATATAAAAGAGCATGGTTATTCAATATCAGGCTCTAAGGACCTCATAAGCACCTAAAGCTCAAACCACTTCAGAGTCCCAGGCCCTGAACTCTTTTTGTGAAGAGTGATGGTGACCCTCTTTGACCCTGTAGAGGACCTGCAGGGGTCATACCTATTAGAGTAGTTATAAGCTCTTTCTAGTATTCTTTCTGTCTGTAATTAAAGTAATAATTTACTTGCTGATGGTGGCAGGGTGTTAATGGTGGCTTTATGGGGCCTATAACATACAGGTGTGGCCTTTGAGCAGAAGTTGCTCTATTATTGACAGTATTCTCAGACTTTTGTTTTATTTTTTATTTTTTACAAATAATCCAAATACATCAACATAGATAAGAGAAGTTAAAATTTTTCATTGATTAAAGTCTTTCAAGATGGAATCATAGTTTTTTGATTGTTGCTCAACAGATTATTTTCACTGAAATTTTGACTTTCCTGCTATATTAACATTGTGTAGTCTAGAGTTACAGAGAAGGAATGAAAAACATAGTAGAGTTACATACAGCACAAGTGTCAAAAGAAACTGATGAGCAGTGTTGACAGTAACAATGGCTTGATGACAAATGATTAAATAGGTGATGCATACAGTAAATTGATTCATTTGCATGGTGGTTTGCTTTAGTTATTAGCATGTTTGTGCTGCACACATGTTCCTGAGATATAGATATTAAACTTCTGCGTCTGTTCTCTGGCAGTGGTCCAGGAACAAAGCCCCACTACACTGATGGTAGCTAAATGTCAGGCCAGTGTGAAGTGGAGTAACGCTGACTTAATGGAAATATTGACCGAGTTGTCAACGTCTCACCGCGCAGTCTGGACTTCTTGTTCACTCGATAAAACCTTCCCATGATACCATGTGTGCACACATACGCACACACAGCCATGATCACATTTTCATCAGCGTTTCTGTCTTGTATGGTTGCTGTGGCAATGAGCGGCCTTCATTTCAACCATAACCAACCCTCTCAGAGATCCAAGACCAAAAAAACATCATGATAACCAGTGACTGTATATTTTAGAGACCGTCAGCTTTGTTCTTCTTTCCAGTCTGATGATTTAAAGTTTAAAATAACACGGGAAAATGAGAAAAGATGGAAATTACGCGAGATGGCTGGCTCATGGTTGATGTTTTTTTTTTTTTTACTCTAAGTTATAGCACATTTTTTTTTCAAAAGAAGGCCTAAATGAGATGTTGTGATTCTCTTAGTGTCACTGTGTCAAACTAAGTTGTGAAATGAACACTCAATCTGAAACATAAAATGTAATTATCATGTTTCCCTCATATGAAAGGAAGATAAGTCTACTTACTTATCTTCATTTCCTGGTCATTTTCAACTCTTCATTTTGTGTAAAAATGTTGACCAATCAAACAACTTTGATTAGAAATAGGATAATGGTTAAAAAAAACAACAACTCTAAAGCCATTTAAACAGTTTGGTCTCTAGTTGCGTCAAAGTCAGCTACAGTAACTCAAAACAGCCAAAAAAAATAAATAATGAAAACTTCACCCTTTGGAAAATTGTTTCATTCACTCTGCTTTTAAGTAAGCTAACGTTCCTCAACCAGCTAAGTAGTTTTGGTGCCACATAAACAAATTGTTATTGTGTGATATGTAACCCAAACCATGATATTTTCCTAAACCTAACCAAGTAGTTTTGGTGCCCAAACCTAACCAAACTCCAATCTTATCACAAAGTTAGCCACATGTTTGTTATTTTTGCTGTGACAACGACGGTCTGGTATGCCTGTCGCAAATGCGCAGGAAGCAGTGGTCACTAAAACTCGTGTAACTTGTCATAATAACTCGTGAAAGTTATTGTTTTCCGCAGCTCCATTGCACCCTGTTGGTGTGCAACAGGAAGAGTCATATTTCATTGATAATGGCCTCTTGAAACTATGATTAGGTTTATTAGGCCCTTACTCACCAATGTATTTGGGACAGATGTGATGACAACTGCCTGTACAATAGTCTGACAATAATCAAACCAGATCGATGTAAGCGGGTAGATTGTACTTCCTTCAGGGCCGTCGATGCGTCATGAGAATTTTGGATTGGCCGTAACGATAATGAATGTAACCAAATTCCTAAATTAGTAAGAAACAGAGTTGATTGACACAATTTTGCTCATGAGAATCCTCACCCTGTAAAGCTCTATCCGCCTGCACACCCAGATTTACGGGAATGGGTTCACCGTGTTTGGTCAACATATGATGAAAGCACAGCCTAATCATGATGTTTATGTCAGTCAGAAGTTGTAAATCAATTTGTCGAGTCTTTCCGTGCGTTTGGGTGAGACACAAAGCAAGCAAACAAGTTGCTGTGAGAAAAGACTTTAAAGAGATCCTTCCCTCCGTCACAATCATCTGGGTACAATTGTGTAATTACGGCTAAGTCCTGTCTGAAGGGATGTTAAACACTCCAATAATAATGCTTCAAAATTAAGCTATTCCCGGCCTGACTCCCCCTCTTCTCTCCCCTTCATCCAATCTTCAGGAGCCACACAAGAAGCTTGTGAGTGCAGGAAATATGGTTGCTCCCATTGAGGCAAGCGGGACCTATTTGACCTTTGACCTCACTTTGTGACTGGCTCGAGAATGGTGACTCAACACAGATGCACAGAAACACTTACCGTAACTCAAGGCTCTTGTTCCCGTAACATTTCCAAATAATTGAGACAGCTTGTAACTGTGTGTAGCTGCTGGAGATGCTGGATATTGCAGGGCAGCCGTGAGAGTTTTATTGGAAAAACTAATGAAAAACGCGACTTGGTTTGCATAGAATCATCTGGTTTAAAAAAAAGAAAAAAAAAAAAAGAAATCGATGGATAAGAAACATTTAATGAAACACAGCTTTTAGTGATCTTTTTTCTAGCGTGCAGATCAGAACTCCTTCAGTGGCTCTTGAAAACAGTTTACAAAACACAAACATCCATTTAACAAAATGCCGGTAATATTTCTCTTCAGTAAAAAGGGTGAATGCGTCATCTATTCTTACAGACCAGTAATCTCAGCAGAAGAAATGACTCAGCTAACATAACTATAGAGATTTCTTCTCGTTTTCCTTCAGCATGTTATGACTGTGTTTTTAAGTGTGGACTACAAGTGGCCATGCATGTGTCTGTGTGTATATAAATGTGGGTCATTCAGAAAATAATTTTCTCTTGATGCCTAAAAGTGACAACCACCCATTCACCTGATCTGGGCGTCAACCTCACTCTATTATTTAGTTACAGCAATTAGGCTACCCCCTCAACACAGGCCAGTGTACATTCCTCTTCTGACTCTTTAGTTGTTCGGCCTCTAAGAAGCTTCTTTCTTTCTTCTTTGGAGGCACTGTATAAATGTTATTAAGAAAAACAGCAGCTGGTTAGCTGATCAGTGCTCTAAATAATATAGCTAAACAGAGTGAATATTTGTTATTCTGAAGGTTTTCTGAAATGCAGTGTCATCTTGGGACACGGGCTGATTGAATCATAAAGCACATGTGGTGTCCCACCAGACAGAAGCCTGTGACTCATTTTGGCTCTTGGTTAATGGCTTAACATCTAGTGGGTTGTTCTTTGTCTTTGCTTTTCATCATCAGTATTTAAAGTGCATATCATCCGTAGATTTAATGAAGTCCATGTATTTCCCTTTAACCACTTGTTTCATTCATGGCATGAGCAATTTCATGGCCTTCTCCACTTTTTGGAAGAGTAAATATCGAGCTGTGGTATGCCATTAAAATAGTAGTCACACTTAACCTGCTTGAGCCATCTCTGGCACTCAGTTGAAGTCATATAGAATATACAAACATGTCTTTTTTACTTTCAAGTGCAAATTCTTTTTATAAAAATCTTGTATCTATTTTTGTTTTTAGTACCCAAAAGAGTTAATAAATGCAGGACTTAAACAGCCATGTGAATATCACATGAAAAAAAAAAAAAAAAAAAAAGGATTTCTCCTTACTTCCCCTCCCTAGTAGCTCAAACGGCTACTGATTAACAACATCCTGATCGTGTGTGTGTGATCAGTTCTGGTGGGGGACGACAAGATGATTGCTTTGATCTTACTATCACCTCAAATGAACACATGCAGCTGGCCATGGTGTGTGTGTGTGTGTGTGTGTGTGTGTGTGTGTGTGTGTGTGTGTGTGTGTGTGTGTGTGTGTGTGTGTGTGTGTGTGTGTATACTATATGTGTGGGTGTGTGTTGTATGTATTATGTTTCCCATTTCTGGAATGGAGAAATTGAGGTCAGGTAACAAATGTAGGATGCCACAAGACATTATCAAAGCATTCAGGTGCATTAATCAAACAAACAATGTTTTATGTAACTCATGGCAACACAGAGTCAGGAGTACAGATGCAGAAAAGTTTATTTGCCCATGACTGTTGCTGTTCTGTTAGTCATATTAAGTATTTTTTATAGTTCTGTATGTTCAACTTGATTTTTACCCCAGTGATTCAGCAGTTATATATACAAATATACAATTATAAAAACATTCATTGGTTCTCACAGTTTAATAATAATGAGAATTTTAGGCCTATGTAAAAATCTTTTTGCTGGCAGTGCCAACCTATTGCAATGTAGAACATTTATTGCAGAGCAGATATTACACTGCTTTCTTTATATAGACATAACCATAGCCCTGCCCAATGCTGAGAGAAAAATGCATTAGGACAAGGAGTAATTAATAAATGTTTCTGAGAATTACACAGTCAGCTAAAGATGGCAGCCACCAAGATAACTGAAGGAGAGATCAGAGAAGGGGAGAGGTGGACGGAGTTGAGTCTGGTTCTGAGGTCTATAGAGGAGGAAACCACAGAGAAAACCTATGCGGCCAAAGCATCCATCATCCTCATGTTACTGCGATGGGAAGAGTTTACTGACCTCACCAGCAGATGTGCAGTCTGCTGGCTGGGATGGGCTTGCCAGGGTTGGGCAGGGAAGAGTTGGACGGTTGAATTTACACTGATATTCCCATATAAATTCTTGCATGGTCACTTGGCTTGTATGTTTATCATGTATATAAATGAATGGTCATTTAGATATGCGCATAACTGAATGGATTACTAAAATACTAGTGTTGGACATGAATATTGACTTGGTTGAGGTTGCCTACAAAAGCTAAAATATGTCAGAAACACAGCTAGCTGAAGCTAATAAGCTTGGGAGATGATGTGGCAAAGGGAAGGAAAAGATCAATGGGGCAATGGGATTTGTAATCCAGAAAAGTAGGACTCTTTTTTTTTTTGGCAAAACCTACCTGACATGACTTCCGTTCTAACTTTGACTACCTCTCCTGGTATCAGTAACAACATTTCAGTCTGAATAGTGTGTCCAACCAGTTGGTAAATATTGAGTTATCACCACAACTCTCTCCATGTTTTTGCTTCTGAACTTTCTCTTCAATATCGTCCTAATATTCGTATCTGCTGTCATCTCTCACCTTGCAACATCCCCCCAAACTCCCTTTTAATTTTTTTTTAACACAACATTACACTCTCACCTCTCTCCTGGAAAATCCCCTGAGTTTAGCAGTAGCACCAGGAGCTGCAACAGCAATGTTGGGGTCACACTGGTGAGGGGGAAGGCACGCCACTGGCAGCTGGCCTACCACATTAGAGGACTTTGGTGGATGCATGTGTGTATGTGCATGTGTGTGTGTGAGTGCGCTCGCATGTGTGTGAGAGCATGCATGTGTGTACAATAATAAGAGCCCTGCTGTCTGTCAGCCACAAGGCAGCAGCTGCTCAGGCCCACAGATTAGAGGCTTGCACTGCACTGGATGCCCTTAGTGAGCGGTTAGATGGATGGATGAACGAACGGATAAATGGATGGATGGACGGTGGCGAGAGGTTGGGAACTGAAATCTTTGCAACTCTTAAACACAATTGCTACACCTGCCAAGCTTTGGATTCTCGCACTGCAAGAACGCTGCACAGCAAAAATCACACCCTATGAAATTCATTCAGTTTTGATTTCTTTAAACGCTCAAATTCCTAGTATTCTTAAACTTTTTGTCTTCTCACAGATGTCAGAATTCATTTATTTGTTTTTTATCTAAAAAGTGTATGTGATTATGCACTTTTCCCCCTAAGCCCACACTTATGGCTGCCAGACAGCAGGTGGAGTTGTTGACATTGGGACAATTGGGGCCACGAACACTTAACGGAGTTATATTTTATAACAATAACATTTTTAACTGCGTAACTTTTTTTTTTTTTTTTCACAAATTTCCTTTTTACAATTCAACTGTTTTTTTTTTTACAAAGCCATGTACATTAAGTATGTCAATGCCATTTTTCATCTTTTTGGCTTTTTAGTACTCTTTGTTTAGAGTAATTTTCCAGTTACATTTTAATGAGTCTGTCCTGCACTAAACATGATAATGTCCCCTGGGCTGATTTGGTTTGTACATCAGCCTGAAACAATGACCCATTCTATACTACTTCTAAAAAGGTGTAATTTCTGCTCAGAGAATTCCTCTCAAATGACTAAACAAGCCCACAGAAGTTTAATAAATGACTCATTTCACACATAGCAATATAATTATTAATAATTAGAGCTCTTTGGATTCCGCAGGTCAAATCAGTTCACGTGTAATGAAAATCTATCCTTTTTTCAGATATTAATATACTATAAAAAGGGTAATTCATTTAAAGGGCCCATCTGCCTTTGTTGGCGAAGCAAACTATTACAATGTCACCTAGTACGAAAGACGTTTCGTGGCTTATTGGATGTTTGAGCTTGTCGACACAGATGTAGTCTTATTTTGATTTCCTGTTGAATACTCTGAGTAAAATCATCTTTACAGACAATAACAAGACCCACAAATAGGGCTGGGTATCGTTCAGAAGTTAATGATGGTTAACTGATGGTTCGTGAAAAATTCCCTTTTTTATACCAATTTTACAAAACCCATTTTAACAAAAAGAAAATTTGATGAAACATTCCAATGCATATCTTTACTTTTCATGCAGTTTGGAGTAGAGTTTAATCCAGGCTATTTTCTGTCGCTACAATTTAGAGTTTTGGGTCACATGCTGACTATTAATAGACACTACAATTTTACAGATGTTCCCCCAGATGCTGCAATTTATCGATGTTTCCTAAACACCTCACATACAGGCTTTTACCCCACTCAGTTACGACACCGCACACAACATTTTATTTATAAAATAGTGAAATAAGGATTTACCCAAGTTAAAACTGAATAAATTTGCTATTGAATAACAACACATTTTTTGATACTAGATATTATCGAAGCAGTTTGGTCGGTGCCATAAAAGTATCGAGGTGTGGTACTCAGCCCTACTCACACAGACCATAACTTACTTTCCTTTAATGAGTAAAGTAGAGTTGTCATTTTGTTTTGCTGTTAATTTTGTTGTTTATAAAAATGCTCCTCTTCCTATGTATTAGTTACAACTTTAACTGTTTTGAAGATGAAGAGAACTCTACTGGAATCTAAAGTCTGGATAATCACACAACAATTGTTCCTCTAGTTTGGCTTTGTCATCATTCAAAATGAATTCAGTTTGGTTGCCAGCAACACAAGAACCTCTATGAAAGAATAGATGTCTTCCATATAACCCACCTGTGCATAGAATATGTTTTAGGGTGGAATTCCCCTTTAGGCGGGGGCCATCATTCATGTACCAGTGAGGCTTCCCCTCCTTGTCCTCTGTTGTGGTTTCTCTAGGTGAGATGAAGGCTATTGCTGTGACACTGGGAGCCAGGCACACGCTTAAATGCTTCTCCTCTGTGTCTGATCTCTTTGTTCCCTAAACTCTGGAACGCACGTATATGTGTGGAAATACATAAACGCCAATGACTGAATGCAAGACTCTGCAAGCACACACACACACACACACACACACACACACACACACACACACACACACACACACACACACACACACACACACACACACACACACACACACACACACACACATACACGCCATTTGTTGATCTCTGAAACAGTATACTCTTAATGTCATAACCCCAATAAAAGCACGTCGCTCCAGATGTCAGGTGTGTGTATCATGTAGAGGGCTGAGCACATAAAATTAATGCTTACTCACTACATCAGAGATAATTCTCAATTACCTCACACACACGCTCGCAAACACACACACACACACACACACACACACACACACACACACACACACACACACACACACACACACACACACACACACACACACACACACACACACACACACACACACACACACACACACACGTCACCTACAGCCAGAAGGTATATTCATGTCAGCGGTACTGAGGTGGTGACACACCACCAATGTTTGCCTCATACACAAAGGAATGTTGTTCATAAGACATTTGGTGCAGGTGAGGATGTAACCTGGTCAAATATTATGTCATCATGTTCAGGTACTGGTGGTGAAGAATGGGATTGATTTAAAACCTATTGTTTCACACTCAACACACAATGCTAACAAAGGCTGACTCACAGTGACATAGAAGTACACTCATTGAAGTATAGTCTCACTTTACTTTAAGATTTAAAAAACACAATAACTAAAAATAGTTAATCCTCTTGGATTTGGTGCCGAGTTGGCTGCTACATGGATTACCAACCTGTTCTCACTCTCTTGGCGTGTACAGTATATCTCAAAGTCCTTTAGTTTGAGGTAGTTTTAAGTACCCAAAGTACTTTGTTAGGTTTAGAAAAAGATCACTGTTTGGGTCAAAATAAGTTCTTTACTCATGCAAGTAACTCCATATATGTCACATAAATTACATTCAACTACATTATGTAAATTAAATATGTTAAATAATGTTACTTGTGGATGTTACTTAAAAGAATTCTGCATTGTCCAACATATTGTTGATCCATCCAACCCCTGCTCTATATACGGGCTTTCACACTTCTTATTTCACCTACCTGACTGTGCTGTTTGAATTGGGTAGTCACAGGCACCTTGTGCACATCAATGAGATACAACCAGGCTTTGACAAAACGGCATTGTTTGACGCCCTGGGAATGAGAACGTGCTAGGATTATTTTGAAATTACAGTCATTATTCCCCACAGCCTGGATTCATGACCAGTGGCCATCCATCCATCCATCCATTATCTATACCTGCTTTATCCTGAACAGGATCACGGGGGGGGGGGGCTGAAGCCTATCCCAGCTCACTTTGGGTGAAGGCAGGGTTCACCCTGGCCAGGTCACCAGTCTATCACAGGGCCAACACTTATTGACAGATGGAAACGAAGACCATTCACGCTCCTCCATTCACCTAAGGGCAATTTGTAGAACCACCAATTAACCTGAGATGCATGTTTTTGGATGGTGGGAGGAAGCCGGAGTACCCGGAAAGAACCCACGCAGGCACAGGGAGAACATGCAAACTCCACACAGAAAGGCCCAGGCCCGGATTTGAACCCCAAACCTTTTCGCTGTGAAGAGACAATGCTAACCACTGGACCACTGTGCCACCATGACCAGTGTGACTAGTCAAATTTTGTTGTAATAATACACTCTATATAGAGTCCTAATTTTCAGTTTTAGAAACAGATATGTGCAGCTAAAAGCCAGCATTATGTGACTGAGATGTAACTGCATATCTGATTAAATAAACATATGAACCTTAGTAACATTTGTCAGCCATATATCTACATTACTGTAGGGCAGAGCATGTGACTATAAGGAGGCCTGAGGGGGATTGGCTGTTCAAGAATTTGACTTCAAAACCAGTGTCAGAAAACAGGTTTGCATCCTGTTGACTTTTTTTTAATATATATTAAATCATGACCCCAATCTTCCTCGTATATGTAGTGAGCTGTTTTAATTGTCTAATTTCAATTATAATATAACCATATTTCAGTTACCTTGATGTTTCTTTGACCATAACATGTGTTTAGTTGTCCAAAAGTAGACCTACTGTACTGCACTTTAATTTTAAACTTTTTATCGTGTGGTAGTTGCCATTGCCATGTCCACAATATCTTGTTAGCCGGACATTTGCCTCCAGTACTTATCAGCTGCATGTGAACTCACCTGTTATAACCCGTATGTTATAAGATTAGATATATTGAGAAAATGATTTAACCAAGCATCTAAAATGCTGTAATGTATTGAAGCACATCAATCGGTGCTACATTAAACAACTCCCCATTGATTGTCTGACAACATTATACTAGTGCATTACTAAATCCTTAAGATACGTGACAACATAAATGCAGGGTTGTATTAACCCTTGTAGTTGTTATGTCATTCAAATTAAGCAAAATCACAATTGAAGGCCACACATAGTTTGTTTCAGACATAATTCTCTAGGTGGTGAAAGCATTACACTCTCCTTTTTAGAAAACACTTATTGTTTGTTAACACAACAGCTCAACTCTTCCTGTCATTCCAGTTTCAAACATTCATTTGCAAAACGCTTAGCATTGGCCAAGGAAAAGTGTGCATTGAAGGTCAGAAGAGAAAAAAAGTATTTCCATATTCAGTCCCTTATGGTGTGCACTATAGTCACCATCATTAATGACCATCCTAAACAAGACAAACACTGTGTTTAAAAGTCTCTGCTACTTGTGGCCTCAGGTCTCTTTTGCTGGGAGGTCTCTGGTCTGCAGAAATGCATACTTGGAAAATATTGTATATGTGTGTACATGCACATAGATATGCAACCACACACACCCGCCTTCAGCATGGGGCAGGTTTGAACACTGTGGTAGCAGGGAAGCCATGGCACTCCCCTCCTGACATGTTCAAATCTGTCCTCATCACTGATTCTCCACTTAATCTGTACCTGATCACCTCTGTCTGTCACATTAAAAAGAGAAGGGAGGGGTGGCAGAGAGAGAAGTGATGCATTGTGTTCTTCCATTTTTTTTTGGCCAGTTATTTCACTTACATGTGATCAATAAAGCACCTCTTGAAGTTAAGCTGGAAGAGCATAGAACGGCACACGTAAGTGGGGGTGGGGTAGGCTATGACATGAAACAGGAGTTGAAAACTTCAGTCACACCTGTAAAAAACAGAAGGTGAAAGTTTTAGGCTACATTCCTCTCACTCTTCCCTTTAGTTAAACACATGGAATGTACTGTATGCTGTATGTGTGAAAAACATTGAGATGCTGTGTGTACATGTTGAAGAGGTAGCAGTAAGAGAGAGGCTTGGGCATATAACTAAAGGTAATGTCTGTTTCTGTTGGCCAAATGTTTGCAAATGTGAATTTATTTCAATTTTAAAACAAACTGAGAGAGCTCAGTGATTGGCTATTTCTCAATGACAGATGTACAGAGTGAACTGTATAATCTCTTCAATACACACAGTTTAAATAGTTTGAGTACAGCCAGTGTCTATGTGTAAGCAGAAAACTAGAGGGTAAGCCCACAGTAAGTGCAAGAAAGCCTGGTGATCTAGCCTGTTTGCGGCACATCTACCCCAGTTGTGCCACTGTCTGCAGGCAGGGTTGCCCTGTGGGCTCACGGGTGAGAGAGAGGAGGAATGGACAGGAGGGAATGGAGGATGGAAGAATGTGAAGAATGAAGAGTGAGCTCAGCCTGGCAGGTCTGTGCAAAGACAGCATGCTCTATGTAAGGTAGTAGAAATGGCCTCGGGATACTTCTTTGTCTCTGCCTTCACACAAAGAACTTGCTACTGATTAACCTTCATTTAATCAACTCTCACACCCATTTTAAGACAGTATCTCGGCCTGTAGCTCTCTGAGTTCAACTGTCAAAAAAACAAAGCAAGTAAAGCATCTGTCTCAATAGCACTAAATATATTTAAGAACACCCTTACAAAATTTACAAAAAGAAGATTACAGGAGAAGATACACTGTTTTGCCATCAAACCAGATCATTACAGTAACTTGCAGAGTCTTCTAACATGGCTATTTGCCAGCAGCTCCACATTCAGTTAGGTATATAACTGTTTTCGTGTCGTGGTTCAGTATATTCATGGTATAGCAAAGAAAATACAAGAAAGGCTCAAAAGTGGCTCTTTGGCCATAATTCTTACTGTTGCCTACAGACTCTTACGCTGATATCTGTCTGTAGAGATTACATGGACCTGTGACCAATTTGTCACACCAAAAAACACTGCAGTCTGGCAAATGGCCATCTTGGCAATAATCTAATGGATTGTCAAACTCCGCACTCTTAAGTGCATTCATGATTCAATGAAAAGTTCTACCGACAGACAGATATCACTACTTATCAGAACTGATAAGCGAAAACATTCCAGTTAGCAAGTAACGGAAACTGTGAACTTTGATTCCAGTGTGACTGAATTGTTTAATTTGTTGGGGAAGGGAGTACATAGCTCACCAGCTATCGAAACACCCTCTTGGTGGAGCCGATTCCGCTTATCATCATTGTATTTTCCCCAAAACACGTCCCATTACTTGGCAGCAGCCTACTGATTTTGATTAGGTGTTAGTGACTCAAGAACCCTCTGGACTGCCTCTAACTTCTCACAGATGTAATAGTGTTGTTGCTGTAAAGTTTGGACAATTGGAGGAGCCCCAAAATGTAAATTCTTAGACGTGCTGACATAGCCATCAATTCTTAAGTATTTTTGTGAGTGCAGCCCCTAATATTTAGCTGCTATGTAGGTTTCTTTAAAGTTCTCATCAAGGCTATGGATACAGCTGAGAGCAGTTTTGGTAATGACCATGATTGTGGCCAAGGCTATAAAGTTGATGATAAAGATTTTGACCTTCATTGCAACGGATAATTGGAATTCCATTGCTGCATTAAATCTCCAACCCAACTGCTGTAATGATACTGTTCTAAAAATGGTCAATTTGTTTCATCTTTCCTAAGCAGTACCTGTACCCTAATGAAGAACTGAACTAGTACAATTTAAGGTTTTTAATGTGCTACAATGAATAAAATGTAATCATAACACATCATACATTATAACACAAAGCTAATAGTCTATTTGCACTGTCTATGATGACACGATGAAAGTTACATAGTATAGCTCTGCTTCAACTAGCACAGGCAACTCACGCACTTAATCCAAATAGTGCAAAATATGCAATTTATGTTGAATGAGTCAATCAGGCTCCAACTCAGATCCACCCAGTTTCTCGAACTCCTCCGCTAATCCTTAGCATCCATTATAATGCTTTGATGCATTACAGGTCGCCAGAGACTAAAATGAAGAATTACAGAGCTACAAATGAGAAATTACTGACAAAGCCTTTTGGCTCCCCACTTGTTTTCAGATCTCTACAACCATACACACCCTTTCTCTGAGGTTTAAAGTCTGGTCTGGTTAGAGGCCGTGGGTTGTAGTCTACCACGGGTCAGTAGAAGTTAAGAAGAAGGTAGGAAGTGGATTGGAGAAAGGACATAAAACAACCCTCTGAAGATCGGAAGATTAAAGGGTACCACTGCTTGTCCCTCGTTGTGTTATTAATCCTGAAATTACTAATTATACTGTCTTAGATGTTTGAAGGCTTGGTTGATGATGCAGAAATTTAACTTGTTTGGGGCAGATAGCTGATCAAAGCAGGACAGGCGCCTCGGTCATAAAGATGAAGGCTGTAAACTGAGAAACATACAAAGAGATAGGCAGAGAGAGAAGTGTTCACTGTACATGTATGACATGTATGAGATGGCAAAAAAAAAAGAGTAAAATTATCATAATTTCTGTCGAATTTAGAAGATGTGACTGCCCTATTAATGTTAATTCATATCATCAGTTTACGGAAATTTAAAGAACTGACAAGAAGAGGATTTTTTACTTGAAGTAAAGACCAGTTTGTGTGTGTCAGGAGCGGTGGCCAGGGGAAAGACACCTGTGATTACGCCAAGATTTTCCAAGTCTGGCATCACTAGCCTCAGAGAGCATTGAACACAGAACCATCACCAGTTACTTGAGGCTTGTTGTTTTTCTTGGCACGTTGCCTTTCCGTCTCCCCTTTCAATATGCCTTAAACTTCTATTTGATTCCTCCACCAAATGCACTTTTCGTCATATGAAGATTTAGTTTACTTGGATAGTTCATAGACAGAGTTTTTGTTTTAAGAATCTCTGCAACAAGTGAAATGTTATTAACTTGCAGTCAAAATTATAAGAACAAGATTGAAAAATACATGAATTTTACATTTCTAAATGAATACATAGATTTTATCACGAACATTACTTCCAGTGCCAGCTGCAATCGACATACTTGTGCTATATGACTATGGAGGTGTAATGAACAGAGGAACATTACCACAGGCGTGCATGTTGCCAATCAGTCACCGGTGTTCATGGAGAGTTCGCTGTTCTACACGTCCATGATTCCTAATTGGTAACACATCCATGATAATTTATCATTATCTATAAACATTAAGAGTCACGAAAAACAGTGAAGAGAAGAATGTTGATGGAGACTTTCATGATGTCTGTACTTCTCTCACTGTGATGATTGGCATGGTGGGTGGAAAAGGCAACTCTAGAGAATGCGTGACAGATGAGAAAAGAATGCAGGGATAAAAGGCCAAACAATGGCCCAATAGGTTTATTCCTTTGTTTGGCGGCAATAATCAAGATATCAGGCAACCTTAGACGTTGTTTGAAAGTGGGACAAGACCTCAGAGGTTAAAGGAATAGTTTTGAGAAATACGGTTATTAGCTGTCTTGTCGTGGGTTAGAGAAGATTGATCCCACTCTGTTCCCCTGCTCTGTGCACATCATGGTGCTGCACACAGTTCACACAAAACAAGAGCAGTCTCTGAAGTTTTTGACCCATTCTCCTATTTATATATTTTAAGCAATCACGGTTGTTTCGTATTACAAACATGAATGGGCAATGGCTTGACTACAAATCTTTTTACCTGCTCCGAAGGGGACGATTATTGAGCAATGCAGTGAACTGAAATAGGGTGTTCTCAATCTGCATTTTTGTTCTTGCACACTTACAAAACATCATCAGCATTTGTCCAAGTACTGTTCTAATTTGAAGTCCACATAATGCCAAGTACGGTCCAATGCGGACTTATACTGTGTTGAGCTCTAAGTGCAATATTTCAATCAGTTGTATGTGCATCAGCAAGGTCTACTGATGCACATAAGGTTCTTCCTGGGGAAAAAAAAACACTCGACCAGACGGGTTAGCTCTTTTCCATATATAGCCCTTTTTGTGAGGAAATGCTTGACCCTCGGTGATCAATATTTTAGAAAATTGCTCCTTGTGTCACTCCCCATCTCCCAAGCTCACAAAGAAGTGATTGTATTATGTGTGCGTGTGTGTGTGTGTGTGAGGCTTGAGTTAAAGTGATTTCGTCAGCAGGCCCATAGCATTTCTGTTCACCATCTCATTCCCTGTCAGGCTTCGAGAAAGTGGAACTCAAATCCACTGGAGCAAGTGTCAGCTTAGGTCGAGTGGAACATGTTGCAAATGGTGTTAAAAGCATGTACTCGTTGGCCTCCGTTCTTAATAATTAATTAGAAAAGGCACACTAAAAATGATCCCTGTTTCCTCTTCGATCTTTCCCTGGTGGAAGACCGCATGAATTAATAACACAGATCAAACTGCAGTGTTAGCGCAGATCAAGTATTTGTAAGGAAGCTGAAGGGACTATATACAAGAGAGGCCCTATGAGATAATGTGGATGTGCCTTGCATGTTCCTCACGCTTGTCACATCGGATTTCAATTTAGAAAGAAGGTATACGATGATGAATTAGTTATCTTAACACAACTCCTATCTTTAGACAAAGTTGTCTTGAAAAAACATTTCATAAAGCTGTTAGAAAATAAAGCTGTTAAAGTTAGAATTAAATGGAAAAGACATCATCGTATTTACTCATCTGAAGTCGGAGAACTCACTCGATGAAGAACTGATTTAACCTTAGTGGGTTGGTCTTATGCAATAAATTGGATTAAGCTTTCCACTTGTGTGGTCTTCTCTGATCTAGCCTCAACCAGGGCATCTATGACATGGTATTTCTCAAAATGACATTCAGGGACTGTATTGCTTCCAAACATTACTGTAACATGCATTTTAAGCAGTCCCTACTGATTTTGAAGTGACAGCCCATGAGAAAATTATTAGGAGTAAACCATGCAACAGAAAAAGCACAGGGCAAGGCAAGTTTTTTTTGTATAGCACATTTCAACAACAAGGCAATTCAAAGTGCTTCACATAACACCATTAAAAGTATCAAAACATAAGGCAAAAGAAAAGGAAATTTAAAAACAATTAAGAACATTGATTGAAACATTAAAAACAGTCATTAAAACATTAAACAAGCTAAGAATAGAATAAAAGTTGCAGAGCAGTTTAAGAAATAAAATACAGTAGTAAAATGCAGAAATACAGGAAATTGATCAACATCCTTGAATCTGGTTCAATTAAAAGCAGCAGTAAACAAAAAAGTCTGAAGTTACAAGCTGAAGTTACTTTGCTGCAAATCACCTCTTAACTTGATGGTACTGTGGACAGATCATTACTTTTTATATTAATCTTCTTTTGGTGAGTAACACTGAATGCCAACATAACTTTTTTTTGTTTATAAGAATACTTAATTTGAAGTTCGAGGGGTATTTTTCAGTTTAGGATAGAATTTGAACTTTGGTGCTCATGGTTGTGCCAGCATCTTCAGAGACTCTGGTTTTCTGTATACTTGATAGGATGTTAACTGTACCTTTGCAAATGGGGTAAGATGTTTTTTGTGCTTTTGGGTTCATGGTTACAGGTCACTTGCATATTTTGCAACTGATATTGCACTGAAATCTAAACCTTTTCCATATCGCCAATGTTGTATGAACTCTTTGCAACACTTTCCTCAACATGTGGGAATGTGTGACTGCTCTCGGCTGGTCATTTTTACATTTCCAACGATGTGTATTTCTGCTTGTTTTGGCCATTTAAACTATTCCTGTAGCCTAATAGTGTCATAGTTAATGGCGTGACTATCCACTGTGCAACGGTGCAATACACCCGGACCCAGGAGTAGCAAGGGGCCCACGATAAGTTGTGGGGCGGGCCCTACTACAAATAGGCTGACCCAATTCTCAACTTAATTGAACAATTCCACTGAAATTGTCTTACGCTCATTGTCATAGGTATGTATACCTTCTTCCCACCTTGTGCACCTGTAGTTTTTAGTCATAGCCCTTTTTATGTGTCATTATTTGTCTTCATTGAAATTTTCCGAAACTGCATGTTTTATTAAACATAAATAGTATTTTGACCCTTCACTTCGACCTGTTGAATTTTGTTATTCTCAAAAGTTACACAGGAAGAAGGCATGCTGGGAATAGTAGTTTATTTGTCCAATTTCCTTACTCTGTCATTTGTGACATCACATGTTGGACATTTGGGGCGAGAGGAGTAGCTTGGCTCCGCCAGACTACAGCTCACAGCTTCAGTTTTCTTAACTATGATTATAATCTGGGCACAGTGCTCATTCATGTATTATCGTTCCCTCAGCCGCTCTTAAGAGAGGAGCAATCAGCGACCAGTGTCAGTGGTTAACTGTGTTTGTCCCGCCCCTCCTTCACTATGATTGGACGGCTGATGACAGTGACAAGCACAGTGTTAACACTTTTCAACTCTTGGTGACCGGAAAAAAACGGCCAGTGTTCAACGCTTAGGGCAGAACCAGGGCTCCTTGTCACGCTGCTGGCGCTCGTTAAAAACAATATAAAAAATACGCAGAGCTCAGAAAGAATGCTTTAGTGGACACTGTCCTTAGGTAGTTGCAACAAGGGCTATGAGAGGAGGGACCCAATAAATATATTTGCACTGGGGCCAATCACAATTATGTGACGCTGTAGGTCAGACAGCAAATGAATACTGACCAAATGGCTTTTCTAATTTATTTTATTGACTTTATTATACTTTTCTTGAAAACCGTCAGAGCGTCACCAGCTGACAACTTCATGGACAAATCACAGAAACCACAGACAACCAAATCACTGTCAGTGGCACGACACTCTTTCTATTATGTTCAGATTCTGTAAATGGATCAAAATTTGAATCATTAATTCTGCTGCTGTTGTTCTCCTTGACTTGCTGTTGGCTGCATGTGGCATGCACACACAGCACATGTGGATTACTCTTATAATGCACTATTTAGGGTTCTTTCTCATGAGTTTACTTGTAGGGACTGGTCCTTCACAATTTATTTTGTCAATCCACCCTTGAGGGAAAAGAGAACATTTTATTCTTCATCAAGCTTGTAGCAGCTGGCTGCCTGTCTGTCTCCAAATGTCTGACTTCCTACTTGTGATGGCCTGTCTGTTTTTGATGGATACACTCTAACTCTGTGTTGTAGGAGGCTGGAGCCGGCCATCAGATGGATTTGGGACACCTGGGCCCGGTGTCCCCAATCTAATCAGGATCCTGATTAGATGCCCGGACCACCTCAGCTGACTCCCTTCGACGTGAAGGAGTAGTGGCTCTACTCTGAGTTCCCTCCTGATGTCCGAGCTCCTTAACCTATCTGTAAGGCTGAGCCCCGGCCACCCTGCGAAGGAAACTCATTTCAGCCGCTTGTAGCTGCGATCTCATTCTTTTGGTCAGGATCCAGAGCTGGTGACCATCGGTGAGGGTCGGAACGTAGATCGACTGGTAAATGGAAAGCTTCGCCTTTCGGCTCAACTCCCTTATTACCAAAACGGTCCGGTGCAGTGCCTGTTGTACTGCTGCCGCCGATCCGCCTGTCGGTCTCCCAGCAGAGCAACCTTGGCCTCAGATTTGGAGGTGCTAACTCTCATCCACGCCGCTTCACACTCGACTGCAAACCGTCCAAGTGAATGCTGGAGGTCACGGTCCGAAGAGGCAACGGGACCACATCATCTGCAAACAGCATTCTGTAAATGTTATCGGTTTAGGAGACTGATTCTAAATGTCATGGTGTAAAGAGGGACAGAAAACAGACTAGGCTTGTTGGGTGTTATAAAACATTCATAAAAAGGCATGCACGCATGCCAACAAGAGATATATTAGCACTTGCATGCTCAACTGCTCATACACAAACATGTGATATGCTAGAACAACAGGGATATACTCTTACCCTCACTGTCTTTCTACTAATCTCTTTAGGCACACATTTCTAGTGAAAACACTGATTACAGTTTGGACACTGTGGTCTTGTTTCCTGTAGGAATATGCAAAATGTATGCTTTTAATTACAGTAGCTTGTTTACTTTGATGATAATTGAGCTATTACATTTTTCTTTACCAGCCATCTCAAAGAACAACAACACCAATTAAACAATTACGGTTAAGCCCGATGAATGTATTTGTTGACAGTTTGGTATACAGTGCCAAAGGACCAAACTTGTCAGTGGTCTGTAAAAACCTTTTATTGACAGAATGACAGATAAACTGCTGAGTCTCCCCCAGTCGTATAAATAGGTAAATAATATTTCAGTTGACAGATGTTGATTTAGAAGATGGAAAAAAATGGTTTTACATGCAAGTTCATTCTGCACAGTGAAGACACGCGTCACTTCCTGTTATTTACATGCACAGTGAGTGTCCATTCAGGCATCATTGCAAAACAACTTGACCTTTTCCTTGAAAACATTAAAGAATGTGTAACAAGTGATGCAGACATGCCGGTTCATGTCAAGGGATCACATCATAATAAATCTCATTCACCAGCATAATGTTGTTTCTGCTCAAATCTGCAGTCACTTTGGGACCTGCTCTCTATCAAAATAACAGCCACTGTTCAAATAAACTCCACACACAAGCCTGGGCCTGGTGTTTCTGACATTCACAGGCAAGAGCAATTCTCATGAAGATTAATGTTTCTTTTTTTCTTTTGAGTAATCTAATATTAAACCTCTTTATCAAGGATTATAATACATGTTCAGGTTCTGAACAATTACATGATCATTTACCATTTTTTTCTTCCCAAGCAACATGAAATAGTTGGAGCAGAAAAACGAGAAGTAAGCATTTATTTTTTTCTGTGCAATTACTTCTTAAATACAATAGAGAGGATCAGCTGAACTTTGATTTGGCAGCCACTGAAGCCTTCTGCTGGAAGAACCCAGCAGTGATCGCAGCAGGTTACTCAACCTAGGCTTTAGGTCATTGTGAACACATAATACTGGCGTGCATACACACACCCTGTCACTTTAAACTCATTGCCTGCAAAAAAGAAACACGCATGTTTGCATAAACAAACAGGCACATGCGTTTCACACACAGTCACTGCAAGTATACATTCACACATAAACGATGTATACGTGTAGAGATGGAGCATTTTTACTTAAATCAGTGCACTGAAAGATGCGCTGTGCATTCTAAGCTCAACATACAGATGGTGCAACAGAAAGAGAGGGAGCGACGGGGAGGAGTGGAATGTTTGGATAAGAATAGAATCGCATGACCCTGAAATAGCACCTTTTTTACATGCACATCTGTTTACTTTGGAAGTGTATCTCTTGTATTCTTACACTTGAGTTGGTGACTTCATCACTTCCCTCGGGGCACAGAATATATAAGTGAGTCAGGACACTCAACAGGATTTCTCTCTGCACGCAAGCAGCAACTGGTAAGAGAGGGTCTGCACTTGACCACAGACTTGTAGTCTTATCTGGTCTGGGTATATTTTACGGTTCCTAACAAAATAAAGTATCTATCTATCTATCTATCTATCTATCTATCTATCTATCTATCTATCTATCTATCTATCTATCTATCTATCTATCTATCTATCTATCTATCTATCTATCTATCTATCTATCTATCTATCTATCTATCTATCTATCTATCTATCTATCTATCTATCTATCTATCTATCTATCTATCTATCTATCTATCTATCTATCTATCTATCTATCTATCTATCTATCTATCTATCTATCTATCTATCTATCTATCTATCTATCTATCTATCTATCTATCTATCTATCTATCTATCTATCTATCTATCTATCTATCTATCTATCTATCTATCTATCTATCTATCTATCTATCTATCTATCTATCTATCTATCTATCTATCTATCTATCTATCTATCTATCTATCTATCTATCTATCTATCTATCTATCTATCTATCTATCTATCTATCTATCTATCTATCTATCTATCTATCTATCTATCTATCTATCTATCTATCTATCTATCTATCTATCTATCTATCTATCTATCTATCTATCTATCTATCTATCTATCTATCTATCTATCTATCTATCTATCTATCTATCTATCTATCTATCTATCTATCTATCTATCTATCTATCTATCTATCTATCTATCTATCTATCTATCTATCTATCTATCTATCTATCTATCTATCTATCTATCTATCTATCTATCTATCTATCTATCTATCTATCTATCTATCTATCTATCTATCTATCTATCTATCTATCTATCTATCTATCTAAAACAATAAGCCTATGTCCAGTCAAAAGTACTGTTATTAAAATAATGTCCTTTTTAAAGAAACATTTGGTTCCCAGACTATATAGATGCAACCTCCCAATACAAACCTCTGCCAAATACAAGGTATGTTTTCTTTCTTTTTTTAAGGTATTTTTTTTTTTTTACATCATAACGATACAAATTAAAAAAAAACCTATTACATAACATACAAAGATGCAAACAGTAGTCCATAGTGTCTGCAATATCACCTTAAAGGGACCCTTCACTGATTTTCCACATCAAGTTAATTGACTTTGTCACAGTGTTGTTCAGCCCTTGAAAACAGGTGTTTGCTCTGCAGATCTCGACTAGCTTTCTTGCATACAGAAAAGGAACTCTGATGATGTCTTCATTATCTCGGTTTGGGTTTAGAGATTCATAATTTATAACAGAAAGCATTTTCTACAAGCTAAAAGTATGGAGTTTGAAAGTCATGAGTATTTACTGGGCAGGGATCTCACATTGTTGCATTACGGCAAAGATTTTAAAACTTTAAGGCACTTCTCAAACTTTGGTGTAGGAGAGTTGGAGGGTAGGCACGGAGAAAGAAAACGAAGCAATGATACTGCGCGAGGAAAATTTATCAAAAATGACCAACTACTCAGTCATAGCAAGTCAAATCTCAACACGCAGAAATGATACACATATTTTTAGGTCTGTTGTTACACATTTATCATCATTTACTCTGATCATCATAACTCACGCACCTAGATGTGCTTCAGAATCATGATACAAATCCTTTGAATACCTCCAGAACCTTTAAATTATTTTGTCTTTAATTTGTTCTCAGCATCAAAGTAGCACAGTGATAGTCGTCTGGACTAACATTGCTAACAAGAAATGCTAATAGCTAATTTGGTAAACTTTTAATTCTGTACTTTTGTAAGCAAATATTGGCTAAAGAAACACGGATCAAGTTGTTGCAATACATTTTAACCTGAGATGGCAACTCTACCTCAGAGAAATTATATTTAAATACAACAAATTTGCATCGGAAAACATTCTTTGAAGGAAATGTATAATGCTGAATGATTTCAAAATGTTACATACTGTACCTACTGTAATGCAGCATTTCGGAGATTTTACGTTTCTGACCGTGGCTTGTCATGACAACCTTTCCTGATTCCTTATGTGACTGAAACATCAGTTTGTAAATGTGTAATTTTGGATTGGTGATACTGTGAGAAAGCTGTTTTTCTTCTTTTACTTCGTAGAGTAATAATACCAGTTGGAATATTTGTTATTCCATAGAGTGGAAACTGCAGACAACGATTGATCTCTAGCCAATAATATACTGTATCATTTAAGTAGTTAAATAATGACTTCATCATCATCAGTGTACTGATGGCAGCTGGCTCGTGACAAAATAAACATAAAAGGGTTCTTTTACGAACTCCACTGTTTTCATGTATTTTATTATTCATCACATTAAAGCCCCCTTTCAATATTATGGTCTCTTTATTGTCTTACAAATATTAAGTTATCCACAAAAACAAAATAACTTAGATAATAACCATATTAAAACATAAAAATACATACATACATTACATTTATGACATGACAAAAAAATGCATATTGCTGATATCTTCCCAGAGTTTTCCTGGACACAGTTCTGTATGTGCAAACTACTTATCAGAATCAAAATAATCTGTTACACTGGAAAAATAATCCCAGACTTTTTTACTTTCTCTGCTTTCAACACAGAAACATATTTGCTTGAAATAAATTACACTGTCTGATAAGGAGCCTTACTCATACAAGTTTTTCTTGAGAGAAAATATGATCTTTTAAATGTACATAGGCAGAAATCCATATCACTGTTCTTAGTTATATACTTTGAAGCTGACATCAGAATATCCCTGTCGTACACATCAAAGAAGTGTGAAGGTGAGTGTAGATATAGTACAAGAAGCTTACAGTGTTGCACACAGTACATCGCATCACAATACAGGAAACACTTTGATTGATGACAGTTTGGGATGTTTATAGTGAGAGGAACTCGAGCTGGTTCGTGTGCACTCAGTTTCCTGAGGCACTTTCAAATTATTGATGTTTTTTGTGCAGAATCATTCATTTTTATTTACAGTGCCATTCAGATCATGTTGACGATGAAAACTATACTTGTTAAGTGAAGGTTTACTGTGCACTCTGACGGTCCTCTTACATTACATACCACACACAAAACAGACCACACATGGTACATTTGGGATAGTGTAATTCGGGACTATGCATCTGGCCTGTGTTTTAGGGAGGTCTGAAAACAGTGGTACAAGCTCAATGGTTTTCAGACTGTGATTTTTCAACAGTCGTGGTAGTTGTTTTTACACTGAAGCTGGTTTGTGTTAATTTTATCCCAACATGTTGCATTAGAGGAAAGGAAATGTTTAAAATTGCGAGGGTCTGATATGAGGAATCCCAGGAATCAACACCAACAATTAGAGTTGTTACAGTTAATAACAGGCGTTTGATTGACTTTAGATTAAGCCCCTTAGCATTGCTTGAATATTTCTTCAGGGGCCATCACTTCTTATATAAGTTTGGCCTGTTAATGCAATCATACAATTTCAATAGTCCAGTCTGTTGTGGGGCTTTTTTTTTTTTTACTAAAATGTGAAAATGTATTGCTTGCCAGATACCATCATTGCTGGCAGAGTTTAACGTTATGCATACAACAGTAATATTGACAACAGAATGTCAATTGAGTCAAACAGTCACCTGATGTATTCCACGTCCAACATGATAGTTGCTACTGTATAAATAAATACTTAAACATCTGAACTGCCCTTAAAAAAGGCACAAAAATCCTGAAGTGCTCCAGATATGTTTTGCTTTGCCAAATCTTGTGCTGTCAACAAGTGAAAAGGTCTGTATTTGTTGCTGTTTGTAGTAGATAGGAGACATGGTTGATTCTGTATGACATGGCTGGATTTATGCGACACTATAAGTCATAGTATTGGTGGTTGAAGGACTAATTTTCTGTTTGAAAAATATATAGTTTTTTTTTTTTAAAATTTCATGCAGATCTTATATTGCTGTTGCTATGACGTAACTTTATTTTCTTTCTGCTTGCAACCCACGGCTTACTTTCAACTTCCTCCTTGCTCGCTTGAATGTCATGCAGCTGTATGTCAGTCAACAGATATATATCTGATATAAATATGTTCCTTGGCCCCAAGAGGAAGGCAGTACACATCCAAGCTCTCTGAGTTGTGGCAGCTTACGCTGCATGTGCACACTCTTTACCAACATACACGTATCTTTCTGTTGGCTCAACTGCTTCACACTCTGTCCTTGCTCGTCTTTTCTGCAAAAAAACTGCAGTCCACTGCAAAAAAGAACGGGGCACGTATATTACAGTCATATTGCCTTTTCAAAGTAAAAGTCTGGATTGAAAAAAACCTCTCTTTTTCTTAGTTTTCTTAGTTTTAGTCTTTTGGTGTGTGTTTCTTCATTTACAGACACTGACCCACTCTGTTATCCTGCACTCTTCGCAGACCACATAGCAGCACCAGTGAAACTTGCAGTTGCAACGTTCGCTCCGTGTCTGCTGCAGGATGTTGTGGCCCCTCCCGCAGCACAGACTCTCACAGTTGTCCATGCCAGGACTGGTCTTGTTGCAGATCCGGCCCTGCGTGCCCGCCGAGTCTGAGCCCAGGTCCCGCTCGCAAAAATCCGGCGACTTTTCAAAATAGACTAGTTCGTTGATGCTGGGCCGCCGCCGATGTGTGTGGTGGTGGTGGTTGTGATGGTTGTGGTGGTTGTGATGGTTGTGGTGGTTGTGATGGTTGTGGTGGGAGTGGTCCAGCTGTCCAGTGTTCCGGTTGTGAGCCTTGATAAGCGTGGCGATGTGGAAGCGCTCTTTGAGGATTGAGCCCACCACCCGGAACTCTGGAGTGACCTGCCAGCAGGTCTTCAGCTGGCAGCTCCCGGACGTCCCGTGGCACTTGCATTTCCTTCTCATGTGGTCGAGCACCACCTGGGAAAAACACAGGCCAGACAGACAAAAGGAGTGAGTGGGATGGAGTAAGGAAGTGAGCAGAGGCGAGTGAGTGAGAGGAGGAGGCGGAAATAAAGAAAATGAGAAGGATTAATGACTTTCTTTATTACTGGTTGCATATGAAGTTTAATTTATGTAGATACAGGGTGTTGTAGACTGCCTGTCATATATTTATTGTTTTTCATTTGCTCTTGTAACCCAGGCGCTGTTCCACTTTATACTGAATGACACACACAGCCTTAAAGAAACACTGGTTCCACGTTGAAAATCCAGGTGGTCTAACTCTGAGTGTGTTGTTAAACATGCTGATATCAAATAACACCGTTGGATGCAGGCATTACCCAAACAGACAGTCGTGTCATTATTCATCTTTTGGCATCAAGTAATGACTCCAAGTATGACCCACATTTAGTGGCACATTAGGCATCAGAGCATTGCAGTATTTTCACATTTCCACTGTAATGGTTTAATGCTGGCCAATGGAACCACATGGATAACAACAGCCAGAGGTGCTGAGCTGAGCTGAGCTGGCTGTAGACCTAAATGTAGCCACACAATTTAATTCATTTATGAAGTCTAAAAGAATGCTTTTTGATGTCTGCACCTGCATGCATAAACAAGTGCTAACACGAAACATCCCAGTAGAGAAGGACCAACTCTGCATGGACCTCCTTATCCCTTTTCATTGGTACAGAATACAAAAAAAACACATAAAAACATCCCACATGGCATGAGCTCTGTCCATCTCTGTTAGCATGTGCGTGTGTATGTATGTGTGTGTTTATCAGTCATCACCCGTCCTAAACTTTAAGATCCAATTACCAAGAGGAACACCAGGCCACCCAGACTACTGACAGATGGTATTGCTGCCACCCCTATCAACACACAGACACACACACACACACACACAACCACACCGACTGGACACTTGCGCAATTAAGGACATACTACACATGTGATAGCAATACGGGTAATTATTATCACACGCGCAAAATATGAGCGTCACCCGCATAGTCGTTCACTTCACACAGAATGAGACAAAAACGGCAGACATACAGGCATGACCATGGACACAAGCAAAGGAGTTGTTGTGTGTATGTATACTTGTGTGTACATTGTGATATGTACCTATGCATAGATAAAAGATGTGTGTGCAGAATTGATCTTGTAGACTCTTCTTGTGTGATACAGTGGTGCATTTCCCCTGTTTAGACATTATTGAGTCAAACGGTCTCCATTATTAATTACAGTCTTGTCCATTAAAAAGGAAAAACTACGAACAGAAGCATAGAAGGAGAAAAAAAAGAAGCATAGAAGAAGCATAGAAGGAGAAAAAAAACCAGAGCCCGGCGAGAGTCCTTTCTTGCATCTATTGAGTGTTGCAGTCCTGTTACCCACAATCTCAGAAACAAGGTCATTTGGGATCGTTGCCAATGATCAGATGAGTCAGTTTTTCTGGCTCTTTGTTCTGTTCAACCTTTTTGAGAGGGAACAAGTTGTTGAATGTAGCAAAGTGCATATTATGCGTATGACACACCATTTCATGCTGTGCGGGTTTCCCAGTTGAGCAAACAATGCAGAGTAAAGGAGCGACGCTTGACTCATCTGTTCAGAATGAACAAGTGGAGCGTGCAGCCAAAGAAAACCCTCCTGTTCACCACACAGCCAAAGTTATAAATGAGCATGTGTACTTTAGAAAGGAGCTACAGAATTAAATAATTAAAAGAGGGCATTGTCACAAAAACTATGAAGCAGGGAAGATGATGCATCCAGCTAAAGTTACAAAGTTTGATAGGGGGAATACTGTGTTCTGCAACTGTGCAAAATGTGTTCAAGGAGTTATATTTAGAATATGTGAACATTGTTTTTTTTTATTTTTTTTTATTATTATTTAGACTAATTATATACAACTTTTGTAAATCTGTTTATCTTCCCATCACTCATCAAACCTTCCAGTAATGTGGATCAGTAGAGAAAATGAAAAGTTAGCAACGCTGGTGTTGTAGCTTAAACATATTTAGATGGTGTATTATAATAATTATGCGAAAGAATGCAAAATATTTGCAGTTTCAGGATTACAGAAAGTGACTTAGAAGTGTGCTTTTTGGATAAACATAGTTCTACTGTTATTCCGAGTGTTGAAAAGAAAGTTTAAAGGGGCTGTGATCAGTGGCGAGTAGGTACTAGAGGCAGTACGGCTTTATAGTAAACAACACTATAATAGCTCAAACAGCACTTGCACTGAGTTCAGATTGCAGCTTCTGGTTCAGTTTTTACATCGGGACAGAGGCAACCCCAGAATCACAAACGTGCTGGCCTTAAACATACAGCAAAGTCTGTAATCATGAAACGCTCCAGCCCACTTAAACCTTAAAGAGACAAACTGACCTTAAGAGTCATAATTGCATCCACATTGCTACTGTTTGATGGTGGATTCACAGCACCAGAGGGGTTTCAAAGTAACAGTAGAAACAGCAAAAACAGCTAAAGAGTGTTATTTCTACTTACAAATGTACAATGCGGGGGAAGAAAAAGAAAGACAAAATGTTTTTGGAGATTATGTCCCACAGCAGCGTGTTTAGAAAGTTTTTACGTAGATGTGTGTCAGAGTAGAGCAGTTCACTGAACGTATTCCTGATGCAGACACAGCATATGGTGATGTTCTCATGTCTTCAAAATTATTGCTTGTCAGGTGTGCAGCATTTCTGGCTTCCATATCAAATGCTTTAATGTCAATCCTCCTAGAAACACTGGGCTCTCACTCTGTTTTGGCAGAGTGGCCAAATCCTGTTACTACAACTTCCATACACATTACATGATGCACACTGTGTCAAAGAGCATTTTCCGATTCCATACACAATCATTAGAAGAGCAGCAGCTGTAAAATGGTAAAAAAAGAAAGAAATTTGAGCATCAAAAATAAATATTAACATTTGTTAAAGCTGTTGGCGTCAGAAAGACACTCACAGCACCTTGACCCTGGGAGGGTCAAAGGTGAGGGTATGGGATGGAGCAGAAGTGACCAGGTCTGTGGAGGCAGGGGGTTGGTAAGTGGCTGGTTGGATGGGACATACACCGGATTTTCATCCAGGAGTCTGGTGTTCCAGTCCCATGAGAAAGCAAAAGCTAACGTACACTCCTTTTAAGTAATGCAATGTCTTGAATTTATGTGCGCATCGTTACTTACATAAAATGACTTATGTGAACCCAAATGCGATCGTTTACTTTCCATGTCTTTGAGACGGCAGCGGCTGCGAGAAAATGGCAGGAAGAAGTGTTATGGAAACGTGGCAGAGGATTTGACACACTTGTGCATCTTTCGAAGTAATGAATTGGTCTTTAAACGTATTAATTCAGTTCTGAATATATCAACAAACTGATTGCAATCGACCCATTGCTGACTAACGATTGTCATACATTAGCAAGATTTTAACTCATTGTTTACAAATGACTAAAGTAAATCAGAAACAGTGACTTAGGAGTGCCAGACCGATCAGTTGCACCCTTTGTTTCTAATGGAATATGTGTCACTACAAAAGTACAGTGCCTCATATAAATTAGATTTATTCTGTCAGACAAAGCCAATTAGCTTTACAACTTATTCCTACTGAGCTGAAGCCCAAACCTTTAAAGAATGGTGAGATTTACAACAGTTGTTTAGATTTATGGGGGAATTGCTCTCAATTTAAAATGCAGCACATCTGCCAATGCTGCATCAAAGCATTAACATCTGAGTTCTTTTTTCAGGGTGTATTTATTAATTAAACGCACGAGGCATGCTGCACACCCTTTCCTCTGACTGTGAGCTCCTAAAACCTCAACAAAAGAAAATAACTGCTTTATGTGTGTTGGGGGAAATGTCAAATATTCTTTTGGCATGAAGATGAAAGGCAAACAGATACAAATCAGACCCTCAGCAGGTAATAAGAAATGAGGAAGCTGTCTGCTCTTGCTATATTAGAAGTGGTCTGTCAGTATGACATGTGAAGTGCTGATTCATCTGACAAAAGAGCATTAGTTAAGAACATTTTGTTCAAATGAAAAACAGGGTAAAAATCCCTTTGCATGTTAAAATGAGTTTTGATTGTCAAAAGACATGTTCTGACAGAAGCTCAGATACATGGCATTGCCTTTTCTAATGCTTTTTTAACCTTTATTTATTCAAAGTAGTCTCACTTAGAGTATCTTTTTTAGGATTGAATGATTGATTTATTCTATTTTTAGAAGATGACAGTCTGCAAAGAGGTATTTTTTTGAGTTGGTGACTGATCTAAAATTATGAACTTGCAGTCTGTCTTTAAAAAAATTAAACTGTATTTTTCCAGATCCAGACCACTTTAAGAATCCGACTGGTTGATTGATGATCAAATGAAAGGTTGTGATTTTCTGGTTTCTTCCCGTTCCTTCTTGATCTGTACCTGCGGCTATGACTGTGTGTAACAAAGACGAGAAAGAGAGACAACACAGATACATGTTGTGTGTCTGTCTTTTTGTCTGTGTTTACAATCTATTTCCTTACTGTGAAAACAGGAAGAAATCTGATGCAATGATTTATTGTTGGGGGGGGGGTACAGTAAATTCAGTGGTGAGGGGAGGTGTGAGAACAAGGGGATGACAGAAGGAAGAGATTATTTTTGGATTATCTCTTTGTTGTCCCAACACCACTTGATACACAAAGACCGTTTGTGTGTGTGTGTGTGTGTGTGTGTGTGTGTGTGTGTGTGTGTGTGTGTGTGTGTGTGTGTGTGTGTGTGTGTGTGTGTGTGTGTGTGTGTGTGTGTGTGTGTGTGTGTGTGTGCGTGTGCTATCATAAATCACCTGTCCATCTAACTGATACTCTATCTATGCTCAGCCACCACTGCCATTTTTAGCCATGTAGATTAGATTGCAGTCAGCAGTCCTATCTAAACTGTCATCACTGATTGTCTTGGCAATGCAAGATGTAAAAATATTGTCGATCTTACTTTCAGTTACTATGGCGTATGTTAATGTATCCAGAGACTCAGCGTGGGTCTAGAACCGCGGTTTGGGAAGAGTGAAGTAGGTCACTGTGTTAACCAGGGAAAATGGCTGATTGTTTTCAGAGAAAACAAGTGTCCATAATATGAGACCCATTGCACGCTCGAGTCCTTGCAATGCAGTCTTGGAACTGATAAAATTGGTAAATGAATCTGCATTGAATATTATCATTTGGAAGGATGGAAACCTGTTAATTTATGCTTTCTCATGACTAACACTTTGGCCCACACTGCACATACACTACAGAGATGTAACTGCTTCAAAGTCAATGGTGGACCATAGTGAGAAACAAACATCTGGCAAGTTTTAATTGGCTTAGAGAGTAGACAGAGGCATCCATAAAACACAACCCCCAGACAGAGATCAAATACAACATGTTGGTGGCAGACTACAGGACTGGAAGCTACAGAATACAGTAGGCCAGGGGAAAGTATAAGCAGACTACTGTGATATCTGAAGGAGTGGATGAAATAAACTACAAACTTTGTCCTGTTTTTTCTTTTTTTGTACAGATCTGACAATTAATAGCTGATTAAGCCACTTTTTAGTCATTTAACGCAATATTTCATTTTTATTTTGTGTTAGAATAAATTTAAGTGTCCAATATGACACATTTTTTTTGAGTGTTTTTAATAATTACATTTTTTTTTCTTTTTCTAGAACAGTTAATGTGGCAGTGTTTCAATTCCTGCATGCACACGCTTGTTGCAGCCCTGTCAACACATACTGTGATCCCGGACTGCAGTGTGCCAAAGGTGAAATGTTACCACACTTTTTAGACTCAATTTGGTCATCCTCATTGAATACAAAGATTTGACTGAGTCAGGACTGATTCATTGGTTATGAGGCAGTTGATGATGACCTGTAGTACAGGAACAACCCTGTGGTATGGCACAGACTAAAACTTAGAAATATCTGATGGCAATGAAAATTTGTTTTACCTTGCCTTTCCTTCTTTAGCGAAAATGCATTGCATTGTGTTTTTTATTGTCAAATATGTGATCCCAACGCTACTCTTCAAAACGATGGATGCAAGCAAGAAGATTTTCATTTTTTTTTTTAAATAATAAACAACTTCTGCAACATTTGCCATATGCAAAGAATACTGTAAGTTCACCATGGGGAAGTACAGAAGTTGGGCGACTTAATTGCTTGTCATAACCAGCTACATTGCACAACAAAAATTTATGACTTAGTCCCTGTTTTTTTGGGCGCCTTTAATTTAGTCATTGGCCAATCCCTGTGTCATCGTCACTAACCGCATTTGGGAAAATCCTAATCTAACGTCTATCTGTCCCACAGTCGACCCTTCTCGCAGATAAACGGCAGACTAGTCTGCAGGCTGCCTTGAGTTTGTCAGTTCAAAGAAAATCTACTACAGGACTCTTTAAAGCCGAGCAGAAAGCCAAGGCGATATCAAAGCACACAAACAAATCCCACAGCAACACATTAAACCCAGACATCACTTCAAACAAATCAAACGCCTCACTTCAAAAGAACAGTTGAGCGTACGCAGACAAATACACATGCACACGTGCAAGCACAATGACATGTAATTACTGAGCATACAGTATACAGTAAGAGCTATACTACATTTGAGTGTGTGTGCGTCTGTGTCCATGTGCACAGTATGTACTCACTGTTAATTGCACACAATGTCCACAGCTCTCGTTTAGAGAGTCTAATAAAATGTTATTACCAACATAAGCACTTCCACCTGCTGAGCTTTTACTAAGAAACATTTGCCTCTGTGTATACTTACGGGCGAGTGTGCGCGCGCGCATGTACGTAAAAAAAGAAAGAGTTGTAAGGCTGGAGTGGGCACAAGTTTATGTGTGTGTACATATGCACATGCATGTGTGTGTGCATGCACTGGCGCATGTTCAGTGCATGTTAGGTCAGATCAAATGCTCTGCCTCTGCACTGTCAGGACTCAGGAATGCTATGCACACCACTGATGATATGAGAAGGGCCTCTGAGGTGCACAGGACTAACCCAGCACTAATGTTTCTATTTTTTGATCAAACACATTTTGCTTTTTGTGTGGGTTCTGAGTCAATGAATTAACGTGAATAGCGTCATAGGAGCAGTTTGTCATGGTTGAATGGTTAAATTAACCATAAAAAGGATCTGTTGCTGGTTTGGATGACTCTAGAAGGGGTGCTGCTCAAATGTATTATGACTTGAATACATTTTGGTGTGTTTTCAGTTAAGTAATGATGGGTCTTGACATACACAAAGTAAATTGTGTACATTTCGTCCAGTTTTTTTAGTTTGTCCAAGTATGATTCGAAGGTGACTGAATCGAATCCACAGACTGTATAAAAAAAGATGGATGTAGTGTCCGGGTCTGAAAAGTGAGAATAATGTGGAAGTTCCCCTGCAATACCACTGAGGGCCAGTAGGGGCTGGCTCCCCCCAAAAAACCTGACTCCATAAACTACCATTCAAAAAGCGTCAACTTCTCTCATGAAATACAAAGTCAACAATTTTTTTTCCACCAGTCATTATGGTGTCATTTTCTAAAGCCTCACAGCAAACAGGTTCCTGGTTCAAATCCGGGCCTGGGCCTTTCTGTGTGGAGTTTGCATGTTCTCCCTGTGCCTCCATGGGTTCCCTCCGGGTACTCCGTCTTCCTCCCATCATCCAAAAACATGCGTCTCAGGTTAATTGGTGGTTCTACAAATTGCCCTTAGGTGTGAATGAGAGCATGAAGTTTCCATCTGTCTCTACGTGTTGGCCCTGTGATAGACTGGCGATCTGTTCAGGGTGTACCCTGCCTTCACCCAATGTGAGCTGGGATAGGCTCCAGCCCCCCCGTGATCCTGTTCAGGATAAAGCGGGTATAGTTAATGGATGGATGGGTTTACGTTGCCGGCCATAGTGTCCTAAAGTTTTTGGTCAGATCAAGTTATATTCACCTCTCTTTCCTTTGCAGATCATTCAAATATGGTCACTTCTGGCTCCAGAATAAAACAAGATAGTGACAGCCAAAATGTCTGACTCATGTCACAGCGGGTTGCCACTTGATCTAATCACAAACTCTTTCTGGTGCCATTCTTTCACTCCTCCGATGGTGCAGGTGAAGTTGTTGTGGGTAGAGGTCTATAGTCTTCTAATATGTTGTATTCCACCATATTCACTAATGCATTTCCCATTTTTTAGCATTCCTAATTGGACCTGAAGGATCCCTTTTGTAACCATACCCAGCCTTCATATTTCAGCGTACCCTAAAAATGCGTTGTATTACAGATGATGAAGACACTCTAACTGCAGGTTAATTGTGACTTTAAACCCAAAACTGCACTGTACCGTTGGACACAACGTTTCTGCAGCCTACACACTGCTGCCCCTGCACCCCAACTCAGGTACTGTTAAAGATGGCCAAGAGTGAAATATACCAAAGACACAAGTATCATCATGATAATAACCATTGATGATGATTTGGAGAGAATCAGTCTCAGATGTGTAACCACAAGAAGTTGAAATGTATAGTTTCCTTCCTGCAAAGGTGCACACCATCTCTTCTTATTCCCCTGAAGTCAGGCCCTGATGGTAAATTGTAATTACCAGCAGTTGCTTGCCAGTAACACAGCAGACTATTGCATCGCCAGCACTGTCACCACCTGCCTAATGAACAGACAGGATTCAACAGAACCTCGGCATGGCTCTAAGCTGTGCAACATGAACACAAGGAAGTGTGCCAAGCATTTGTTTTGAGGTTTGAACTTTTAAACAGTAGACAAAAACGCTCAGGTGAAAATAAATGCTTCCAATAATTTTACTGCTCAGTGACGTGTTTCCATTTTATACGCAGCCACTTTAAACATGTAAGAATCTTTAAAAACAGTTTTTACCACTGAGCAATAGTGTGTTTTTCTTCAGTCCAAATTAACACCACTATCTACAAAAATAATCAAAACAGAGCTTGAAATCTCACAAAAAAAATCTCTTTGACTTTTGATAATTATTTTTTGCATTTTCATAATAACACCTTACCAATATTTTAAATTGCTAAAAATAAAGAAGCAGCAGGCCCAACTTGTGCTTTGCATATGCATTATTCATATGATGACATCATTTGTAGATACACTTCTTGTTCCCGCCATGGTGTACAGTATTATTTCTGTAGCAAAGCTCTGCTGGAGAGAAGTTGGAGGAGGCAGAGCAGGAGAAGGGGAAGACGGGAGGGAGGGAAGGAAGGGCGAATCTCTTTCTACTTTCCGCCCCGGTGTTTGAAGTCTAACATCTTTTGCAGGGTTTTAAACATCTGTTTCCAAACTGCCAGCAGACACTAATTAGGGCTAAAAACAAGACGGGACGTCGTGAGAACCCTGGGGTGGGCATGAGGCGACATGCACACCCCGCTAGAAACCACCGCATTCCTCTGCTTAAACACTAGTTCTCTGAAGGGGTGGGGGTGGAGGGGGGTGGGGGGGAGAAACTGGGGCGGCGGGGGTGGGGGTCGGGGGTGGATGGAGGGAGGTAGTGGTGGGTTGGTGGGAGGAAGGACACACGGGAAAGGTAGGCATTATTTTGAGGCCCCATCTGTCAGTGGTTTCTGTTTGATAGGGGCCGTGTGCGCACATGTGTGTCTGCGTGTCGCAAGGTCTAAATGGGGTTTTGTTGCGCCTTTCTGTAACACTTGAAGTCATCAGATGCGTGGTATTTTACAGTAACAGCTTTGCGATGACTCATTGGAGTGCTGCCTTTCTCTCCTTTTCTCGATCCTTCACCCCTTGCTCCCCACTTCACACACAAACACACACACACACACTCTTTTTATTTTTGCTTTCTGTCTTCGTTTGCTTTTCCTTTTCAGCCAGGCGTTAACTATTAGGCCACAATAATACATAAGTTCTTTGATTGAAAACACAACTTTTGCTGTGTTTACACCTCGCGTTCACACTACTCTGATGTTTTGGAATACCTGAAATGGAGATTTAAAAAAAAAAAAAATGCTGCTGACTCCATTTTACTCTGAAAACTTCGGGCTTACATTTTTGTCTGGATGGGCGAAAACAGTAAAACAGACGCCCATGTTTGGTTCCTGATTGGGTCTTATCAGTCACGCCATGTCTTTCCTGATTCGTCACTCCCCTATCACGTGACCCTTTTCTTGAAAAAAGCAAACAACATCAGGGTTGACTACCAGTGGTTAAATCAACACGGATAAGTGCAGGTGTTGCGGACCTTGTTGTCTATGTGTCTAAATCATGCAAATATCTCGGACTCGTACGGCCTTCATGTGCAGGACGCAGGCTAGTAATCAAGCAATTTGCAAAATTGACTGTTCAGCAGCGTCATCAGTCCTACATGGAGCATCGCTGTTGCACCCTATTTGTTGACCCATCAGATTCTGTGACCTGGCCTGATATTCTTACCCTCCCCATCTCACTCCTCATGCCTAAACCCAACCAACACTGCTGGTCACACAATCTAATAGGTCACCAAATACCTGGTTTTCACCTGTTTTGAGTGGCATGCCCAGTGTAGAAGAATGATCATGTGAAATCCTTTTTCAGGCGTGTTAGTATAAATGATGATTTCTGAAATGGTAGTAAAACACATGATTGGACAGATATATTTTTAGATTACACACTGTTTCAAAATAAAAATGTACTCATGTGAAGGTTGTCTTAAACAGTAAAGCAGTGAGCTGCAACAAGTCAGTATGACCCTTTTTTAAAATTCCTTATCGATGGTACGAAGCTAACTCTATACCCATTCTACTCATTTTAAGCTAATTTTCAATGAAAGATATTTAGCCCATTTTGTAATTTCAGCCACATAATAAAAATTCTCCTTATTCTATCTACAGATTTAGAAATAAAAACATATTTCACACAAGTCAGTAGCAAAAGACTCAAGCTTTAAACCATACCAAGGTCATCTGGGTTATCGGGCTTGAATCCAAAATTAGTGTTGATCACTATGTGTCATTCAGCCCCAGCTAGTCATCACCACAATATTGTATGAGGTGTATTCTCTGTGAAATGTATTAGTTGATCAATTTTAGTTAAAATTTGTCTTGATTGATGGATGCCTCTGTTTGCTTGGCTAGACATTTGCAGCCTGGCACGCTGAAAACAAAATTTATTGCGAGGAACCTGAGAGCCAATACTTAGACTTTCTAAATATCCTTCTGGAAAGATCAAACTGTAAATTAAAATGAAGTTGAGGAGTGCCAGTTATAGTTTGTTTTTCTTTGAGCTACTGTTGCTCTTCTCAAAGTTTCCGTTTGGCACTTCACCTGCCAAAAGGAACTGGCCTGGGTAGATTAACTTGTTTGTAACCTAATACAATTTTATCATTTCATTTCACTTCATAAATATTACTGATATTTCATTTGTACCTGTGAAAGTTGGCCTCCTCTAACACAGCAGTGTCCCATGTTGTCATGTCATATTTACACGTAAAGTTGTTTTTCATATCTTGTCCTGCACATGAACTCTTGACAAATGAATGGCACATTTCATTACCTTTATATATTTAAATCACAAACACTAACCAACGATGCTGCCAAAGAGACTCATGGACCAAATAAGGAGCAAAATATTGACTATGACTCTGCTCTCCACTACTTCACAGTGATTCTTGTCAGTTTTTAAAAACATGAGCAGCAATGTCTTCCATTGCCAGGCTTTTGTCAACTGCTGTCTGTGGTAATTATTTAATACAATACTGGATCACGTTCACAGTGTCATTGAGGTTGCGGCTACTGTATAATACAACTGACACTTAAATATCTGGCTAATGAGATAATTGGTGCCCGTGTCATTATGTCCCTGTAAAAGGATATTTAAGGTCAGTCGGTGACAGTGATATACAACCATCTCCAGGTGCCAATATAAAAATAAGGTTGCATGTACTGTAACAGCACAGTGAAACTGTGATTGATTATGTCAGCAGACTGCTTCAGTCATTACTCATTACAAACCATTGTTTTGCATTTTTACATTATTATGAATCTAAACCACAACGATTCACATGAAGGTTTCAGTGTTTATGTAAACTGCATTTCAATAGGATACACTGCTGAAAAAAGACAGACTGATAAGCAAAGACAGAACAGGATCAAACCTGAGGCGTTTTGGCTGTGAGACACCGTCAAAGTCAATTTGCTACTGGGACATTTTTAACTATGGGGAAGCCCGTGGCCTCAAGAGGTAGATAGATTAAAAACAACATGCACATGGGCATACTGTGGCTATGTATGTTATTGAGTTTCATAACCATACTTACTACAACTCAAAAGGGGAAGACTCAAAAGACAAATGATTCTCTCTGCTTAGCTCAATAATTCATTACTAATCATGTCATGTCAGCCTCCACCCGTGTTTACTCCCATGTCCCACGTCTATGATTTTTTTCTACGAACTGCAGCTACTACAGGGAGGCCAGCTGTTGCTGAGTCCCGCTGACGCGCTCCACATTTGTGTTTTGTCTGCATAATCAAGGAAACCAGAAGTAAACTGATGAAAAGATACTAGCCCAAATTACTCAGGAGGAAACAGGGAACAATGAGCAATTTATGGTCCCTTCTTTGCTCCACCACAGTGCTGGACATTGCCATGGCTTATCACTGCCATTTACATCTTTCTCTTGAATTGTCCAAAGCAAAAACCTTTAGGGCTAGTCTTCTCAACATGTTATAAATTACATCAACTTTCTAAAATACAAGAGCTTATATATATTGTACCCAGGGATAGATACAAGAGATAGTCCATAACACTATACAATGACATCCATAGCAATCTGGTTATTATGTAATTACTACTGCAACAGAACAAATAAAATAAAACGTCAGTAAACCTATGTGAAAGACTCTGAGAGTCAACTTCAGAGGTCCTGACACCCTGATCGATTGATGTGATTGGTTGATATGACTAGTAGCACCTTTTTAACAAAACCTTCAATCTAAATTGACAATTTGCCTTCTCTGAGACTGATTAGTAAATGTGTTAAATATTCTGAAAGAGTTGGAGAAATTACTGAAGTTTTCCTGAATAAACAACAAAACAAGCAAACAATCCAGCCACTTACAACAGCGCAAATGATAACACACTGACACAAAATGTACATTGTGTCCACTGACTGAGCCTCTACATGTGAATATTTTGCTTATTTACTGGCCTCCTTACTCAAATAATCTGAAAATAATTCAAAAGTGACATTAAAACCACTTCATTCTCACAACATGCAGTAATTCAGAGAGTGCTTTAGATGGAAACTGGTTCCAGACATACTCTACATGTTGAGAGGTAATCTCTACATCTGTGGATTAAGACATAAATGAATAATTATTATTGTTTTTTTCCATCTGTTTTTCAGAATTTATCCGAACAAATTTCACAAATGTAAAAAAAAATAAAATAAGTATAACTGAATAATAAAAAAAAAAAAACTCAACGACTAGTAAAGCCAGTTATAATCTCATAAAATAAAATAAAATAAAATACACTGACAGTGTCACCCAGTGTAGCAGCCTCACACTCCACTGCATTGCTAAGGTTTTTTTTTTCAAACAATTCTTATTAGGTAAAAACAACTGTTGACCTTCAAAGTACTGCAGAAAATGTTTTGAACTTCTTCAGTCTCTGTTTGTACCCAGTCACGTAGTTGTGATAAGATACGATTCCCATTTGAAACAAATCATATCAGAAATTCCTGCAGTAAATAGTATTACAATAAATTTCTAACTGACTTAAATTATAAAAAAAAAAAAAAGAAATTCATTGTTATTATTTTTATACAGACTTAAGCTGTAGAGTGAGCATGTTTATGCAAAAACGCACACACACACACACACACACACACACACACACACACACACACACACACACACACACACACACACACACACACACACACACACACACACACACACACACACACACACACACACACACACACACACACAGTCTCTGGAAGTCAGCAAGCAGAAAAAGTCCCGTGTCGACCTGTTAAATCAGTTTGTGCTGCTCACTGTAACATTATCTCTGACCCCGTGGCACTCGACCCACCCACTGCCCACCTGTTTAATTGTGTAATAAATTATATAGAACATAACATAATAGTGATGGTAATAGGAGAAGGAGATAATGCACAATGATTAGTTTTACAAAATATTTATAAGTGCCAGGTGTAGTCCTAACTGTTGTGTGGCAAACTGAACCAAATTACAAATCAGCTTTCAACGCGGTATGACAAATACGGCAGCAGTGATGCACATTTAGGAAAACACACATCCTCTCACTTTGCACTCACCTGTCGGCCAACTCTATTATTATGAAGCCTCATACGAGCATGGATGTCTTTATAGGTCTCACGGGCATCCAGGAAGTCCCGCGAGAACTTCTCTCCGAATTCCACATCGGGGCTGCAGCCGCCCCACTCCCAGGAGTCCTGGGGCCCCGGCAGGTCAGCCGGAAAGTGCTCCATGACACCGTGTACCATACCCTTCCCTCGGTGGATGGCTTCCAGCTGCAAGCGGTGCAGCTTGATGCGAAAGGCCTCCTCGTCCCCGCGCCGCTTCTCGTCACAGCCACATGCTTTGAGTTTGCCCATTGAGCAGGCGTTGGCCACCGCGTGCACCACGCCTGCTGCTGCGATGGCGTATGCAAAGGCACTCTCTCTAAAACCTGTGGGTACAGGGAGAATATAGTGGTGTTGTTGTTTGGGCTAATGTGGCAGTAAAACAGTGTAAAAAAAAGTGTCACAATCAGGAAACAGGGTTTGGGAAAGAAAAGACTGCGACGTATACAGTTTATAACATGTCGTTTTAAAGGTTAGTCTAAGACATGTTTTCAGTTATAATGACATTAGGAATTTATGCTCTTTAAACTGACACAGTATTTTACTGCCTAAATGACATAAGCATCACACTCAAACCCAGACAGAAGTTGACATGAGGACCATGTCAGTGTTTGGCTATGTGGCATGGAGTTCTTAAGAAGCTGCTGTAGAGGCATTACAACTGCTATACTGCGAAATGGAGTTGATGTAGAATTTTCAATAACCTGCAGGCACAACATACCATTGTATGTGTGTCATGAACCTGTCAAGTGAAATAAGAAGATTATCTGCTAAATGGAGGACGGAAAATGAATTTGCAAGATAGCGATCCATTTTTACATATCTATGATTAAGAAACCATTTGCAGGTGTTCATTTTCTATTTTTGAAGTGGGAATCCACAATGAAGTCACCCACTGGTTTATGAACTACCTTTTTGATGCCTGAAGTCTGGTGTTTTAGTTTTATTTTTTAAACAATGTTTGGATGAGCTGGGGAGAATTGAGGGGTGGATCTGACTCAATCTGACTGAGAACCAGAGGACAATATGCCTGCCCACCTATGAGGTCTAATATAAAATTAATTATGGAATTATTTTGAAATGGACCACAAGAACACTGATCAAAATGAGTGGATTTAGCAAATGAGACCATAAAAAATGGATTGACTTTGCATTTCTTGAAAGAAGTTGAGTTTTTTTTAAATAGTCTTTTGGAGCCAGTCCCTAGTTGTCCGTAGTGGTATTGCACTTAAAGGCACTTTCGCATTGGCTTTAATTAACTTTTTAGACCTGGAGACTATGTCCATTTTTATATACAGTATGTTTTTGACCAATATAACACAATAAATAGCAACAAAGATTTGTCATTCCCCTCATTAAAGTTGTAAGAGTGCTGGATACAACTTTAAGATGTAAAATTCTCCTTGCCCTAAAACTCTGGCTTTTAAAGACGGGCTTTAACTTTCTCAGATAGCAACCTGTGTCACGATGCTTTGTAAGTTTGCACGTCATGGCTATTTAAATTTGGTACTTTCTGCAAAATACATGATGTACAAAATAGTTTATTCACACTTTTATATGCACTCAGACCAAGACTCATAAAACGGGAGGATGCATCTGGGACAATAGCAATTAAGTGTTCCAAACACTTGCGTTCTCTCTCTATGGACGAAGCTGAATGTGAACAGACCCTCACCACTCCCAACAGAGGACTCACAGGGGACTCACACACTGTGAATAAACAGGGCTGTGTCTCCTTCTGTCTGTCCTACTGCTCATAAAGATACACAGCTGTGTACCTCTGTACACTGTAGTCTGCCTCGATGTACTATCTGCTGCAAGTTAGTAGAATAGTCGTCGGATAGTTCCTGAATTCGTTCGGTAGCACTGCACTAAACATCATGAGTCCGGAACCACATTGGATGTTTTCCTGGCTCTGTATCCTTGTCTCTCTGTCAGTCTCTCTCCATCTTACATGGATCTTTAATCTAGACTGTAACCATTAACTACGCCTGGCACATTTAGTCATTGACTTACTTTTCTGGCTGACTGTATTTATATCCTTTTATTGTTTTTTTCTTTTGTCATTTCAGACGTACATACTGATGGAAACCTACCGCCAAATGTACACTTGTTTAACTTAGAGGGGCTAATTATGCCATACTGCTGCTTTTGCCTTGTAATCACTTCGGATTGACTCAGATGGACTCAGATGGATGCATGCAGAGGACGTAGTTAAATGACTGCGTGCATGTAATCTCTCCATGCAATGTGTGACTTCTTCTGCCTTTACACTTAAACACATACCTTGCTCCTTGACAGCAAGTCTAACTTGCATGCAGCACATGTAATGAGTGTAACCTTACCATGACTGATCTGTAATTCGTGAGACTGATGTTATAGTAGACTTCTGTTACACACACATAAAACCACACACACACTGGAAATATAAACACACTCCATACATGTTGACATATTTCTGTGACAAAAAAAAAAGATCCATGTCCAATTGTGGAATCCGTGAATATTGAAGGATGAAGTGCGACAGAATCACTGGCAGTGCTACCCTCTGTTTGTTGTTAGAGCTCAACTTACTGCCTGTGAAGGTGCCCTCAGGTTCCATAAAAGCAGCCCCACTGGCAGTCACTCACTGCGTTACAAAACAGTGGAGATTATAATGGAACTTGTAAAGAAAACATGAAAAGAAACCACTTAGGGGTTTATAGAACAGTGCTTGAAGGGGGAAATGATTCAGGCTGCTTGTTAGAGTCAAATAAAAAGCTATTAACTGGATCTGCCCCTTTTAGCACTGTTTGATGTTACTTCCTCATTTATATATATATAAAAAAAAAACCTGGAGATATGGTGTAATGTTTGACACATTTGCCGTCATTCTGCACTTCTTTGCCTTCGCATACTTAACACTGAGTGCTTAAAAAAGCCAGTGGCAGCCATAAGTAAAAAAAAAAAAAAAAAAAAAATCCATCTACCTTGCAAGAGACATTCTGTAGTTCTGGCATACTTATATACAGTACAAAGTTTATTGTCAGGGAATTGTCACATTCAGAATGATGACCGCAGTGCTCTGATTTAGCTTTGTCTAAATCTAGCTCAGTTACTTGCGGGCAAGGCAGAACTAGTTGAACTAACTTTTCACAATTGTCACATTTAAAATCAATTAAATGTGCTCTTACTATGTCTCAAGTCGTGTTCACTGGCATTTTTATATGGTATCAGTTTTAACGTCTTCTAACTTAGAATGGGGCAGTGAGCTGACCAGATGCTGGATGATTTTCAGACAGCAAGGAGGCTAAGTCATCATCTCTACAAGCTGCCAACTGGAGGCTGTGAAAACAAGCTATAAACACCACATTGACATGTTATCACATTCACCTGCTTCCAATGTTGTCAGTCCACTGAATAAATGGGCGTTATCAGTTGTCATCAGGACCATAGATACGTCTAGCAGGGCCCTCCTCTACCTCCTGGTCGGCTCAGTGGGCCATTATCAACGACATATATGATGGAATATTGGCGACAGGCACGTTAGGCCTTCATCATCATGGTAACAATATTAAACACGTGGTTAAAGTTGGGACGCTGTTGCAGGTTTTTCAGATTCAGGCAGCAAAACTATGCAGCAAAACCACATGTTTAGGTTTATGCTTTGAGTTAAGATAAGTATGTTACTTACATAACTTAGGTTCTGTGAGTTAAATACATTAAGTAAGTTAACTTGCACAGTTCTGTGTGTGATCCATCCCATTGCCCCTGACCTCCTTCAGACTTTGTCACTCTTTATAATACATCACCAGACTTCCTCCTTTGTCTAGTTATACCAAAAGAAATGCGTGTACACAAACTATGAAAATGCACTGACTATATATATCAAATTTGACTTGCAAACTCGCAACCTGCACCCCTCCTCCACCCGCCCACCTTGACCCACACCATGTGGGAGAGGAGAGAGGGATGGCACTTAGGCACATCCTCATACATAGAAAGGCTGTTTTAGCTCTTGCTCCGCTCTGAGCTGGGCTCCACGACGCAGGCCCCCGGAAGACTGGAAGCAAATCAATCTAACAAATAATTCACCAGCTGTGGCACGCCCGGCTGAACTGATGGCAGAGGAAGTGGCAAAATGAATTAAAGATTCAAAGGAAACTGTCACTTTGTGTTACAGAAACCGACTAAACAGGTTTATGCTTTTGCCGCAGAGAGTTGGGAAAGTGCTGAGAGCAAATTCACAAGCACTTGCACTGGCAAGGGAAGTAAAAGCATTAGGAGCAGCTCAGCGAGGGAGGACACAGACACAGTGACAGAGAAGGAGAGGGAGAAATGAAAGACAGACACAGAAAGAGGGGGACCGATTCTTCTATTTTTGTCTTGGCTGGCATCATCTTTAGCCTAGTTTTAATGCAAGCTAAACAGGGAATGAACATCAGCCCATAAAAGTTATCAGAGACCATCAGCACAGAGATCCCAGAGCCTGAGAGGATCCGAGCAGGATCTGATGCAGTAAAATTAGACATCAAAGCAAACATTAAATTGTAAAACACCTGCAGCCTACACAAAAACTTGTTAGGAGATCAGATATAGGAATTAAATAGCAGAAAACTTCCAACACCAGATCTGAATCTATTTCATAAGAAGGATTTTTTTTTGCTGCACAAGCTTTTAAAAACCATAAATAAATTGGATACAATTTATGATTTGTAAAGCAAAAATACCACTTTGGTATACATACACCTTGTGTGAGACTAATTTTTTTTCTATGAGCATTCACACCGTAAACGTGGGTTAATCTCAACAATTCTATCTAATCCTCGTCAGTAAACATGTCCTGTTGAAAGTGCTGCCCGTTTGCAGTAGCTGCATGCTATAATGGCTGCAGCATGTTAACTTGTATCCAGTTTTTTAGCTTCTGTAGAGAGGATCGTATCAACATGTAACAGATGAATCATCCGATTTAAAGAGGTTGTTTATGTCAGTGGTTTGGAGTTTCTGCACCCGAGGCAAACCAGGGATGCCAGACAACCAGCAACTGCCTCTACTAATAATGACAAACAGCCTTTCAATGAGTCAGTAAGGAGTGAAAGTAAGACCACTGGTGTGAAAGCATATACTGGAATTAAGTGGGTGTTTCTTCTCATATAAGTTCAATGGCATGATGGGATATAGTCCCCAACGAGGGTCACAAAAAGTAAAGTTTTGTGATTTTATTGCACAAAGATTAAAAATGAAAAGAAATTATGGAAACGTCCTTTCACATTTTAGAAATTATTATTATTTATTTGTTTATTTATTCTTTCTTTAATGAGAGGGAACAACAACAATTCAGTGCCACTGTCTTAAAGCAATAATCTTCAGGTTTTCATACTTACCAAAGCTAAATTAAGGATATACATCTCAGCCATTGCACAACAAAGCCAGTTTCAAGTCTAATTTCTCCGAATTTTCTACAGCTTCAAAGATGCTGGATACAACATTTGGATTGAGGGCTCATAATAATTCTGTTTTGAGCACTCTCGTATCCCTCATTTCCTGCGAAATCAAAGGCAACTAAACTCAACACTCAAACTACCAACCGCATTTTGTGATGTGCTAGCTATCCAGGTGCTCAGGCTGCTAAGAAATGTATGCCTTTTTTTCCAGTCAATAACCTGGGATGAGACCATCTGAAGGCTTCCCAACTCTAAAGATCCTCTTTCATCCTTTTGTGGCTGACTTCCAAAGCTCCAAACACTACAAAGCATCAGGGAAAACCGATCTGCATGAGGTTTAGTAATTTGGAGGTGACTAACTGCTTTTGAAGCTACCTGCTCTTTTGTACGGGTTATTGAGAAGCGACAGTGCGGTGATTAGAAAGTAGATACCTAGCTGCTAGTGACTAGAGATGACTTGACCGTTTGGAGGACGCCTTGTAAGATAACATTGATGAATTGTAACTATGGGGAAAATGATCTCTTTCTTGTGTGAAGAATTATATTATATTAACTCTTGTTTAGGGACCTTTTGTATCTCTGTGGCAGGTAATCTTTCTAAGCCTATCCTTTCAAGGAACTTCATTGAAGTGTGTTTGAGGTGGAAAACCACAGTCTGTTTGAAGACCACACTTTTGCCTTGTTGCCTGTGGTGAAGTTTTACCTCTGTAGCCTACTAAACCATCTCTTTAGCCCTTTAAAAGCCTTGTAAGTATTCAGTGATGTGTATATTATAATTTTGAAAATGTATCATTTTGCTTCCCCCAATTCAAATTCCTCCTGGAAGAGATGCAAAATGTCGATAAAGAAAGGCAGAAACTGAAAAGCAGAGTGACCATAAAACTGACCTCTTTTAAAGACTATGCTGTCGTAGGGTATTTTGTTGCGGGTCTCCAGGCTGGAGCAGTTCCAGCGGTGACCTCTGAATTGGTGCTGGCACTCATGGATGGCAATCTGGATTCCCTGGATTGCTGAGGCTGTCACATCTGGGTTACGCATGCACACCTCCAGCTGGCGCCTGGTCAAACCTGGCAGTGTCAGACACACCGTGTTGGCATTCAGGATAGGGTCGATGTTGGGGAGCTTCAGGCCCAAGATTTCATTGGAGTCTACCCTGCATGGAGCACATGGTCGGGTTATTGACAAGACAAACGCACAACTCAAATCTTTTGTCTCTGCTGTATTCACTTTTGTTGGTCAAAACAGCCTAATTAGGACTAGTAGGGTTTCTGTTCAAGTGTCTTGGGTGTCACCCCATGCTGAGTTCCCACAGTACCAAAAAGATGCCCTGATTGATGGTCCCCCATATAATTGATTCCTTTAAAACCTCAAAAATACAAATACTGTGGGTTAACGTTTGTAAAACCATCTCCAGATGCTGGCGGTTAGAGGGGCAAGCACTCTCTCAGATCTGTTGTTTTAGTTTTTCAGATTAATACAGTTTATGATCGTACAAAGTTGTTACCAAAACAAAATAGTTTGGTGACAAAATAGACAATGCTTACTGACATTGAGTGAATAGAGAAGACTGCTGGATCATATTGGGTTTTCACAAATAAAATGTTGATTTAGACATGCACTTAAAACACACATGTTTGCATTTCTTGTTAATTTAAGTCTAATTTTGTTCCCTGACCATCATCTGTTGGCATGATTGCCCATTGTCGACATAGATTTTGGATACACTCACGCTGAGAAAAAAAAACTACTTACCTGCCTCATAAAATCACAAGGAAATACTTTAACCCATGATATCTTATTGGCTCTAAGGTGTGTCTCTACCCTCAACTTTTTGAAGCTTCTGTTGCAGATCAATCATGTGAACAATAGTAATTCAGCTGACAGCGCGGTCTGAGCTCTTTTCTACTTCACAGGGAAACCGTAACAGCAGTAACAAGGAAAACACATGCTGCGCTGATGATAGCTTGAGAGCTGAAAGGTGCCCGACTTGTCTTTTCATTATCATTACAAGTAAAACACCAGTTGTGTGTTTCAGTGTTTGTATGACTGAAACACACACAACCGTGCATGCAGTCAGGAGCATGCATAGTTCTGAGCAAGCGCGCGTACACACACACACACACACACACACACACACACACACACACACACACACACACACACACACACACACACACACACACACACACACACACACACACACACACATACTCTAGCACATCTCGACATGCACACACAAATACCCAGGTGCAGTGAAGCATGTGCAGTTACACACACACACACACACACACACACACACACACACACACACACACACACACACACACACACACACACACACACACACACACACACACACACACACACACACAGACACACACAGACACACATAGTACTTTGTATATTACTTGCTTTTATAGTTTCGTCAACACGTGTAATTTAAGTTGTCTCTTCTAGACGACTTTGTTGTATTTTTTAATCAAAGAAAAACTTTCACAAACCAGGTTTTTTGCTTTTTCTGAAAAGCAGCCAGTAGCATTGGATTTAAAACAAATAGATAATGTCATGGCATTAAATGTTGTTTGTTTGTGTGGTGGTGCTATACTTTCAGGGTGGCATTGCACTGTGTGAATCATAATTTCAGTTAGGCTTCTGTTGCTACCTGTTGGGTTTCCTGCTCTGAGATCTGGTGCAACAACGGACTCTATGAAAGGCAACTTTTTATCAATTGCCAGTATTATTTGTGAATAAGGGGGCTGAATGAGAAACAGATCATTTGTGACAGATGATAATATTGCAATAGAAAAAAAATAGTTTTATTTCTCGCCTGTTTTTTCATTATGTAAATTAATTATTTTTACAGCTGCCTGAAAACTATGGGTTATTTAACATGTACTTGCATGAATGAAAGATTACTTTATTGTTGTAGTTCATAATTTAATTTTATTCTCAAAATCCTATTAATAACTACTGCAATTGAGGATATGATAAAAAAAAAAATGTATGAAACAAGTCGTGAAGAGACAAACATGCTCTTTAAGTGGATTAAATAAGCACAGAGATGGACTTTATTCTAGTTTAAATTCAGACATCACTTATAAATTTAACTCACCTTTTGAGACAGATAATCACCAAGACGCACGTCACTCTGAGGAGAGAGTGTTCCATTTCTCTGCCTTACAATAAAAAAAAAGAGTAAAAAAATAAATAGATAAAAAAAAGTAGTAAAAATAAAGAGAGGAAACTTTGATTCAAACAATTCCAATATTCCGCCTCAAACTTCAGCGATGAAAAAAACAAAAGAGGAGGGGTCAGGTCCGGCTGAAACTTCGCGCTGGACTTGACAGCTCCGACTGTCCCGAATCCAGATGTGCCAGCCAGCGGCGGGATACTCATTCAAGAAAAAGTTTCATCAACCTCCCAACTTACTGGACGAAGGAGGCTGCTACAAGTTTGAGGAAAAGTCTTCCCTCTCAGACACATCCGTACACATGCCGGTATCTCCGCCAACAAGGTGTTTGCGTTGGTGTAACATCCGAGAGAGACGGCTGACCTATAGGCGCTCTAAATGAAGTCTGCTTGAGTATGTTTCGGTGCGCACCGATAGTCCTCTAAACTACTGCACTTAGCGCTTCGCCAGCCCACTTTTTTGCGTCACTCAGGGAGTAGGGGAGCGCCGAGGGAGGTCAAGTGCCTCGTTAAAGCAGGATAGAGATCCTTCTAGATAAGGAAACCAGAAACACTTAGCCTGCGCCCTCTGCGACGGAGAACATTTATATTCATTGGAGGAGGGATGGCGAGGAGGAGGATGGCGATGAAGAGAAGAGTAGTACAGTAGAAAAACTTTCTTTTTGGGCTTGATTTAAGGTTTTTTAAAGTTAAAATGATGATAATGAAAATGATAATAAAGTGGGGGAAAGAAAGGATGAGAATAAGAAAGCTGTAAGTTGTATAGAAAATTGTAGATCCACGTTTATGAGATAATTAGGGTGAAAGAACATTAAGTTATCACTGATATTTAGCCTGTTTTATTCTCAATTTAGAGATTAGTGATTTTTCAGCTTGTGTGGAATTTTACAACAGGGCACATTTGCTTTTTGTATCCTGAAGAGACCGAATTAGGTAACTACAAATCAAGATTAATTCCTAACATTATACTTTAATCAATGACCTCACTCATGACTTTAGTTCAAACTTTCTGTTTCAGAGACAAAATCATTTAGCACATCCAGGCTTATTTTTCCCACTGGTTCAAGATGAATTTAAAGGGGCACTCTGCTGATTTTGTGTTTCACTTCTATAAAATTAATAGACTCACCGGAGACATATTAACAATAAAAGGTCAAAATCAAAAAGGTTTTGATCCCCAGTCCTGAAATGCCTTATACTTCCCATAATGCAACCAGCAGCATAATTTTATTAGACCTACCCCGCCTGGTAACCCCTGCTGACATCATCAGTATATGATTTTCTCAGATATAAGAGCCAACTAAACCCTTTGTTTTTGCAGGCTGGTGAGCACTAACAGTAACAAGTAAACTCAACTTGATGTGTACAACTGTTGTATTTGCCCTTTAACACATCGTGATGTTCTGTACCGGGAGCATCTCAAGTATCTATTTGAAAACAATTCAAGATGTGTATAGGATGTGGGCTTGCAAAGATTGAATTTGTTAAATGTGACAACCCTCGTGATCCGCAAGTACAAAGAGTATGAAGAAAAATGAGGCGTTGTTAAAATTGTCGGTTCCCATTGCTGTCTAACCTTGCCTGTGTGTCATAGTCTTTAATCTTTCTATTTAAATGACTATAAAGTATAACAAAAAGCTCCCTTGTTGATGAAGACCACATGATATCACTCATCTCGGTGCTTTATGAGTAGCTCAGAATAAAGATTCAGAAACCACAAATAAAAAGGTTTTCCCCCACCAGTGGAGGGAAGCAAGCATTCTGCCAACATGGAGTCACCAGAGTAGTAAAACACGACACGGGTTTAGCGTTCAGACGCAATTAAGTTGCCATACACAAATTTAGAAGATCAGGGAAACAATCCCACATCAAATTTTCTCCCAGAGGGATTTATAACAGCACCCTGATCTGGAAGATTTGGCAGGGATGGCAAATTTGTGCTTAATTATTTCAAGGCATGTAAGGAAAGCTGGATTGCGAGTAGACTTAGTGGTTATGTGACTTTGACATTAGTTCTACAGCAGGACGTTGCATGGAGTCATCTGGATCTCCCTGTCTCTCTCATAATGACTGATAATAACATTGCTGTCTGAATCACAATTCTTTATAAACATGACTGATACTTTACCCCCCTCTTCCCACTTAGAGAATCCAAAACAGCAGTAGAGCGGAAAATGATTGTAACACCATTAAGCAGTCCCATAAACCGAATTAGGAAAAGGTGCCAAGAGGTTTTTTTCTGTACTGTAAAACAGGCTAGAATGTATTGAAGTCTATTGATAACAGAGAAAGATCATGTAAAATGTAGTTTTGATGAAGATAAAAATGCTCAAGTCAAGTAAAAATTTCTGAGATAAAAAAGTGCTATTTAAATAGATATAAAGAATGACGAAGAATGTGAGTCAGAACTATGTAAAAGGAAGTTAAAATATTGTCTTAGCAGTAGAAATGATGAGACAGCTGGTACAATTCCTGACAAAGTGTGACGTATCATGAGTAATCAGTTATCTTTATTGTTATAATGACTAACTTTAGGCTCATTGTCAAGTTTGTGCTCAGATTGAACCTCAAATGATTTACCTACGGTTGAATCATCGGGGTTTAAGTAAATATCATTAGGAATTCAAATTGTCACCTGTTTTTATTCAATCTTTAACGTTTTTAAAACATGTCAACGATGATGACTTTGAAGCCTATTTTTCCAAATTTAAAAGACAAGTTTAGTTCCGAGCAGGCAGCAGCAGTTTTGACACACATATTACATATTCATGAAAAGGAGATTGTGTGCACAAACGTCATGCACATCCAGAAACATAGTTCAGACAACTTCCACATCTGGACTGGTCATTTGCCATAGAATCCTTCTCTCTCACACACACACTCTCACACACCTTTAACTGTTTCCCATTGTTCACCAGTGAATATATTCCTGCTCCGTTACATTCATTAAAAATGATGTGGGAAACACTACATTGCTATTCTCAGCTCAACTTGACTCTTGTGTCTAGAGACATAAAGTCTTTATTTTTGTCGAATGCTCCCGCCAGCTTAATTTCAGAGTTCCCAGTTTTGTTCCTGAGTTTTGTTTTAACATGATTTTCATGTAGCCCTTGAAAACATTTTTTTTTTTTTTTTATCTTGCACTGCTCAGTTTCTTGCTTTGTTACGTGAAATATGAAACCGCTGAACATTTAATTCAATAATAAACTAAAACACGGAGGTTTCCCAATAGCGGCTGTATTTTTGTCAGGTTGCAGTGTATAAAGTGAATCTTTATTGTCCTGCAGGGAGAGACATGACTAACTTTTCACAGTCTAGTGGCGAGTGCCATGTAAACACATTAGGTCATACAGCATTCATTAATATATAGTTTATGGTCTTGTGCAATCACATTGTTAACTTTTAGTGTGGTAGGGATAGCAGTGATTAATCACTGCAGTAAAATCTATTGAATTTATCTTTATGCGTCTCCTCTTTGTCTTCTAGACAAATCCATTTGTAAAATTTTGGGTTCATGTATTTCATACAGTTATTCATTGACCTTCCCCTGGAATAAATAGTCAATGCTTTGCAATGCAACTTTACTTTTATTGTCATGTATTATAAAAACACTCGTAGCAAATGAAGAATCCATTTGCACACCTTTTTCCAGGTGTTAAATGGATCATATTGTTTGACGTAATTAAAAGGTAAGCAGTATTTGTACATTTGAAAGGATGCACAAATTATTTTTCTCTAAAATACTTTATACACGTAGTTAGTACTTGCTGTATAAAACAACTTACACGATAAGATAGATAGATAGTTCATTAATACCCACTATACTGTTGTAATGGCAGCATTTTTAGTTTAGAGCCCTACTGATGTATCGGCCGGCTGATAATGCGCTACTGGCCTACAGATATATCAAATTCGGCATATATGTTAGCTGAAATGGAAACTTTTTTTGTCAAACATAATGCAGACGAAGTTGCTTGGCGTAAATTCTGTTATTACATCACAACTGACTGAACAAGTGTGAAAGTGTACAGTAATTAGACTAAAGCTGCCAAGCACCAATGCAGTTGAGGTTTGTAGTTAAAAGAAAGGAAATGCTATAAAAAAAAAAAAAAAATAAAAAAAAACAGTAGGAAACTGTTTTGATCCAACAAGAAGCAACACTTTGACATTTATAAGAAATGCCCAAAATTACAATAAGAGCAATACTGGTCTCGTGTATGCTAGTAAATATGAAGCTTTCACCAGTTATCATTAGCTTAGTGATAGCTTGTTAGGTAATTAGTGCGCTTTAGAGGTGCTGGTGGGTTGGTTTAGTTGCCTTCGGTCTAGCCAGGCTGCTTCTGTCTTTGTGCTAAGCTCAAATAAGTAGTGACAGGCTGTCGCTTCATATTTAACCTACAAAAAATAGAGTGGAATCAAGTAGTAGCAAGAAAGTTAAAAAAAAAAGTGCTCTTTCCCAAAAATGTCGTGCCATTGCTTTAAATTGAATCAAAGCTTCTTTAATGTATGTGTATGTGTATGGCAGCCACATCATTTCCTTCCTGTTAACTGCAAAGGTCAACAGAATGGCTGTTTTCATGCTTGGTTGAAAACCATGGCAACTTTGTTCTGATTGCGTCTTTCACGCTTGTAAAGTCAAAGGTGATATGTCAATGGAAATGTAATATATTACTACTTTTTACACTGTAGAGGGTTCCCATTGTGTCTTCACTCCATTGCATTTTTGAACTGGAGAGTAATGGGCTGCCATTAGCTTGAAGCCACCAACCCACCCCACTGTAACTCCACCTTTTTACTGCCATGAACTTATTAAGACTGCCCAGAAATTGCAGAGTAGGTGTCCTGGTTACTTTCACCACTTAATTCATGGACAGGACAAATCATGAACCAAAAACCATCATGAACCCAAACTCTCTGATAGCCCACAAATTAAGTAGAAGGTAGTTTACTGTGATAGGATTTATGACAGAAGGTCAGGAATAATTACAACATATAGTCATTTAAAGATAGCTTGTGGCTATTTTTGCCAAATCCCTCATCTTCTCTTACTGCGTCTTCATTCTTTACCTCAGCACATGGACCAAATAACACTGACAGTAAACTGTTCAGTATATTAACTAACATTAGTTATGTTTGTCACACCCTCGCTCTCACTGTCTCTCTGACAAGGGAGTTCAAGTGAAGTTCACATTTCTTGGAGAGTTTTGGACTGAGCCGATGAAAATGAGTAAAGCAGAGGAACGCGGCAGAGCAGAGGTTAGTCAATTACAAGGCTCAACTCTTGTAACAAACTTCTAACAAGCAACGTCTTGGCTCCGTGTGTGTGTTTGCGAGAGTGCAGAAGACAGAAAGATGGGCAGAAAAACAGTGTGATTGCATGAGGCACATGAGTGTTTGTATATTTTTTTGCATGAAGGGACACATGTTTTGTGAGTGATTTTGTGTGAAATGTGGAGAGCAGACAAGGGAGGACAAACAGCACAAAGGAAGGAACAGCTGTGCAATTATATCATGCTGGGACAAATGACAAGGCTCCCTGTTAAACAATCTGCAATAGATATCGATCGCATATGACTGAAAGTCCTGGTTTGAAAAAGTGAACGTTGAAAACATAAAATACTCATATTCAAGTATTTTTGCTCACCTTTCACCACACACATGACATCATTTTCCTTCTTTCTGAGTCCTTTTGAACACTTTGACTGAAGCAACAGCATAACATCGTATGGCTTTATCCTACACGAGAAAAAGGATATCATTTTAAACCAGCAGGGATCTGATTTTATGTTTTACCACACTTGCCATTTAATATCATCTTAAGTATTCTGTCTTTCACTTTATCTCACTTTATTTTACCCACTCGTGCTTTGTCATAGATCTAACGTGTGTTGTAGCGGTGCAGTACCAGTAACACCTGCATGTTATTAGAAGAGAAACAAAGTTATCTCTCGCTGTAATGTTTTGTATCTGTGTCACAATCCCAGTCCGAGACTGTGTGGTTTGAACTAATTAACCGGTCTTTGTGGGGGAAAAAAATATCCAAGGCTAGTGAGAACGGGCATCATTTCAGATGATCCCAGATTCACAGAACTTACAGATGCCGGAGGGAAGATATAACTTCACAGATGATCCTTTAAATAAAAAAAAAAAAAACAGGCACCAGCGTGGGATGCAAATCTTTTTTTTCTTCTGGAGAATGGAAAAGAAAATATTTTTGGGGAAAGGGAGAAAGTAAAAGATTAAGTCTAAAGGTACCTATGTCATTTTTTTTTAATTATTATTATTTTGATCCCTTAACATACAGTTTTCCCCTGTGTTGCTTTAACATTACTGAATCATGCAATTAATCACTGCGAAACACTATCAGGTAGTTCTAAATATTCAAATACTGTACAGGCTTTTATGGATTTTCACTTTTTAATGCTTTAATAATTGATTTATATTTCTGCACTTTCTCCATCAGGAATGAACACACCTATCTTATTCTAATCAAATTTTCTTACATGAATGTGCCATCAATCGGAAACCTAGATATTTTCACCAACATATAGCCTGACATGTGATATCTTGGGTAACTTTGGGCTGCAACTCAGAACTTTATTTATTTAGTGGCTTCGAACCACGATTCGGTGCACAGCATACAGTACGTTAGTAATGACCAGCCCACATGGCATTTTAATGGGGTCACAATAATAGATTGATGAGTTAGCTTACTTCTGTAATTCTACTTATTTTGTTCCCCAAACTTGATAAGAGGTGTCAAAAAGGAACCATTAGTACAATAAGAAACAAAGTTTTGCACACCATGATGTCCTCAGCCCCATTCACAACCTTTGTAGAACCTCATTCCTCTCTGATTTCCTCTTTCTTCACTACAAACTTATGGCCAAAAAGGAAACTTTATCGCTTGAGCTAAAAAACATGGTCTCAAACAGCTGCTTGATACACCATAGCAGTGCAGAAGCCCCATCAAGAATATAGCGCATGGGAACAAAATCGTTTTCATGCACTATATTCTGACCCGTGTTAATAATATGTTTTGTTCCCTAATCTGAAACTAAGGAGCCGACTCAGTAAGAGTGTTGGAAAAGCAGGAGCATGTATAGGAGAGTGAAAACATGCCGGTGTTAAAACAGATACATGCACAAATGCAATATGGAGCAGGGATTTATGCGCACACACACACACACACACACACACACACACACACACACACACACACACACACACACACACACACACACACACACACACACACACACACACACACACACACACACACACAACAAACCTTTTTGCTTGAAGAATCAGGTGTGCTTGTTTTCCTTATTGCCTCACTTACCCCTGGGTATCCCTAATTTAGGATGATTACGACATGTTTGCATGCTATTGTTGTCTCAAAATGTTTGTGTCCGTGTGTGTGTGTGTGTGTGTGTGTGTGTGTGTGTGTGTGTGTGTGTGTGTGTGTGTGTGTGTGTGTGTGTGTGTGTGTGTGTGTGTGTGTGTGTGTGTGTGTGTGTTTGTGTGTGTGTGTGCATGTGTGTGTTTGTTTGCATGCTTAATGTGTGTTTCTGTGAGTGTGTAATTCAACTCGGGAGGTATGCAAGGTAGCAGTCGCAGCGGGTCCAAGAATGTGTCCTTAATCCTTATCATTGCTTCAGAGGAGAACGACCGTATAAGGAACAACTGGATAATTATATGGGTTACTAAACTAAAAATGTCAATGAAAAAAATGGAGCAAAAAATGCGATCAAAGCAACAAATGGCACTCACTTTTACCATAAACCAAACACAGCGGATGAAATGTATGTGTTGCACCATATTTCCTTCTATTCTTTTATTTTAATTATTTTATATATGCTGTGCTGTACTTGCTATATTTTACTTAATTGCAGTTTCCTCTAAGTCACTTTAGCTAATACATGATAATATTTATTAATCGTCATCAGTCCTTTTAGTGAAATCCGTGAATCCAGAGAAGGGAGGAACACCATTGAGTAAATCAGCTTTCTACTCCAAGGACGCCATCTTGTGTCCAAACACTAAAATGAATCTAAATCTCCGTTCAGCATATCCACTGTGTAGTATTCTGCAGAACAGATGTAACTGCATGGACCTGTTCTACTGTATTATTACCGTACTGGATCTAAATAGAACTGAACATTCAGTATTTGACAGTACAGTGAACCCTCGTTTTTCGCGGGGGTTACGTTCCAAATAGAAACCGTGATAGGCGAAATCCGTGAAGTAGTAACCTTTATTTTACAATTGAAATAAATAGAACTGGACATTAAATATATCTACGTTACATATAGTCGTAATGTGATTTCAATGCACGATGCAAATCCGTGAAGCAGCGAGACCGTGAAAGGTGAACCGCGTTATAGCGAGGGTTCACAGTAATGGGACGTTGTACTGGACAGATGCAGCTGCACTTTGTTGCGGTTTAGAATTGTCTTGAGCTCTGGGCCCTTCTTGCTCACCTATCTACTCCACTGGCATGTTACAGATGCTGTATACTCATCACAGGTTGACCACACTTTTGTCGTCTGTTTCCATCATTGCATTCCCTGACCGTCGTCGTACAAACAACCATTATTACAGTTATCACAGTCTTACAGAGAAAGAGGCCGGCCCCCGTCTTCACACAGGAACAGATCATGAGCCAAAGCAGCCACAAAAGACCCCCCGTTTCCCACCAACTTCTGGCAGCCATGTTTTCACAACCAGAGATAACAGAGAAGAAGGAGAGGATGTGGGGCAGAGAGACTGTTAGAGAGTTTGATAAACGACACAATCACAAGCAGCACTGTGTGTGTGTGTGTGTGTGTGTGTGTGTGTGTGTGTGTGTGTGTGTGTGTGTGTGTGTGTGTGTGTGTGTGTGTGTGTGTGTGTGTGTGTGTGTGTGTCTGATGGAGAGAGAAGAAGAGAGAGAAACAGAGGTATGGGAGATTTAGGGGAGTGGGGGTGAAGGAGAAAGATGAGTACATTGCGAGGTCATCTCAATGTTTATCCACCCACGACAATGATGTGGGTCAGTGAGTCTTTCTCAAGGCAGCGAGTGTTGTTTCAGGATGTTGCAATGATGACAGGTTCCTCAAGGAAAGCACTCATATTTTCTCATATAGTATATTTCTCAAGGAGTCGGGCCATTTTGCCAAAATACAGTCTAAAATGAAACTACCCTAGCTCCGGGCTTTATCTGCAGAGCAATTTATCTGGCTTAGCGCTGCACTCAGCTCATGTTCAGGACCAACCCTGTGCAAGATAAGTCAAGTCAAATCCTCCTGATGTGTTTTGTTGTACAGTAAATGTCATTTAGGCATCCTGAGGCAAGCTTTGCCTAAATGGTGAAGATGTGATGTTGTGAACGAGATGGACTATTAAATCTCTTAGCACAAGCAGCCTTGTTGGGTGGGCTGTGGAACTTAAGCAGCAGCTGAGCCACCACCTCCAGGGCCTGCATTAACTCATAAAGATCACTGTCTCTTCCAAATACACTCAGCCAACATAGATGTGTGTGTGCATTGATGGGGATGTGCGCAAATGTGAGAATATGTGAAACGTGCACGTCCGTATTTTGAAATCATGATGAATTATACTTTTAGTGCATATTTCATCTTAAAAGAAGCGATATTGCTTCATTTTGTATTAAACGTGTTTGTCTCTGTGAGTCTGTCTCTCCCACTCCTGTAATTACAGTCATTGGTATCAGATGAAACCCCACACTGAGTTGCTCTGCCCTTTTGTGTTGGCAACATCTCACTGCTAGATTGATAGAGGATCGGAGGAGAGTTCGCACAAATGGAGGAGCATTATAGTGTCAGGTTACCTCGAAGTTCTCTGTCTGTGTTTCTTTCTCACTTTCGTTATCTTCCTCATCAATTTTTCCGACCATGTCGCTCATTTCCCTCTAGTGGCCCATTAAATTTTCACTTTTATATAATATCATACCTTTTATCTATGTTCTAGCCCTCCTTTTGTTTTACTGCAAGTAAACACACATTTTGAACAGTATATGCATGGTGAATATAGTCAGAAGACCACCAAGACTCTACAGTAGAAGTTCAGCAATGACAGGACACTATTTTGCTGACTGATCTACAGGAATGACTGTCTGCAGAGTAACACTGTAGGTCCATTAACCGTGGCAACCCTTCATTAATGCTTTGTGCGAGGCTTTATATGTATTTGTGCAAGTACAGTCAATGTAGGTGGAGACCAAAACTCATCCCTGTTAGCGACGATACATTCCTCAGGCATTATTTCGCGCTCTGAGGGACACATGGAAAAATACACCCATTCTAACCTGGCCACACACACACACACACACACACACACACACACACACACACACACACACACACACACACACACACACACACACACACACACACACACACACACACACACACACACACACACACACACACACACACACACACACACACATGCACCCACATGCACACAGATGTCGACAGGCAACTATATTTATACCAATGCTCCAATAAATCTATCTGCTCATTTGTCTATTTTCTCTGGCTTTGCCCATGCAGTACTGAATGCCTGCACAGGTTAGAGAGGAGAGAGAGGAGAGGAGAGGAGAGAGAGGAGAGGAGAGGAGAGGAGAGGAGAGGAGAGGAGAGGAGAGGAGAGGAGAGGAGAGGAGAGGAGAGGAGAGGAGAGGAGAGGAGAGGAGAGGAGAGGGCACAAGAGTTCGAGAAGGAGATGAATGCCCCATGGCATTTTCCTCCTCTTTGGCCTACCCCTCCATGTCTTAAACACAACTTCTGGCTCAAGTGCTACACACAAATTCCTGGAAAATATGAACTTGTGTCAACTTGTGCAGCTCAAACTAATACAGGCCCACTTTTCTTTTTCCCCCCACTTGTCTTTTCATTTCTACAGCATAAATACCTCAAAACAATACCTCTTCTTGCAGAGTGGCAGAAATGATCTAATCGAGACAGAGGTGCAGAAAGGATGTAGTTTGGCAATAATCATCACAGAAGTCAAAACCTATCTTGGCCTCCAAGACCTGGAGCCTGCAGAATGAAAATAAAATGAAGAAAGCTTGTACAACTCACATAAATACGGTGGGAGGAGTCCTGATGGGAAAACATGATATTGGAATTTAAATGAAGTGTTTTAGGTATTTAAGTGTTTTTAGTTCACCTAAATATGTCAACATAGTTAAATTCATTATCCAAATACATTGCAACATGTAACACTATTTAATTATCAAAAGGCAGCTCTCAAAATCTAATATAAGCATCTACTGCTTACAGAGAAAATACGTTGTAGAATGTGAATTTTTTCATGTTTTGAATGTGAGTCGCTGTAGTCACTTTGAAACATTTATGTTTAATGAAATTGCAGTGTAACATCCAAATATGAAATGATTTCTGAAGAATACAAGGATGGAGAGCAGAAGGAAACCAAAAGCAACATATGACAAACAGCATTTAAATAAATGACAAACAGATGACTTGTGTTGGATTGCTGGATATGGATGGGTTTGGTTTAGTAGTAGTTAGTGTCAGTGAAATGTTTGGGCTGGAGCACCACAGCGAGCCAGTTGTATACGCAAATGTCAAGTTATACCATTGGTCGGTTGAACGCCACAAATTCCTGTATCTGTTTCAAACAAAAAGCCCTCTAGCATTTTATTCACACTCCAGCCATAAGCTTTTACCTAGTGTTGTTAAACTGTCACTTCTGCCACATTTCTATTTTGCTAAAAATGCCTTTATAGTTCATTTCAATTTGCTTTCTTAGTCCCACTTTCATTTTCTTTCTGTTTTTCTTCTTTGCTTTTTAATTGTATATCCTAAGTGCAAAAAAATTAAACTTTGTCCTTGTTCTGATAAAAAAAAAAGAAAAGAAGTGATATTCTGTCTTAAAATATGCATTAAAAATCTCAGTTTAAGATGCAGTTGTTATCATGACCTGAAGTTACTGCAAACAATAACATTTGGACAAAAAAAAAAGGTCTTTCATGGCAGAATAATCAATAGTCAATAACAAAGTTGATCATTTTGATTTAGGCTCTGCAAATGTTGTCACATAGAACAGTAACAGACTTTGGGAACATCATCCAGATCTGAGTCATGATACTGTAGACCACCATGTGAGAGATCAAAACAAGCTGACTCAAAAGACCAAAACAGAACAAGTTGAAGCAATGCTGTTACAGTTCAGTATACTACTGTACATTGTTGGATAATAAAAGTTAAAAGTGTAAATGAGATGACATGATAGGTTTATGGGAAACATACGTCCCCCGAAAATGAACAACAATAAAAAGATCTTGTCTGTCCCAGTCGGAGACAGAGCGTCGACAAACAGTGTGCTTTCAATAACCAGCATAATGCAGTTTTACATCAGACAGCAACTAAATAAAGATACATACAAAATTACTGTCAACTGAAGGATATGGTGATAACTGGCCAACCTGCACAAACACAGAGTCACACATACTTTCGCTCTCTCACATACACACGCACGCACGCACGCACGCACGCACGCACGCACGCACGCACGCACACACACACACACACACACACACACACACACACACACACACACACACACACACACACATACACATGCACTTACAGTATCAAATAAAAGCTAACATCCAAAGTGCATTATTAGCCCTGTATATCATAATAGATAAACAAAATACATCATGTACATTTTCTTGATGCCAAACAAAGTCACGGAAATAAAGGTTTCTCTTTATTTACCCCAGAAGGTTTTATTGCCAAGCTGTTGAGGAAGTCCGCGGCAGCTGTTGTATCCAAAGTGCCTCTGAGAGAGTTGGAAGTGAGTAGTCTTGTCATCATATCTTTACATAAATAAGAGTCTCTGCTGGCAGGTAAAGCACGGTGTTGACAGCATTCTTCAAATATAATAATGTGATTCCATTTCCCTTTGTTTTTTAAGTAATTTTGACACAGTAGCAGAAAAAAAAAGAGTCAAGACCAGTGTCTTTATCTTTTTTTGTGTGTGTGTGTTCATGTTCTATTAAAAACAGATTTATAACAACGTTTTTAAAGATTTTAGTATTGTGGGGTGGTTAAAATGTAAAGATGATCTGATTTTTGGTAATGCATAATCAAGAATATGATTACACTGTTAGATAACACTTATACTGTGAACTCACATGTCAAAGTAAAATGAAAGTACTAGAATTTGGGCCTTACTGAGATCCTTAATATATGATTTTACAGCATATTGGAGAAATAAAACCAAAATAAAAACAATGTCTCTCAAGGACTTTAAATAACAGAGTACAATTTTTTTATTTTTTTTATTTTAGGCTTAAAAGGTTTAATCATAGTCAGTGTAGCCCTTTTAGATGAGTAGTCAGTTTATAAAATTGGGTAAATCAGGCACATCACTATATGTTGATGCCTAACCCTCTTTGGTTTTAGATTCACACTGAGCTGTGTTGTTGAACAGGTAGTCGACGGGAGAAGACATACAAACTATATAGTTAGTCAAACCTAGATTGAACATGCATAGGGCCTCTTTTTTAACTGAAATGGAACATTCTTTGGTCCTTTTTTTGTATAAACAAGAAATATAAAAATAGGTAGTTCAGAAAAGGAACATACAGTATTTGGCTTTCTGACGTTGTTGGCATGTGGCATCTTTTGAACTTTTGGCCAGTAGCACTCATGTTTTAAATTATTCTGGGAGCCAAAAAAGACTGACTAGTATTTGAAGGGAAAGATTTTCAGGACATTATCATACTGTGAAAAACAAAAATATGAAGGATTACCATGACAGTCTAAATCCTTTCCTTCTTTCACAGTAGCCAAACTAAAGCAAGATCCTCGAAAAGTAACAGAAGTAGTAATAATTAGTAATTAGACTGCTCTCAACCACAGTTCATCAGTGACAGAGACTCAGCTCTTTTCGTACCAAACACTTCTTGCACTGGACAACACAACACCAGTGGAAACGACACAAGCAGTTCTCCTCAAACACCACCGTTTCCTCCCGGTAGCCTCGCTCGCAGCACAACAAATCACAGCCGCTGATGTCCATGGCCGTGCTGTTGCACATGCGCCCCCTTGTTCCCAGTGAACCTGTTTTCCGATTTGCGAGGCAGAAATCTGGAGACTCGTCTGAGTAGATCAGATCCTGCTTATCTGGCGGCTTTATGTTCTGGCCGACAGGGATTAGGGTCTTGCCGTCGTTGCCGCCCATTACCTTGGAGGCGCCGTTGAAGCGCTCCAGCAGGCGGTCGCCTACCTCGCGGAAATGAGGCATCTTTTTCCAGCACGTGCGCAAGGTGCACGAGCCCGACAGTCCATGGCACTTGCACTCAGTCCGCATGTAGAGCTTTACTGCCTAGCAGGGGAAAGTGTGGAGAAGGTGTGGATGTAGGGTTTTGGGTGGTGGAGGGGGAAAGAGAGGTGAAGGAGGGCAAACAGGTGAAAAAAAAAAAAAAGTAGAGAGAGAGAGAGGGTTAATCACACAGGGGGAGAAAAAAGGGACAGAACTTTTACCCTGAAGTGAAGCAGGACTGCTTTTGACAAATGACAAGCTCACTAAAGAATAATTTATTATTGTGTTTTCATGATATATCACAGACAAAGCCACCAGATCATGCACACACACACACACACACACACACACACACACACACACACACACACACACACACACACACACACACACACACACACACACACACACACACACACACACACACACACACACACACACACACACGCACTGATAGATAGGTAAGATAAAAGCAGACGCTATTCAGAAGGAATTTAACTCCCCAACCCCCCTTCCCCTCAATGTTGCCTCTGGCCTTCCTACATCTAACAAGCCTTGACAACAGATCATTCACTTATACTGCACATAATTAACCCATCACACACACACACACACACAGACACACAGACACACAGACACACAGACACAGATTCGCGCACACACACACACACACACACACACACACACACACACACACACACACACACACACACACGCACGCACACACACACACACACACACACGCACACACACACACACACACACACACACGCACGCACGCACGCACGCACACACACACACACACACACACACACACACACACACACACACACACACACACACACACACACACACACACACACACACACACACACACACACACACACACATGCAAACACACGCATACAAAATGTGTATACAAGTAGACAGACATTTGGGCACATCACAGCGTGCTTATTTCTCATCTTCTGGGAATTTGTGTGTAGGTTTCTTCTAATGTTCAAATGGTTTGGACTACATCCCAAAAATCCTCCTCCTCCCCTCTTCCTCTCTACCTGCTTTTGACCCCAACCAAAGTGAGCTTAGTGTCTCCATGTGACGCTTGCACATGTGTCAACATTTCTGAGCTACAACAAGCGGAGATCAACAAAATAATGATAGCTATAAAGTAAAGCATCTTCTGAAAGACGTACTAAGAGGTATTATAAATTAATTCATCTGATAAAGTTGCAACTTAATCTCCGCTCTTTTGGTAGCATGTTGAATTATCACAGCCATAACTCACTCAGTGTTCACCCAAGCAACAAAGAAGAACGTTAAACTTCTACAGGGACTGTGGAAATGTTAGAAGCTACCTGCTCTCAGGCTCAAAAGCAAAATGTGTGGCACGCTCTTGTTTTTTTGTTTCAGAAACCTGATTCTTGTTAGAATATCAGCTTACGGCACGACACATATATGGCTGGAGGCAATGTCTTTCTCTTTTGCGTGTTTGTGGAATGAAGGAACATTCCAAAGGACAAGCAACACCTTTAGTGAAACACCTACAGTGAAACATCAGACCTGTGTTGAACACAGTAGCAGATATAATAAAAAAAATTTAACACATGCATTATGTTGTATTCCACAAAATGTAAACGGAAACCTGTGAAATTATCTCTTACCAGCCTCCCGGCCTCGTTATTGTGCAGGTCAATGAGCGTTCTGATGTCGCTCTTGCCCCTTCTCCTCTTGGCGTCCATAAACTGTTTTGACTTTTCATAGCCAAACTCCACATCGTCTCCGCAGCCGCCCCACTCCCACTTAACCCCGTCCCCAGTGGAGGGGGTTGAAGGTGGCCTCGGAGGTGCTCTGTTCCTGGTCGCCTCACAGCCGCACTGCAGCAGGTCTCCCATACTGCAGGCCTGGGTCACAGCGTGCGTCACGCCAGCAGCCGTGATGGCATAAACGAACGCCGTCTCCCGGATATCTACAATAACATGTAAAAGCAAAAGAGGAGTTTTACTTTAGATTGCTTGGACTTTTATTTAAGTCTGGTTTGCATAAAATGTTACCAAAATGCAGAGCAGAGAGTCATTTCAGTTATTTTCCAATATCAGATGCGTAGGCCTGTAGAAAAATCTATACTTTAAACAGTTCCATTGCCAAAATTTAAAACACATGACTGAAACTTTCTTTCACTCTTTGACTTGATTGTTAAAGCGACAAGTTTATAATTTTCTATTACCACTTTCCTCTTTGTCAACTAAATATAAAACTACTGGCAGTAAAGTCAATATTAGTCTATTCCCAATAGACTAATTATGTCAGACTGTGCCTTTCAGCTGTATTCTATTCAATTAAAAAGATTGAACACAAAAACATTCAATGCAAACAACCTGAACTGTGGTGCCATTGCACTCCGGTTCTACAGCTTGACAACGCACCCGCTCACCTGCAAGTTTCCCAATTACAATCGCCCTTCTGTACCACCCCTACAGATTTAACACCTTCTGACTACTCTGTTCCCTAAAAATTCAACGTTGTAAAAGCTATTGTGTCCACTTGCTCCATGAACATTACTGCGTTCAGGACCTTGTTGATTGAGCTATCTATCTTATTCACACGGGCATCACAGGCTTTCCACTTTCAAAAATTCCCTCACAGTGAAAATATATGCATGAAACTAATATCTATATATTACACAACACTATATTCTTGACATACTCTTTAATGGACATCCTCATGTCCTTCACAATCAATTGAAGGACAACGACGAGGAATAAATGGCAGTGCGTCCAGTGAAATAATCTACTTTCCATCCACCTATTCCTCCAGACATCAGCGTCTGCACCCAGTCAGTCAATATCTCAGCAGCATGGAACAGGATGAAAGCAATTTCTACTCTGTCCTGGTTCATTACTACAATCTCAAGCGTCACTGGATTTGTGGTGCTGAGAGGATGGCTATTTCTCTCTCATGCACATGCATTCACACAGTCGCACACTCACACACACCACAGCTGCTGGTTTATTTTGGGTGCAGAGCTTAACACTTCTGACTAAAGGCATGTCCAACCACAACTGCAAATTGATCGTATGTCCTCCCCAGTGGCTTGAGCACCGTTCTCACCCTCAGCTCAACACTCTGTTCTCGGCTAATGTCATTCTCTCTCCAAGAAAAGAGCTGTTATGAAATCACCTCACTGGAATGAAATAAGTAGACGTTGCTACACACGTCTTAATTATTCTTTTTCTTTGTTTTTATTGTACATTTGTGTACCATTGACTGTCACTGTAGAATTAGTATATTTTTGCTGTTAAAGTTTGCAAAACAAGGATTGTAATAATCATTCTTTTTCCAATTTTAAGCAACACAAAACTACAACAATGTATAAACTGATGCTCCTAAAAAAAAAAAAAATCCTGCTAGCCAAAGCCTAATAAAGCATACTGCTCTGTGCCTCTATAGTTGTCTAAAACCTATTACATGACACACCGTACAAGTGACATGTTCCAACAACATGAGCTTTTCAGTTTATTTTGTGTCAAGCCCACATATTTGCTGTGGTGGATACTCATAATTGTCCCAAATGTCTGTTTATCTTTAGCTGGAAAAAAGCACTTATTAAATTCAGTTTACTCCTGTTTGGTAAGGTTTTACTACAAAACCACACTGCCCAGCTGTTTCAGGAAATTAACGAGCCTTTTTATAGAAATCTCAAGTAGGAACAAAAGATCTTGAGGGGTGTTGAAGATGGTCTTGCTGAATATTGGTCTTTTCTTGGGATTTGTTGACAATAAGAAACCAGACAAAGCATTTACAGCAACATTAGCTCTGAGGCAACTTTCTCACAAATTAACACCAGCGTGCTGAAGTTTACATGTTTACTTGAGATGTTCAACACGCTAATATAGCATCGTAGCATGTAAACATGTGGTAACTAGCGCCAACCACAATGTAAAGCAGATTGTGTTGGGGATATCATTGCTTTTGTCCGTATTTGGTCATACACAAAATTTTATGACAATCAGTGCAATAGTTGGTGAAATATTTCACTCATTTCAGTCAAATCCACAAATGTCAACCAGCGGATTGTGCGAGAGCAAAAGTCAGTCGATTACCAAAATCCATTAGTTGTTAAGATAACTCAGTCTGGTTCAAAGGGGTGGACCAACCAACAAATCAGCATTACCATCCAATCAATACAGCCTGAACATAACAAGCAAGCAGTAGGAATCGTTGGGGACCTCGATGATTTGAAAGGCAAAATTCTGTCAGGATGAAAGATGAAACACTTGGGGCTGTATTTGTGTGAGTCCATGTGAGTAACATTTTATTCATGTTTTTGGGACATAAAACTATTCGCAAAAAGCAAGTCTTCATAAAACGAATCATATTTAAGTAGGAAGATTTGGTCAACGGTTAGAGTGAGATTAGATTTAGATTAAGGTTAAGGTTACAATCAGGCAAATTGGAGTTATGGTTAGAGCTAGGCTAATTCACCAGGAAATGAATGTCTTCTATAGTGAACAAAACACGACTGTGAGAGCGTTTAAGAAAAAAAAAAAAAAAAGAATATTCCATCCTTTGCATGGTGTGTGGAGACTAAGCGAAAGGACTTTTATTTCTAAGAGCTGGAAGGCTGTGAGCGTGCAGTCACCACCGTCAACACTGCCAACTCCATATCACATGATTCAGTGAATGGGATTCATTAGGAAGGGTAACACACACACACACACAGAATGGGTGGCGTGCGACGAAACCTGCACACCCCAGCACGCCTTGATATCAATACCAGCTGTACACCCCAACACCCAGAGATGTCTTCAATGCAGGGCAATTTGTATAAGTTTGTGTGCATGTGTGTGTGAACAGTATTGTTCTATGTAGTTTGAAAGCATATAACTTTTACCAACAGTCAGCTTGTGTGCTCTTAATGTGGTCATTTGTTTGGGAGTGACTTTGTCCAGTGCAATTTCATGTGAATATATCCCTTTACATCTGTGTGGTTGTACATGTCGAGCATTTCTCCAACTGTGTGTGTCCAACATGCCCTTGTTACAGTTCATATCGGCCACACCTTATCGTTCCTGCTGTTCGGTAAAATAGGGCTGAGATTTTAGGAGCCGCAGCATACCCAAATCAAGGTGTGTCATCTCTGAAACATCCCTGGATCTATTTAGAGACACGTATGTGAAACACCAGCGCACAAGAAGTCATTATCAGTACACTATGCTGATGGTAACACAAGCTGCATTCAAACAAGCTGGAAGGCTGTCCACATGTCCTTAAATACACTAACGAAAGACCGCATTTAGTCAATGAAATGTGGATATTGCAAATGTCATGTTGATATTTGTTAAAGTTGCGTTTTCTTTCTTGGTAATACGAGCAAAATATCATGCCTCTAAAACTGGGCAAAGAAATTGAGCGAGTGAGAGAGACAAACAACGCACAGAAAGAGAAAGTAACAACAAGCAGAGGGTTAACGGAGAGTGAAAGAAGAGTAAAAGAAGCTATCAAAAATCTGATGATTTGAGGCACCCTGCTTCACATTTTCCTCGGAGACATGAATTCCAAACAAATTCTCAGCCGGTGGGTGTCTGGGCCTGTCTACGTCTGCTTCTAATTCCAAAAGGCCCTTCTGCAGGATTTAGCACATATTCTTTTAATAGCTTTTCAACTTTTAGCCAGTGATAGAATCATGTTCAGGTAGGTTAGATCAGAGACAAAGACCTTACAGTGCAGAAAAGCAAAGTTTGAAAAACACATTTGGTGACACCTGCTAGCCAAATATTATCAAGCCCAAATTTCTGCCTGAATATAAGGGTCTGGCCAGACTGCATCGAGGACTGTTTCCAGTTGTTGCATCCTCATGGGCATATAGACCTCAGGGTGATGTAGCAGCCTTTAAAGGTTAAACTTTAATCAATCAGCATTGACCCCCATCTGACTTTTGTTTGTGCGCCAAAACTAACCAAGCAGTAAACAACATACCAACCAATGTAAGCATGTCGGTGAAGGTGTCTCCTCACATATATATCTGCTCTGTTCAGTTTGGGCAGTATTGTGTCATAATATGTTTTATACTCAAGTGGGTCTGAGAAAACCACACAATAGGCCCTGATCAGCTGGTGCGTCACGATCGCCAGGCGGAGGATTTTCTTTTTTTCTGAGGCACTACAGTGAGTGTGACGTGCAGAAAAAAACAAGTGTTTTGACTATTTCATACCATGACTCCTTGGTAATTGTTGGCTTCCATTGTGCTGTTGACAGTTATTGTCCCTCAAGAAGGTCTGTTCAAGTTAACCATGTTTTGGATCAGGTCTAATTTCCCTTAGATCTATTCAGAATAGTCATGACTGTCCTCAGGTCCTTTTGAACATCTCTTTTTTATTTATGTATGGCGTCTCTTTATCACATATTATTTGAAAACCATGATAGTTATATTAATTAACTTTAAATACCAGTTGACTAAAAACAAAAGCAAACATGTAAACATGGCGGTACCTGTTTCTGTGTGTCTGCCAGTGAAGATTATTAATGAGAAAATTCGAAAACTTTTGACATGATTGACAACTGGTTTAATTAACGTGCAACCACGGCATAGCCCAGAGCAACAGTCCTTGTTTGTTCTACAGTACAGATTTCCACACACACATTGGCACACACACAATCGGACTTTCAAAGAAGAGCCGCAGCATCGCTTATGTGATTACCAGCATCACTGCATGCAGGCTGGCTCACACGGCGAGTCCTGACCGCTCCAGGGTCTGTATGTTATTTAAACAGAGCGGAGATCAACCAAAAGAGGATAATAACCAGCAATTAATGACAAAGAAGAAGTAATTTGACCTTGTTTTCCATGTGAAAGGTTCACGTCCAGAGAAGAGAACATTCTGATTCAGATGCAAAATGAGTCCTTGTGTCGACATGTTCATTCATTCACACTTGTCGCAATAAAGGTGTGAAATGGCAGTGTTTCAGTGATGTTGTGAAATCAACTAAAACCCCTATTATATAAACATGCACACACACACACACAACCGCAGACGCACACATATACGTTTCCACACAAATTGTTGCTGGCCTGACGCAAGTCAAAAAGTAAACATTGCATGGTACATTGCTGTGTTGTTATTTAATTTCGATAGAGCTAAATATGTGACATTATCATTCTAATCATCTAAAACATCATGAAGAATGAAATACACAAACACAGATGGCCAGATGGCTGCACAGTAATTAACACAGACTCACTTTAACTTCAATCTTCTTATTCTACTGACAAGCTACAGTTGTTTCTTCTTCAGAAACATGTTGACATACAGCAGTCATGCCGCTCTTTAACATGTCACAGACTTAATCCCATTTCTGAGGAAAGTTGTCTAATGAAACACTTGACATGACACGAGTGCTGCAAGATTTATGTTTGAACAGCAGGTGAAGAAAGCTTGATCTTTTTCCGCAGAAATGGGATACAAAAAACAGGATGGTTCAGCCTGATTAGTTGCTCTCCAGAACCTAATGCCCTGTTGCTGCGTTTTCACTGTATAGTTTGGAGGAGTTTGTCTTGTATGACCCTATCCCAAACTCACAGCGAAGTATCCTCGGTTCGAAATGCATTTTAAAGTAGTACAAAAACAAAGCAGGTCGTACATGCTTACATCATCGTGAACATCTATTTAACCGAGCACTTAGATTATTTGTGAACAGGATTATGTGACTGTTTAACTTCATACAAAGCAAAACACTTTTCTATCAGGCAAGTAAACAGGAAAAAGGATTATGTTCTGGCACCATTGTGTTACAAACAGACAAATTAAACTCATTGCCACTGATTTCAGTCAAAAATAATTTTCATCAGGGCAAAAGAAAAGAAATTCAGTGAACGGCACCAAGCAATTAATGTTTTTTTGTTTTTGTTTTTGTTTTTTTTAAATGTACAATGAAAAGGCTGCTATCTAATGGAGAACACTAAGCAGAAATAACCATAGCTGAAATAAAAATAGTAAAATATACAAAAAATATACATAATAAAAATTATATTAACTACAAGTCAGTTTCTATCGGACTTTAAAAAAAAAAATATTTTCAGTGAGTTACTATGTGAATTTTATTTGATGAGTTACCAGAAGAAGCCCCCAGTGCACAAACAGCAGGTGGGAGTGAAACTAAATTCACACCAAAATCTGTAATACACTTGTAAGTCCAGTAGAGGACGCCGTGTCAGTACCACGTTTTGACTTGCCTATGCATGAAAAGTACACACATGTTTGACCAGGGGTGAAGAAGGTCACGTAACAGAGATCGTGTGATAAAGTGCAAAGAGTAATAATGTACAAATAGGGAGGAGGTCAGGCTTGGTTGGACGGAACCATAGAAAAGTAAAGCCAATGCGGACGTGTCTTGACGTGCAATGCCACTGAGAGCCACTGGGGGTTGGCTCCTAAAATCGTGTTGCTCTGCAGGCTCCCTTTGAAATTGTCATGAAATACAAAGTCCCAAAATTTTGGAGTCATTCGCTAAATTTGCTCATTAGTGTTCTGGTGATCATTCTGAAAATAATTCCATTATTCAATATTCGGCCTCAAGGAGAGGTATATTTTTGGGGCGTGTCGATTTGATTGACAGGGGTGCTGTCAGGTTCCGACACAGTTGGGCTTGTGTAGTGTTTTCAGGTTGACAGTTATAGATGGAGTCAGATCCACCACTTACCCCTGCAGCTTGTCCAACTATTCTCACTTCTGGCTCCCAAAAAAACCAAGATAGCCAAAATGCCAAATTCAAGGCTTCAAAATGGCAGCTCAGAAACCAATTGGTGATGTCACAATAAATGACGATACAAACACAGGACTTCGAACTGGACGGCCGGTGTTCAAGTCTGTTTGAAAACCAAACTCAGCTGGGATTTCCTTTAAATAGCAGTTACTTATATAACTTAACGTATTTAACTCACGCAACATGTGTTAAGTAACTTATGTACACATGCAAAGTTACTTATGAAACATTGCTACATTGAGTTAAAATAAGATCATGCATTCCAATAATAGTCCCCTGACAATTTCTTATCAACTGCCTCAATACTTCAACGATAAGAGGAAGTAAGGCAGATTTTTCATCACATATCGTGTGTACCACCACATGTGCTATTTGAAACTGACTAGTGGTTTAAAAAAAAAAAGTAGAGAAAACTCAACGACAATGCATGCGGCTCAAGCACTGCAACACACACGGACACAAAAATGAATGGACTTAAAAATCACAGACTGCAGCAGTTTTCACTCTGATTATGACATTTTCTGGCAAATAAAAACTCGTGTCATCAGGATATTCTGTAAGAATGAAGTATCACAAAATCTCTAAATAGGGGTCGGTGAGGTTAAGTAAACCACTTAGAGAGAGAGTACATTAAATACAAAGGCCCTTTTATTTCGACATTTACTGGTACTAGTCTATGATAAACAGCCATTAAGAGCAGATCCAAGTAATTGAGGACAAAGGCTTCAAAACAGAGAGAGCACTTTGGCCTCACTTATAGACAGCCAGGAATTTATGATTAATTGCGAGTCTGTCTTCTGCTGGTAGATTCTTGCCCCCTTTTCGCTTCCTCTCTTTCTCAATCTATCTTTGTGTCTTCACTCTTTTTTTTTTTTTCCCTCCTTTCTGTTTTACTCGGTCTGAGAGACTGACAACACTGGTGCTGTCGTACATTCAAATGAGATTAAGAGACAAAATAATCATAATTTTTAACCTCAACCAAGTTAGACTACATGCGTTACTGACAAATTATGTTTACTTTTTTTGATTTCCTGATATTGCTGAACGGTGTGGGTCTGGATATTGAGAAAAAACTTTTAAAGCAATTTTGCTTAATAACACTTGTGTCCATTAGCTTAGTACATTGTGTAAAAAAAAAAACCTGCTTACCTTTTTTCTGATCTCAAAAAATATTAATGCAGACAATTATAAATTTGATTATGCATTGTTTGGAGTAGGACAGAGAAAATATGCCTCTAGGTTACATTTATTTTCAATAAATATACAAATGAATAGGTTCTTCTCAGGCATATGCAGACTATAGCAGTAGAAAGTTCTGTTACATAAATCTATTTGATAGCAGGGACAATCTAATTGCTATATTGCATATTCTTTATTTATGTAAAATGTCACCATTTTGACTTTGTCTCAGTTAAAAGAAACAAGGTTGCAACTTTAACACCAGTATGAAACGCACGTTTTGCAAAGGCTTCCAACAGAGATGTTGAAAAATCTTTAAAAAAAAACATTTTGACTATTATGTTTATCTTCTCAATACAAGAAACTGTTAAGATTTTACATAACAAACCGCATTATAAGTATTTTGCTTGCTTAAGGGAACTTGGAATATTGTATGCTTACTGTTAGGCCAAGAAGTAA
>NW_027210628.1:0-22500 GCF_029030835.1 Brachyistius frenatus
TCACGAACAGTTAAACCCAGAGGCTTCATACCGTGAGGCAACGGTGATCAGCTCATACGCACAAAAGAAACATTACAGTCCACTCGGTAGATAGCCACTAAATTTAGAGGATGAATACTTTTCCATTCCTGACACTCTAACTTCCTGTTCAAACTTTTCTTTTTGTCCTTCCTCTTCATTCTCCCTTCTGCTGTCATTCAAAGTCTCTCTTTCAGCTTTCTCTTTCACACAAACACTGACACACACCATCATTCGACGATACCTTCGAGACCAACAACAACACCACCATTCCCCATGTAGCCCATTGTACTAATCAGCATTATCTAATTGTCTGGAATGGATTATGCAAGTAATTATTCCCCCGGCTCCTCGCACTGGCATTCAGAGAGACAGATGGGCAAGAATACAAACACACAGACGTGCAGACAGGTACGAAGACTTCAACACAGTTCTGAAGTAGCATAGGTTCAAAACTGGCAGTTGTATTTCCCACGAGAGCTCATAATACTGCCTGGATCTATAGCATGTTTCCGTATCCGTATGTGCTGAGCAGGTTTGTCAGGTTGCTCGAGTCCAAGTTGACAATGTGAACTTCACTTCACGCTACTTGGTCCACCAATCACGTTTTTATTGAAATATTAATTTTCATACCAACAGCAACCAGGTAAAACCACCTGATGCACAACACTGGTCACCCTGTCATTACTGGTAGTTTGAAGCTGCAGAACTAGATTTCAGCTCTAACATTTACGGGTAAATGTTACGCACAATACAGTACAGGGTAACCTTGAAACACAGAGGGCTACCTGAATTACAACAACAACAACAACAACAAAAAGTCTTTGTAAGTCTTCCTCCAGCTTACACCCTGAAGAAAAACCTGTTGCAAAACAACTGGTAAATATTTCAAATATTCAGAGGTGGTGCAAAACTGAAAGCTGAAAACAAGCAAATAAACTGCAGCTTATCTTCACATTTTTAATGCATGGAAAATAGTGTTTTTGTTTTTTACCTGTTTTACATGAAGACAAGCAAAGATGCAACCTGGGAGGATCCACGGAGGAGAGCAAGCACCTTCTGAGTGATGGTCAATATCTCAAACACAGAGGAGCAGAATGAAGACTCCAGATCTCAGCTTTCAAAGTCCAAAATAGGAGTACCCTATAAACTGCCTACTGAAAATGGATACAACTAATAGTAAACATTTCCAGTAGAATAACACCAGGCCATGTGTGGGCTTGTAACCCGAACTATTCCTGTTTCCCTTGTCTATAAATGACAGGAAACAGCACTATTAAGCTTACATTTTTAAGACTGGTTACCAAACTGAGGAATGGGGCCTAGTATGAAGGGTTTAGAGGGTCCACAGGGTTTATTCTAATAGCACTTCCCATTGGGGGAGGATTTTAAAGGCTACTCTTTGCCCTATTATTTGTGCAATACAAAAAATAGAGGAAAACATAGTGTAGTTTAGTATTCGGCTATACAATTAGGCCTTAAGATAAATAAAATATTAAAAAAAAGAAGCAATCTCTCACTAAGTCTCATGTGGGATTCTTAAATGAAAAAGTTTGATACCCACTGTTTTACATCAAAACGATTTCATCAGCTGTTGTGGTAAAACTCAGTGTCATTGTGAGCTTCTTTGCTTACCAGCTACAACGGTAGTTTAAGTAGTTGCTCCACGATATAATCGCAAAAACCCAAGAGATAAAGGCAACCAAGGCAGCAGTTTTTAACATGACCTTTCAGGTAGATAATGTCAACCGTTGAAGACGCAGAAACTTACATTCATACCAGTTCACCTGTCAGTTAGGTAACTGCGCGTGCTCTTTACTCTTCTTCTTCTTTTTTTTCATTAACAACAAGCCCTAAAGGTGAAGGAAAGTCAAGCTCCATCCTCACACATCTCAATTTGGACTGAAGCGAAAGAGTGCCGCATCTTTTGAGTTCCACCTTAAAAGCTCCTGCCCGACTGAGGGTTCTCTCCGCGTTATGATTGGTTGAAGGGCTGCCTCGTTGGAGCCAATCGCTTTCAGAGAGTCCCACGTTGGGTTGTGATGTCACGGGGCGAGCGAGCCAATCGCGAGCTCACCCGGTCGCTGAATGGGTGTGGGCGGATGCGAGGACGCGGGGGGGCCGAGGGGAGCGGAGGAGTCCGTGGGGATCGTGGGCATTGAAGTTCCAATTATTCTGCGCGCGCACGCGCGCACGTATGCGCGCACGCTGTCAGTCACGCTACATAAATGCTCAGTAAATTCTGCCGTTAATTTCAATCCCGCTATTTCTACTGCGCACACACACACAAGCACACAGGATACTGTACACACACACACACACACACACACACACACACACACACACACACACACACACACACACACACACACACACACACACACACAGACACAGCGGGTACACACCTCACGTGTGAGTTCAGTCCAGTACGGAATTAAAGATTTTTTTTTTTTCTTGCCAATTTTCTTTATTCCACTTCAAACATTGACAAATCAAAATAAGTAAATGGGTGGCCCGAATTAAAATAAGGAGGCACATGGAACAACATGAATCATAACCCACTACAGGGATATAAGAAGTCAGCTGTGACATACAAACTGCAGTTTCTGGGTCTCTGCTTTGAAATACTGCAGTCAGTTACGCCTGTTGTGTTTGTTTGTTTGTTTGTTTGTTTAGATCTTCCCTGCTTTCGTTTGTCTATAAATGTACCTCTATTTCTTTAAATATGCAAATTCTAATTGCACATATAAACTGACAGAAACACACGTGGTTTTCAAATCCTGTAGTCACTTCTGCCTTCAGTAGGTATATCTCTATTTTTCAATGTGACAGAAACACACACACACACACACACACACACACACACACACACACACACACACACACACACACACACACACACACACACACACACACACACACACACACACACACACACACACACACACACACACACTTTGTGGGTTCCCTGCTAGTTGCATGCATCTCATTTCAGGGTGATATTGTGATAGTTGGTGTGCCGTTAAAGAACACGGTTCGCCGTGATGACTCCCTTCACAGACCACATTTTATAACTCTGCTGCTGCAGAGTGAAAATAATAAAGCTGCTGACTCCAATTTTACTCACTGCCTTGTCTTTAGTTGCGTGGAAGCTTGACATAAAGCGTTATGGACAGGGTACATGTATTTTTTTTTTCTCTCTCTCTCAAAGAGGATACTGTCATATTTATAAATGTGTGTCTATGGAATGCAGTGTGCACGGCTGGCAAAAACGGGGCCCGACTGTACCTACTTATTAAAGGAAACATGTGTGCCGGGAACAGTGAGATCATCACCAACGGTGATTACCTGCTTTTCCTCAGCTTATCATGCCCACAGTACAGTTTCTTTAGTTAGTGATTAAGTCAGTGATGGCGACAGACCTGAGCAGAACCACCTGCATCGTCGGCTGTCTGCTTCCACTGCAGTCGATTTGTTTGTCTGGAAACAGCCACTCGCTCTTCGTAAAGGTTGAGCACCAAAACCTGACATTTATCATTGTTGTTTTAGATTATTAGAGGTGAGATGCAAACTTCCCTGTAGCGTTGCATGACATCAAAACTCTATTCTATTTTGATATTTTGATATTTTCTTCGGATTTTAATTGGGTCATAACATTTACTGTATCTCGTACTAAACTGGATTCACTTGAATTGTTCTACTTTAATCCCTTAATGAGTATGAAAGTTTGTTCTTGACTTTGGAAGTAAAGTTTGACAAAATAATTTTCAATCAAGTTGTGCTTATTTATTTTTTTTATTTTTAAGAGAGAGCTTTCAACTGTTTCTGACATTCTTCATCAGCAGACTGAATACATTCTGGGTGCTAAAGAAGCAACAGGCTCTTCTGACTGAGTGGACTCAAGCTAACAAGTGGCCTGTGAATTCACGTGGGTTATTTTTGTTTGAGCATTGTAATTTATTAAATCCTGCTGACGGTTTCTACTCTGTTTTATTCCGTTTTTTAAAATAAGACATGAAATACAAGATTTGGACAGATTCCATCACCGATTGACCTTCTACGCACACAGACTCACGCACTGAGTTGTCAGTCAGTGAAGTGATCTGCAGATCTACACAGACTAATCCGTGCAGTAACAGGAAACGGCGCAGAAAGAAACCCTATCCCTGTGATGTGGGAGTCTGGATAAACTCTGGTCTGGTTGACGCTGGATAAATAGACGCCTATTCACACACCGGCACACAAACAGAGGAACACAGCAGCCGTACGCACATGCATAAAGGCAGGCAGGCAGGCAGGCACACGCACACGCACGCACACACACACACACACACACACACACACACACACACACACACACACACACACACACACACACACACACACACACACACACACACACACACACACACACACACACACACACACACACACACACGAGGCGAATAAAACTGCCCTGTGTATGTAGCTGCGGTGTGTTACAGGTCCCTGAGTGCTTGCAAACACATGTGATCTCCTGACCTTGCAGTGCAAACATTTGTCTATAATGCATATGGATACCTGTGTGTGTGTGTGTGTGTGTGTGTGTGTGTGTGTGTGTGTGTGTGTGTGTGTGTGTGTGTGTGTGTGTGTGTGCGTGTGTGTGCGGTGCGCGTGCGTGTGCGCGCGTTTGTCCGCATGTGCGTGCATTGAAGTGTCTGGGTGTGATTGTATGTTTTTGCAAGATCAGTGTGACTTCCTCTCTGGTGGGGTGGGACATGTGCAGTAACACTCTTTGCCATAATTAGCATCATCCAACTTACTTCCTGCTCCTGGCTGCAGGAAAGAACTGTGTCACTGAAGTGTGTGTGTGTGCGTGCGTACGTGCGTGGACAGTGACATAGTTTTGTGTTGGCTTTGTATCCAGGCACGTTAGATCTTAAAACAAATGGTGACAATAGGTTAAAGCGTTTCGGGGATGTTTATTTATCATTATCCATATCAGAGTTTTTCCACGTCTGTGCTGGGAGACAAACTTTGGTCTTCGGTCATGAAGGCTGCATGCAGTGCGTCCTGCAGCGACACTGCACCTATTGAACGTAAATTGCGAGGTTCAAAAATCACCCCACATGGACATAAATCCCAGGACTACTAGTTCAGCTTTATTTTCTTGGAAGAATTCTCATTGATATCAATTGCAGGAGAGAGTCAAAAACAAATTACACACTGTGTACAAAATCGCAACAAACCTGGGCTGCTTGTTGTTGCTGAAGACCAGACTGAAGACAAAGCAAGAACAAAAGAAAACAGTTCCAATATGGAGCAGCTGCACGCAGGCAAATAATCGGACGGCTCCAACAGATCACCACCACCCACCACCACCACCCTATAGCTGTGTCATAGATTAAACAGACCACAGAGGCCAATGCAGCAGTGCACCTCCTCCAAACAGGAGCTGGTGCTACAAGTGAATTTGTCCAACAAATGTTGGCATCATTACATCAGGAGGCTATTTATAAGAAGGGCAGAAGAGTCCACGACTGTGTTCAGAACAGCCTCAAATTACCGGGCAGAGCCAAACAACAGAAAATGCGTTCCCATTAATGAAGTGTAACACCTGAAGATCAGATCAACAGGAACGGAGGCAGGTTTCCAAGTGAGCACGAAGAAGTCTGCGGCCTTTTGCTGTCTCATGTGAAGAGAGAGAGAGCGAGACCGGGAGAGTGCTGCGTACATGTGGATCTCACCGGACGTGCTCTATAAATCACGTTAGCCTGATGGCATTTCTTTATACAGTATGTGTCAGTTCATTTTCATGTGCATAATTTACGTGTGTGTGTGTGTTCAGTCCCTCCAGGCTGTAGTAGACTGTGCTGAGATCAGCCTGCTTGGCATGAGCCAATTCTGTGACTAATTGGAACTCAGGCAGACTGCAGCAAATAAAATAACCTCCTCCTCTTCCATCATTATCGTCATCATCTCACTCTCGCTCTGCTCGTATCCCTCCTGAATGGCTGTAACAATATTTACTCTTACTTTTTAGCCACGCTGGCAGCGAGGCTCTGTGAATGGCAGCGCTGCAGTCGACGGTTTTGGTCCGGAAATATCTTGCTGAGGATGGATCATCGTCTAATTTTCACATTTTTGGTCCCCGAAGTAGGAAGCCCCGTCACAATGATCAAAACACCCATTCTCACACACACGTTAGTCACTGTTTTGTTTTTTGGAGACTAAATACTTGGAAAAACTGACGGCATTCGCTATCGACTACAACTTTGGTTTCAATAAAGCATCAATGCAATGCATGCAAACATAAAAGTTCCATAATAGACAATAATTTCATCATTTTGTAAGACGGTAGTTTTAATCAACAGTTGTCTCGTTTCAATTCATTTCCAGACACTAAATATTAAAATATGGATGCTACGTCTGTGCTAATGTGTCACTTCTCACGTGATGTCTTTCCAGCCAGTCATTGCTGTGATTGTGAACGTCACTCAGGAGCCCAGGCTGGAGTTAACAATCAGTTGTCACTCATTAGAAGAAAGTTTGCTCGATAGTGGAGGTGCAGCGCTGAGATGAGCGCAGAAACAAACTGTTGAAAATAGCAGGATTATATTGTTGACTTTATAAAAAATGCAGGCAAAGAAAGAAAAAGTAACCTTGGAAGTGCACACCCACACATTTAGTTAGTCTTTTGGTTATTGCTATTATGTTCCACAAAATTAGATCATTTCAGCCAATGGTACGATACTTAAACATTTCTCATGTAAGAACGTTGATCAGCATGTCAGCATTGTGACTGTGAAACTGTTAGCATGTCAGTTCGAAGCATGGCTGCGCCTCAGCTTCACAGAGCTGCTAGTACGACTAAAACAGACACACTTATGAATCCCCCGACAACACACGAGCATTTTTTTTGTTGTTGTATTGATTAATAAAAACAGCCATTGTGCTTTGTTTTCAAAATCAACAGCACAAAAGAGTTTTCCACCGAGTTAACTCTTCCAGCATAACGAGCACATTTGGTGTGTGTTAGTACAATATGAGTGTGAGTGTGTCTGAGACCTTTCGTTTGCGCATTTCTATTGTCTTGATCATTTCCTCTGACACCAGGAAAATGAAGCTGTGCAGTTCTTTACAGTGATTGCTGGTCATTTATCCTGCAGCACAATGCGGCCGCAGTGTTTTTTGGTTTTTTTTTTCATCTCTGCGTGTTACTCTCTACATCCTGCATACCAAAGCTTTCCCCTGATTCTTCACCCGACTCTCAGCTCCGTCTTCATTGGACTGGAAAAATGGTTTAGCTGCTTTATCAATAAAATGAATCAAAAGAATATCAATATCTTTCTACTTCACTTCTTCCTCTCCTGTTCTTTCCCTTCCTCCTATGTGCGGCCATCTCCTTCTTCTTAAACATTTTGACAGTGCAATGCGTGATGTAAGTGTAAAATGTGCTGGCAGGTTCCTGCGACCAGATGCAGGGTGTTCTAAACACAGAGAGGAAGAGAGAGAGGTGAGATGGACTGGAAGAGAGCAGATGCATGTATGCGTGTGAGGAATGCTGGATTGGGATGTGTGTGTGTGTGTGTGTGTGTGTGTGTGTGTGTGTGTGTGTGTGTGTGTGTGTGTGTGTGTGTGTGTGTGTGTGTGTGTGTGTGTGTGTGTGTGTGTGTGTGAGTGTGTGTGCGTGTGCGTGTGCGTGTACTGGCTGAGGTGCAGACGGCGTATGTCAGTGTTGAAAAATTCATGATGCCATGTTTGGAGATTCCTGGGGGATATCTTGTTGTTCAACTGGCCTTACAGAGCAGGCATGCACTGCACACAACACACACACACACACACACACACACACACACACACACACACACACACACACACACACACACACACACACACACACACACACACACACACACACACACACACACACACACACAGGAGCTGTATGTCCTTTGTGTGTGCGTGTGTTAAAAGACATTGAATCAAAGAAAGAGTTAGAAGTGAGACACGTATGGAGAAACAGACTCCGAGAAAAGAAACATCTTTTTGTTATTTTGATATTTTTCCTCAGTTTTTTTTTTGGTTAAAAGACTTTTTCTTCTGCTACTCTGGGATTTCTTTGTCTCACAAAATTGCAAGATTCATCTAATTGTCAAGAGAATATTTCAGAAAATTTGCACAAGAATAAAATAGGAGTTATGCACATTTCTGACAAATACATTTAAACTTCAAACAAAATCTATTCCCAGCAAGTGAAAATAAAAAGCCAACTTTAAGAGATTATTGGCTCTCGGCAGTTGATCTTCTAGCCAATCGTTATGTTTTATCAAGTACATGAAAGTGACAGTTGGTCTGACATGTTTCAAATTGTATGGCAACATTTGTACAAAACTGAGAAATGTATGTTTTAATTAGTGGAACTGATAATGGGTAAACACAATTATTGAGAATCAAATAGTAAAAATCAAACTACAACTTACACAGTTGTCTGCCTCCACCATGCAGTCAGGTTTACATCCATGTTTATCCAGACTCTTAAAATAAGGAAGACTTTGAAGAAATTTGGCCAATATAACTGACTGATAAAACACAGAGCTGTCGCCATGGCAGCAGACAATGGCTTGGATTGTCACTGTCTTGCACTTCACTCTTTATGTCATCTATAGATTTCCCAAACGATGCTTTTATGATGTTTTTTATGTTGTTTTATTGTGCTTTTTGGTCTTACAATTTGGTCTTGTCAGATTACGTTGTTGTTTTGTAGTTGATGTTGTTGATGCTCTTGTGCAAAGAAAATTCCCTCAGGGGCAATAAGGGTTTCATTCATTCAGTCAATGCTTCTAATGTAGGAACGTTTAGAACGTTATATACACTTGTGTGAAATTTTGTCATAATTAGCGAACAAATTCTTGAGTAGTGACCATAAACGTACGCTGGGAGGTCACAGTGACCTTTGACCGCCAAAATCGAATCAGCTCATTCTCGAGTTAAAGTGAATGTTGGTGCCACATTTCAAGAAATCTCCTCAAAGCTAATTAACAATGAGCACAAAGTTCAGCTGAATTTAGTGGGAATGTCATTTGTTTTGTTTGTGTTTGGTCAAATTATTGGACAAATTAAGAATTTGGGGAAGACGAGAAAACGAGACATGTTTTCCTTGTGTATGAAAAAAGTGATCCGAACTCTCCATTACACACGTTATAAACCACGGATGCTCCCCTGACACAGTGTTTGCTGAGTGAGGTGTTTTAGACATTAGCGCACCAAGACCATTTGATCAAACAGAGCACACCAAGCCCAAGTGGAGCGGGCTCGGGCTCCGCACTAGGTAATGGAAACTGGCAGCGACCGGCGGGACCAACCCAGAGCCTCACACAGAGCTGAATATGAGCCAGAGTTCTCATTATAGCCCCATTTTTGACTTTATTTCTACTTTTTCAAGCCAGCCACTATTACTTAGTATGTTTAGAAAGAGACTTTCAAACAAAATGGCTCAATAATACCTCATACAAATCGCCGAATCTGTCCGATAAGGTCAGTCTGTGTGTCGTCTTGACTTCTTAATTGTGGCCTTCAGTGCACACATCATTTTACTTGCCTCAAAGTTTAGTACTAGCTCTGTTTTTAAAACAATATACACCTTAGATTCTGCAGGATGCTTTCTGTCTGTAATGAATCTAAAAAAAAAAAGGCATCATTATGGTCATGTTTTGTCTCTGAAAATAGAGGCTGGAGTATGAGCATTGTTTGGTGTCAGATAAAAAAAAAAAAAGTCCTGTGAAATTAAATTGATCTACTTCACTCTGTTTTCCTTGTTGTCAGTAAAAAGACAGAGGTATACCAGCACCCTGCTAAGAGATAGTAAAGCATATCACATGAACTGTCAGCTGACTCTCTTGCCGGGTTAAAAGCACATTCCACTTTTTCTTGCCCGGTCATCAGAGTGCACACAGGCTGCATCTTATCTGAAAAAAAATAAAAGTCTGAAAAGAAGCGTTTCAATGCAGATCTTGTGTTCCTGTCCTCTGATCGAGCTTTTAACCGAACTGACAGACTCATGAGGAGGGCTGTTGTTGGTTCACACTGGACGTGGGTGAGAACAGAAAGCTGGTCAAAACTGTTAACAATCTTGGATAATGCCTCCCACCACTTTCATAATATGCTGGACAAACTAAAGACAGACTCATCCAACCTCACTGTTTTATGGAACGATACAGGAAGACATTCTTGCCATGTGCTATCAGACTGTACAACTCATCTGCCTTTTGTAAATCTGCGGACTCTACTTGTCTACTTGTTTATAATTTCTACCATTTAGCTCTTTGAAAAACAGTCTCTTTTGCACTTTTTTGTATTTAGCTATGTATTCATTCCATCCATCCATCCATCCATCCATCCATCCATCCATCCATCCTCCCTATTTCAGTTAATGAAGTCAGAGGTAAAGACATCAGATGTTCTCTCTTCTTTGTTGCTCCTACAGCCGTTCTATACCGTGTCTCACATGTCTGCACATGCAGAAGAACCCATAAATGATCTACACATTTATACAAGAGCTCTTCTACATACCTGTACACGCAAACATTTTTGCACTATATCTTTAAAAGTGGCAGCACACCCCTGTACGCACAAACACACACACACACACACACACACACACACACACACACACACACACACACACACACACACACACACACACACACACACACACACACACACACACACACACACACACACACACACACAGAGAACTTGGCACAAAGCCTGGGCCATGTCATGCCAATTAAGTTCAGACTCTAAAAGCGTTCCACCTGGGATTTCCACCCTAATCCACAATATTAACCCTGTCCTGAACTGAGACTAAAACACGCACGCTAACACACCCTCACCCACAGTTCAACCTGACAACAGAGCCAGCTCACTAACATTAACCAGCTGAGACGAAGCCACCGCCACATCAAGCTCACAACTTACCTACCCGAATAATAACCTAGTTTCCTCCCAGATCCCCCTCCTCAACTCACACACACGCCTCAGCTCCAACATTTCTGTTCACCGTGGCAACCATATCTGTGACAGGGTGAAATGAAAGGAGGAAATGGTATCATCAGGGGCTGACAGATATGAACTGAAAAGAACACGAACATGGAAGAACGAGGTTGTCTGAGGTGAGAGAGGAGGCAGGAGGGATGGTGGGAGCTGGAGGAGGGGTGAAGGGAAGTGCAGGAGTCAAAGGATGTAAGAGGCTTGAATGGAAACACTTTATTGCATTTTGTGTTCATAATCAAAGCCTGGCCCGCTGTGATTTTCTGCAGCTCTCAGCTAACTGTCGACGATGAGGCCTGTGGATTATCCAGAGTGACTGTGACAGTGTTTGTGGAAAAATGTGTGCCTGTTTAGTTTTCAAAATGTACTTTTTCCGAAGCTTTGAGAGCCAGAAACAATCGTATCAGGATGGAGGGGCACGAGTCAGTGGCAGAAAACATATACAAATAAAACCAAAACGATGCATCTCTAATGTTGAGTTGAAAATCTTTATATATATATAGATATATAATTTGGGTGAAGTGGCCCTTTAAATAACTTGTTAGGGTAGAATTTTTTTCTGGCAAGTAGGGCAGAGCCAGATGACACCATCTGGCAGGAAGCTGGGACAACATGGGTAACCAGGGACTGCATGTGTGTACATGAGTATTTCTGGGTGTGTCTGCATGATAGAAATTGTGTCTGAGAGGTGTGTATGCAAGAGTACCTGCAGATACGAAGGAGAAAGGCGGAGGGTTTATGTCATGAAGACTGTCACGTAAATGTGTGTTTTTCGTTTGGGACTTTAACAGAAAGTGAAGCTGTGTGTCTGGCCGGATGAGCTTCTGGCTGCAGAAGTAGGACATTCAGCTAAAAACAATTGTGCAATATGTTCCACATCCATCACTTTGGAAGGGAAAGCAGACCTTAATAGCCACAAAAACTTTTGATTTAACGTCCAAAAACAAAAAAGCGACTTGAAATAATTTGATTTAGTCCACGAATTAAAGATCGCCTTATTGTATCATGTTATTGCGTTACTGTATATGTATATCACCGGGTAACCGTGTACGAAATTTGCCTCCATTTTATGACGCATCGTCCTCAGTGACAGCAGCGTTGCCTGGGAGAGTAAATGTCAAAGTGACATTGAGCGAGCATCAAGCCAGTCTGGGCTGAGTATGTGTGTGTGTGTGCGTGCGCGTGTGCGTGTGCGTGACACCGTATGAGCGTCCCCTGGGACTGGAGCTGGCTGGCTGACTGTTCCCAAGCTGTCACCAGACATCGACTCAGAGCGCTATACACTCACCATCGACACAGTGACTCCATCCATCCATCAAATTCAAAAACACACTCGGAGAAACTTTGAATCGCACACTGGACTTAATGAAATTGGTTTCAGCTCCCTCAAGCGAATTATGTTTGAAAGCAGCATTTTTTTATTTTTTTTGCATCTCTTACTCATTACACCTGGAATTGGATTTGTTTTCAAGAAATATTTGCTTATTGAACTCTCCATGAGGAAGCATTTGGTCCTAATAAGGCCTCAACGATTTCATGGCATCATTGGGCATTCAGACCACAAGCGACCGCACTGCTGCATGCCTGTTGTCTCTGCCTGCATCTGCTAAATGATTGCTGGTTGTGCTTTGTGATGGAGTTCCAGGGTAGACGAGATATCGACTGGCTGCTTGCTGTACTACCTACACAACTTGTCATTACCAGCTAATGTCTGGGCTCCTCAGCTGTATCAGCCATTTCCAGCCTCCTGCTCTGACTCTTATTTTTGGGTACTGTTTCTGTGAGTGACTGAGATGGCCCCGTGTTTGCTTTAAACAAAGTGCTCGTTGGGCATTCAGAGTGCTTGAAACGGTCTAATTTGGTCCAATAATGTCTAAAAAGTGTCCATTGCTGATCTCTAAATGGCTTCGCTCAAACACGCCAGCAGAGCCTCTTCCTGGCTGCATCAAAACGCCTTCCTGATCTCACTGGGGGGGGGGGGGTCAGAAAATGGGGATAATGGAGAGCCGTACTCGACAGCATCTCTGCTTTAAATCGGCTAGTTTCAGAAAGTTTAACAGATTGTCAGACAATTTGGATGGTGGAGATATGTGGGTGGGGGTTAGAGAGGGTGTCAGACATTGTTAGGGCAACAAAATGCTTCAAAAAAAAAAGGTGCTTGCCAGATCATCTGACATAATGCTCTTGAGAAGAGACTGTTTGTAACCTTTACTTGTATGATTTGCCAAACCAACAAAGTCATGCAGTGGTGACAGCAAGTGGACAGGTGAGGGAACTGCAGGAGAAAGGAGAGGACTGGATAACTGTGCCCATGACATTAATACATCTATAATTTAGTCACAATTATAAAAGACGTTTAAATATGTGATTAGCTTCCAGACATTTAACAAAATCCTGCAGGAGATTCAAAAGACAATAAAGATTTTGTAGCTTTGAATGTTGTTTTTCTGGCAGTAGATTAGATGAAAGATCAACTCTGCTGGGCAGCCATGTGGCAACTAACACACACTTTGAAAAAATAAACAATAAAATAAAAACCAGTAATAAGTAACAATAATGAATGCATGCTGGTCATGTAACATGTATGGGGTTATAAATAAATGTATAAATGTGTAGCAGCAGCAATTCTGTAGACTTCAAAATAAAAGCTTTACTTTCTTTTCTCCCTGAACTTTTTTTTTCCACACACACTTTCGTGACCCAGTTTTGGGGCACGACCACCATTTGAGATCCACTGATATAGCATATTATTTTACCTTTATATCAATTTAGACCCTTTAATTTTCAATCTAAACCCTTGTAAAGGCTTTCTGTCATATCACTGGCTGTGTAAAATCGTAATACAGCCATAAACGTCCAAATCAGATTGCTGCAGGGCTACATGCACTATTACAAAGACTAGATGAGGGTCTTGTTTAAGTGCTGAAACAACACGTTATTGTAGCTCTCTGCTTGGCAAGATTTAGCTGCACAGATGCAGGAGTGGACTTTAAGACAGCACTGCTAGATGTTTATTTTTAGCACTGTAAAATGGTCGTATATATATATATATATATATATAAAAAATGGTGATAAAGCTTGTCACCTATTCTTACTAACAACTGTGTGCTAAAGTATGAGTGCTGAGCACAGGGCCAAACGGGGGACACGTGGATTCATTTAGAATCAGTGACAATAGACAAATGACAAACAGGGCTAATCTCCCCTCCAAAACTTGGTGTATCCTTTTTAAACGTGTATTTTAGAGCATAATCCCGGGCCTCCCGCTCTCCCACAGATCTGTGTCGGTGTTGTTAAAACTCCGCAGACAGCACTGTACAAATATAGCTGAGTAACTAGGCCTACTGCAAATAGAACAGAACTGAATTTAATCAAATCAACACAGCATGCTCTATGTTCCAACATTCACCCTCTGGCAGTACCCCTCCTCCTGCTTCCTCTTCCTCACTCCCTCTCTGTCTGCTCTGTCTGACTCAGTTTCTCTCTCTTGCCTCCTCGCAGACCCAGAAACACACATGCGGAAACACACATTTTAGCACATTACCTTGTTACTGCGCTCCCCCCCCCCCCTCCTCCATGTCTTACTTAAAAACATCTTTCACTTTCTTTCTTTCTGTGTTTGATTTCTTCACTTTCTTCACTCACCCTCTGCCTCATCATCTCCTTCCCTTTAGTTCATTAACCGCTCCGTCTGGACATCTACCTGTCCGATATACTGCACATGTGCAGCTAAACACACAATATATCACAATATATCATACTGTATACATGTATACATACGTACTACGAGTCATCACTTCAATCATTTACTGCTTTATCACTGACCAGCTCTCTGCAGGTTGTAATTATTGGATGATAACTGGTGGTATTGTCAGAGAATTTAGACAACAGAGGGCATTAAGTTGTAAACACAGCGACAACAAGACTCTAATGGCTGGCCTGTGTCTCCAGTCAAACACCAGGATAGTTTATGGCAGGCCTGCGGTAGTGGGAGTCTGTATGCGTGTGCATGCATTTGCTCTACCGCCTCAATTACGCAGCAGTCAGTCAACCATCCGGCCGACCAGCCGGGTCCAGACAGGGTGAAGCAGCAGGCTGGTAAGCAGAGTGAACCACGGTGGCAGCGCAAACAGACCACAGTCGCACCACATCACAACCACACAGCTCCCTGCCATTTACAGAGCTGCATATAGCTGACTGCAGGGAGGGAGGAGGAGGGAGGAGGGAGGAGGAGGAAAAGCAATGGAGGGAAAGCAGCAAAGCAAAGAAACTCAGAGGAAGAGGTTGTCCAACTGAAGGTGAGGAGGGCAGGTGGGAAGGAAGGGGTCAAAGGTTGAAGGAAGAAAAAAAGGAAGAGCAAGGACACCAGTAAAGGAGTGAAAGTCAGGGAGGAAGGACAACAGGAGAAGAGCTGGTAAGAGGGATGAAGTGCTGTTAAGGAAGTAAGAACAGACTGAAGAGCAAAGACAAGCAGAAACACAGAAGGAAGACATGTACACAGAGCAAGAGCCCAATTTGAGCAATTAAAAAAAAAATGTAGCTTTCCATCTACATCCAGTCTAAAGCAATTCAAAGATTCACCGTGGAGAAACAACTCATTTGAATAGCCATCTCCTGGTTATATATTGCACCGGTAACCAGCGATAGGGAGCAATATGGGCTGTGCTTCCAGTACATTGATGGTAGTTGTTAGATTCAATCTCATATTTCAAAGTACACATTTTAGGAGATATAGCAACTGACATTAAAGACTGAAAAAAAAATGTCCAGATAAAAACGTTTTTTTTATGGTTTTAAAAATAGGTGGTCCAGTTTTAGATTTGTACACTTTTAGCTTCACCCTCTACTGTGCAGCTATATAAAGCCAAAAGTAAAGAGGAGAAAACATAAATAAAAATCACACTGACGTTAGATGTGGCTGTAACAACAATGGGGTTGGTTTACATGTTTTCAGCTAGAAGCTATTACAGACAACATGTAGCTATAGGGATGTTTTTGTAAACTGACAAACAAATTAGTATATTAATTAAGAAAAAAAAAAGCCTAAAAAAACCCCACAAATCTTATTTTTTATGAAAGACTGATAGACGTCAGGACTTTGGCAACTTTTAACTTTTGAAAAAGGGTTGTGTTTTTTTTGTGTTGTTTTTGAGACTAACAGTCTACAGCCTCGCTGGTTGCTCCACAGTGTTACTGGCATTACTCTGAGCTAAATGCTTATGTAAACATTGTAACATGCTTGTGTTTGGAAGGGATAATTCCTGCAGTATGTTAGCCAATGGGTGAGGCATGCTGGAAAAAAAAAAAACAGTGGTGTGTTGCAATTAATAATAGGCTTTTTGGTTGTTTTGAGAAGCTACTTAAATGGTGTCACCGATCCCGAGAGCCTCAGATTCTCGGACGCGGAGCACCAGAGCTGAGGGACCCTGACCGCAAAAGTCCGGTCACCTTTACACTTGACTTACTCAGGACTTAACAACCCGCAGCAGTCGCTTCTGAGGATCTCAGTCTGTGTTCAGGCTCATAACGGAGCAGCAACTTAGCAACACAGCTGGGAGCTGGGAGCTGGGAGCTGAACCATGAGGTGCTTCAAATGTGGTCAAAAGCATCCTGAAATCAACTTTAAAACACATTGGTAACCGTGAAGAGAGGCTAAAACTGGGCTGTTGTGCTGCTGTAGTCTTTGTTAAAGCAGAGGAGCTGCATTTTGTACAAAGGTGTGAAATAATTTTGTTTTATTTTGGCTTTTAAACCCTGAATACCGTGAACGACAGAAATGAACCAAAATGAAATAAAAGCATGAGTGACCTTCTCGACATCAGGCAGAGAGAGAAAATACCTGATTTTTGAGACGCTCTTTAATTGACAACATTTAAAATGTGCTTTTTAAAAGAAAGGTCATTGTCAAATTTTACACCTGGATAAGTACTGCTGAGGAACACAAGACCGTCCTTGCTTTTTAAATGAGTTGGTTATGCATCAAAGTATTGGACAAATATTTCAGGCATTTTGCAGTGGCGCGAGAAAGCGAGAGAGAAAACAATCAATGACATTATGAAAAGTTAGAGGATGATCAAAATGATCAGACATGCAGAAGCTGCCACTCAAAACCGGAGATGTAAACCTCCTGCAGTAGCTAGAAACAAAGTCAGAGGACCACCCGAGTCAGTGGGATATACCCTCCGAGCACCACAAATATTTCCACTAGATTTCATGGCAATCCCTCGAATAGTTTTTGAGACAAACCGTGATATCATTATAGAGCCTCGCTGCCGTAGTGAGGGTAAAATCCCATGTGGATGGACTTAAATGGATCTCTAACTGCCGGGATGTGGGCTGGCAAGCTAACGCCGGGTAGCATATCACAGATGACAGGTGAAAACACTTGTATCACCGAGGAATCAGCATTCCAGCAATTGAGCCAACCTACCATTTTACAGCCTGACAACCATGTATTTATGAAGTCATACAAAGGCTTTTGAATGGTTGCCATAGACCATGGCGAAAGGGAAAAAAAAAAAAAACACATTTCAAAAACATTTAAAAAAAAAAAAAAAAACTCTCCAGATGTGAAAACCTAAATGTGACTAAATATCTCCCAGTGCATGAGCAACAGCGCAGACTGTTTGTAACCTTGATCTTTGTGCAACAGTGCCGCAGAGGAGTAATATAAATGTTTAATAGGAATAACAAAGGAAAAAATAGAAAACCAACAAAATTAGAATTCTGAAGTAGATGTCGGCAGGAATAAATTTGTGAAGCACACAAAGGGGCTGAGAGGATCTAACATTAGCGTTACTGTGTTTAGGAGACTAACTACAAGGAGGCCATTATCTTGTCATTGGCTCTCACTGTAATGCTTGCTTTTAGGGGAGAGCTCGGATAAATGCAATTCCGAAATGAAAAACAGAAGAGAGCGGGGAAAACAAGAGGCAAACACCAAACACCGAGAACACCAAACAGGGACAGATAGAGAGGCACAGATGTGGCTCAAGAGAAATTGAAGGGAAAAAAGGCAAAGTGAGATAAGGAGAAGGATTTTTTAATTTTTTTTTTAGGTATATCAGAAAAGGAAAAGAAACAGGTTTCATGGTGCGAAGAGGAGACCAGACCACTATTGTTGCGAGTTAGCCTGAAGTGTTTTCATACTTGAGCTGGCGCTGATGGACGGAGGTCGTAAGCGGATGAATTAGTGATGAGGATCAGGAGATGAAAGTGCTTTTGAGAAACAACAGGGCCGAGCAGACGGAGCCGGGGCACATGGGACAGGTGAGGACTGGGTGTTAGGCGGGAGCGATGGACGAGACAGGCCGGCCACGAACCCGCAAACTGTCAGCACATATCCAACATGTCAACGACACATCGGGACAACCTGCACATCTGTCTCTGTGAATGTTGACCCACATACTGTAAGTGCTCTCTCTTCTCTTTTTCTCATACATGCATATTCCAGGATCTAAGTTCGCTGCACGATGTTGGCAAGAAATTAACCAGGCTCGGGTGAATTAGATGTGTATGTGTGGGGGGTGGGAAGTGGGGAAAGGGGGGAAGGGGGGTAGTACTGCAGGTTCAAAGCACTTTTTTCAAGATTAAAAACAACACTGACAACAGTAGAAAAGGAGAGAAACCAAGAGGCATATGGCTGCTGTGTGTTAAAATGCTCTGAGGCTGTAGTCTGCCTCTACACATGACTGTTAAATAGAACCTTTACCTTGCGCTTGATGATCAGCAAAGCTGAGCATTTAAAGTTTAAAAGGAAAATTCCCCACTGTTCCTGTGGACGTCCACTCACTGTTGATGATAAATGTGGTCAAATGAAGCAATACATTTCTTCATAAAATCTCTGCCTTTCTGGGAAACAGTTGCCAAATCTATTGTTTTTCCAGCACCAGCTCCATCATTTGATGTGTACACTGATGTAGTTGGTGGCCGGAAGAATTACGGGTTAACGCAGCTGTTTGTGTAGTCAGGGGACGCACTAGATGCAGCACCAACACAACGACAAAAAGACTGCAACTAGCAACTTTTCCAAAAACAGAGGACGTTATGGACGAGGATGCATTTTACAGCGGTTTGGCCGACTCATCTCTTCTGCCATATTTACTTGAGCCAAATGGCTGCAGAAATGCAGCAGAGGCGTCAGCTGCGCCTCTTATAGTCGTGGAACCATCCAGAAACGGAGCAGCTGAGCCAACAGCGACCCGTGGAGCCTTTTCTCATATTACCCTCCGATGCCAACAGAAACCGAATCATTCTGCTGCAATTCATTACAGCGTAGGTAGCTTTTTGTTGGATGTTGCTGCTGTCCGAGGCAGTCGTGTGTGTGTGTGTGTGTGTGTGTGTGTGTGTGTGTGTGTGTGTGTGTGTGTGTGTGTTACTACGTACAAAAGTTTTCTCCTTATTTAGGCGGAGGTGTGCTGAAAACCTTCTTCAGGATCCTGAACACAAATTAGAGAAGACATCTAAAACCAAGACGATCATTTAGGGAACATTTTTGTCTCCCAATGCTACATTGGCCAACAAAGTGGGTGAGGTTGGTCACACACATCGTGTTGCTTATATTTACAACAGCTACTAAAGTTTCAGTACATGCTAAGCACTGGTAGCTTCCTAATGAATAACCACCTACTTTCCAGCTCTTTGCTCTCTACAGACATCTGTCAGCTGATAGTTGTTTTTTTTTTTAAGTGGCTGCTGCAAGGGGAGAGACTCTCAGAGGATTTGAGGGTCAGGAAACAGAAGCTTGCGAGCAATGCATCCTGGTACGACAGGAAAGCAGGAAAAACTCAGCTTTCTTGGACATTATGACACAGACACAGGAATTAATTGCTTCAATTAACTACATTTACCATAAACACTGAGTGGACATCTTAAAAAGTTGTGAATTTGACCTTTAACAACCTCGCCATCTAAAACAAAACATACAGTCAAACTGAAGCTGCACTGGAAATAAACGATGTGAAGTTTCTGTTGTCTGCTCTTCTACTAAATCTCTGCACACATAAATAAATCTGCTATTACAGAAGCAACAAAAAGGGGCCAGAATTGTGTGTTCATAATAATATGTTTTCTAGTGAAATTATTTCGTTTTTCTTCTCTCTCGTCAACATGGTAACATTTGGTCATTGTAGCAACAAGAAGCAATCGCTTACTTCAAAGAATTAAAGGGTATTTAAGGAGAGAGCATGGGTTGCTCAAAAATGAATGAATAAACAAATGATAATAACAAGTAATCAAAGACTCGCAGCGTTTTGACATGCATATATGTTGCTGAATTTGTAGCAGCAGAATGCACCGAGGTAGAGTTGAGTCAAGCCCCTTTATGTATTAAGAACATTAAATACAATACAAGCTGATCAAAGTACATTACAATGTTCAAGGCTCCTGTGTGTTTCAGTCTAAACTCTAAACAGCCTCAGAGACCTGAAGGAAACATCAATACAGGAAGATGAGTGCATTTTAACAGCACATGAAATAATAAACAATACGTATAGCAACACAACGAATATAGGAGTGTAAATACATGTAAGCTGTGGCCAATGAAAAATCATTACCGGACACCATCGACCCAAAGCTGTGGTTCTAAGTCACCGTATCATCCATTACAATCACGGAACAAACAAGTTTTCAGGTGTGATCTCGTATTTGACAACGGAGCCTTAAACCATTTCTTTCTTCTCAGTGGAAGTTTTCTCAGACGTCACCATGTTAACAAAGTATATAAATCGCCACGACACGAGCACATCCATAAAGGGAGTCACAGAACCAGTTAAGTTGTGGTTCACGGACCTGATTTCTAGCCAATCTGATCATTTCCACCGAACATAAATATGTTTGAATCAGACCTGAGAAGTTGGTTCTCACTGGAAACCAGAAAAGGAACTCAAGTCAGAGCTGTAACGTCATCAGTACGCAAGACAACAGAAAACAAACATTTCACACACCAGTTGTCTTGCATGTACTCGTGCACGTCACAAGATCCAAAATTGGCTCATCATCTGTTAGATTAAAGTAAATATAAAAGTCTTCTGTTATACGAAATGTATATATATATATATATATATATATTTCATATATAGGAATGTGAGATGGTCTGCAGGAACTGGCTCCAATACCAAAACTGTTCTTGTGGAAAAAGCAGTAGGAGAGAGTCAAGAATGAGGCTTCCGTGAATGTATAATTAATTAATATTTTTCTATGCGGTGTTTGTGCATTAAATACATGTTTGTTGAAATTTGTAGAAATGCAGACAAAGACTGAGATAAACAGATAAACACAGAAAGCCAGGAAGTTACAGACAAATGTGAAGGAAGAAAAAAAAAGAAAGATGCGAAACAAAGGAGGACAGAAGGTAGAGGAAGAGAAAAAGAAGACCTGGTTTCTCCTCTGGCAACCAGGAGATGAAGAAGAAGAGGAGGAGGAGGAGAAGAAGGAGAAGGAGCAGTGTGGCAGGCTGCAAATAGAGCTGGAGCGAGGGAGAGGGGAGAGACGGCACTTGCTAAATTAATTTGGCTTTCAGCGATGGGGAGTCTACTCCACTGCTGTGCCAGTAATGTGAGTGTGAGTGTGTGTGTGTGTGTGTGTGTGTGTGTGTGTGTGTGTGTGTGTGTGTGTGTGTGTGTGTGTGTGTGTGTGTGTGTGTGTGTGTGTGTGTGCGTGTGTGTGTGTGTATGTGTGTGTGTGTGTGTATATGTGTGTGTTGGCCCATATGCCTGTATGTTCATGTCCTCATATATACTGTGTAAGACTACCAACATGTGTTGGTGTGTGTGTGTGTGTGTGTGTGTGTGTGTGTGTGTGTGTGTGTGTGTGTGTGTGTGTGTGTGTGTGTGTGTGTGTGTGTGTGTGTGTGTGTGTGTGTGTGTGTGCCTCTGCATTTTTTGTGACTGTGTGCATCTTAATACACAAATGTTTTTTCAGGTTTGTGTGCAAAAAACATTGATGCCTATATTTTGAACAGGCAACTGAATAATGTTCCTTAACGATGGTGTGTGTGTGTGTGTGTGTGTGTGTGTGTGTGTGTGTGTGTGTGTGTGTGTGTGTGTGTGCGTGTGTGCGCGTGTGCGTGCGTTTTAGGGCACACTGTCACCAGGATTGGAAGTGACAGGCAGGAAGTATCAGAGGCAGCTGGGTAACAGCCCACTAACCACACAGGGGAGGGCTCCACACTGAACAACATTACCACTGTGGGGCAGAGAGGGAGAGACAGAAGGGGGAGGGGGGGGGGGGGGGATTCAGAGCATCCTCACATGTTTCAGCTGGAAACTAGAGAAATAGTTTTTCCATCATTTTGGGAGCTTGTTTTCTTCATTTCTGAGAAAAGAGATCAGAGGACAAAAAGATGAGGAGACTGTGACCACCTGCAGAGCCGAGGAGCCATGTTTCCACGTCTGCTCCACACACTGACGCAGGTGACCCGATGGCTTCAGCTTGATCGGCTGATTGTCAGCG